>NW_028234410.1:31859078-31866578 GCF_977035675.1 Penaeus japonicus
TAACAAGATAATAACGATAATGATAATAATGGTAATGATGGTAATGATGGTAATGCTTATGATAATAATATCAATAATAATGATAGTAGCAGTAAAGACTAGTAAAATGATAATGATGATACTGATAATGGCAATAATAATGATAGTAATAACACTACCAACAATGATTGTAACAACGGTAACAGCAATGATGATAATAATAAGGACAGTGATGATATTAATAATAGTGACAATAACAATAATGGTGATAACGTTGATGATAATAATAATGATGATGACTATAATTATAACAATAACGGTGATGATAACAATAAAGGTAACAATAACAATTGCAGTGATAATGACCATAAGCATGATAATTAGAATAACAATAATGATAACAATAATAATGATAACATTGATAGCATTGATAATAATGATGGTAAAAAGATGATAACGTACCATATATGAAAATGTACCATATATGAAAATGTACCATATATGAAACTGTACCATATATGAAAATGTACCATATATGAAAATGTACCATATATGAAACTGTACCATATATGAAACTGTACCATATATGAAACTGTACCATATATGAAAATGTACCATATATGAAAATGTACCACATATGAAAATGTACCATATATGAAAATGTACCATATATGAAAATGTACCATATATGATACGTGCCAACCTCAAGAAAATAAATATATAACCTACGTATGAATGACAGAAACCAATTAAACGCAGGAATAACAAGGATAATATATAAGTCATTCAGGAAACAGGATAAGCCACATCAACTCCTATGTGGCTCTTGTATAACTTGTTGTTTCGCATTATGGAGATGATAAAGCTATAAAGATGATAATGATAAGGGCAATAGCAGTAAAAAAGACAGTAATGATAATAATGGTGATGGTAATGGTAAGGAATGTGATAATCGTGATAATAATAGTAATAATAATAATAATAATAATAATAATAATAATGATAATGATAGTAACAATAAAAGTAATGATGATAATAGTAACAAGGGTAATAATGATGATAATAATGATAATAATAGTATCAATGATAAGGATAATAATAAAGAGGATAGTAATAATGATAATCATGATAATGATAATAATGATCATGATAATAACAGTAATAACAACAACAACAATAATAATAACAAAAAGAATAATGATGACAATGCTGGTGATAACAGTAATAGAAGTATAAAAATTAATAAAGTTGATATTGATAATTACAAGAACCATAATAATGATAATAATAACGACACTAATAAGGATACTAATCATGAGGATAATACTGATAGTAATAATGGTGATGATGATAATGATGACCGTAATAATATTGCTGATGATAATAAGATCATAATAACGATAATAATGAAGATATTAATAATGATGATAATGATAATAAAAATAGAATAATAAAACCAATAGTAATAAAAATATGAAATAATAATGTATTAATAGTGATAATAATAATGATAATATTTCCCTTATTCAGCTTGTGTTCATTTCTCTTCTCTCACATCTCAAAAAAGACATAAATAGATGAAGACAGAACAATGCACGCGCGCGCGTGTGTGTACAATATCATATCTATGTAATATAGGTGTGTACATATTAATGATATTAATGATGAGGATGACTATAATGATAATGATAATGATAATAATAATAATAATAATGATAATAATAATAATGATAATAATAATGATAATAATAATAATGGTAATAATGATAATAATAATAATAATGATAATATTAATGATAATAATAATAATGATAATAATACCAATATGTAGAAATCCCCTTCAGCAAAACAAATTAATTTCGAGTTTCAAGAAAAATGTTAGTGAGCATCTGTTCTTTTTATCTTATATCAACTTTCAACAAACAATAAGTCTTAGTTTCAAAAGTATCTTAACAAAGTTCTTTCTCAAATTTGTTCTCTGTGTTAGACATGTTATTTTTCTTTTTTCCTGTTTTTTCTTCATCTTGTACACAATGTCCAATCCTTCTCAAGAGGGGTTGTTAATTAAAGCTGTGAATATGCACCGAGGTTTCTTTGAGTAATTTGATTTCCATTGTTTCGGTATAACAGGTTTTCTTCAGGTCAAATTCATCTAAGCTCTCTCTTCCTCTTTCTCTCTCGCTCTCTCTCTCTCTCTCTCTCTCTCTCTCTCTCTCTCTCTCTCTCTCTCTCTCTCTCTCTCTCTCTCTCTCTCTCTCTCTCTCTCTCTCTCTCTCTCTCTCTCTCTCTCTCTCTCTTTCTTTGTCTCGCTTCCTCTATCTTGCTCTCTCTCTCTCTCTCTCTTTCTCTCTTTCTCTCTCTCTAAGCGTATATATGTAAGACCTATAAATATATATATGTATATATATACATACATATATATATATATATATATATATATATATATATATATATATATATATATATATATATATATATATATAGATATACAATTAGATATACATTTATATAGACAGATACATACGCATATACATACATAAATATCTATAGAATACTACCTTCAATACCATTTTTTATTTTTTGCTCATCCTGATTATTCTAAAAATCTTTCTTCAAAAAAGGAGAAAGATTCCGCATTATGCTAATTTGCCTCTTAAACTTCCAGACGAAAGCATCATAAGTTCGATAAGGCAAATTCTCCACAGCCCCGACTCCCATCACATAAATTTGCTGGTAAACTTAGGTAAAGTATTTTTTTTTACGTATATTGGCATATTACCAACTTAATCTATATAGTAGGGCTATTATTTTCTGTTATTTTTTTCTATTTATCTTCTATATTTCAAAATTAATAGAAATCATATTTATTTCACTATTTCACTTTTCTAATAAACCCTCCCGACATCAACATGTAATTTTATCTACGCACTTTTCCCACCATATTTCACTTTCGTTTATGAATTTCAAAAAAAAAGTCAGTAAGCGTATGAATTTTTGCATATGTGCTGACAACGATATTTTCATAACGTTGTCAGTAAGACTACTATAATTACTGCTTATATCATTTACTTATTAACAATATTAGTATTATGCTTATTTATTATTAAATCAGTAAAACTATTGCTAATAAAACATATCATTGCTGATATTGTCATCATCGCCTCATAATTTTTACCAAATTTCCTTTAACCTCATTATCATCAACATAATCATCATCATGATTATCATAATCACCATCAACCTCATTATAGTCAATATAATCTTCAGTGCACATTATCACCAAGCATCTATAATCATCAACGTCAGTCATTTCTTTGCATTCGTGTCCTTAACCTTTATCAGATCTGTAATCTTCACAAATTACATTCATGTTATCTCGATTACTTTCGCGTTTTCTCTTCCATTTCTTCGCCATTGCTGCTAATCATAGCGGAGAGAAAAACCCGCTATTCCAGAGCGCTAATCGCAGCCACAGAAACACTTTTGTTTAGCGGCTTTTATCACCTTCCAGAACGACGTCTTGAGCTCCAATATAACCTCGGGGTAATTAAGCGAGGAAAAGAGAGAGAGATAAAAAAAAGAGTTAATGAGTTTCATATATTGCATTAGTAAAACAAAATTGCCTCAACAATTGCGCATTCAGACTTAACGAGCGATGTGAGGTGAGCGGCATCGAGTGCATAGCTGGAAGGGAGTCGAGTGTTTGTGGTGTGTGGGTGTGTGAGTGTGTGTGTGTGTGTGTGAGTGAGTGAGTGAGTGAGTGAGTGTGTGTGTTTGAGTTTGTTTATAAGGGCCTCTGACCTGTGCTTTTTTTGTGTGCGAAATTAATTTTTGTATGGGTTCAGGCATCAAGCATAAAATCTAATTAATATTAGTCAGGAAAACATGTAATCAGATAGAAAATTAATCTGTCACACACTAGGTTTCGGGACGGTTTAACTTAATCATCATCATTTCTCCCCCCCCCCCTCCCTCTCTCTCTCTCTCTCTCTCTCTCTCTCTCTCTCTCTCTCTCTCTCTCTCTCTCTCTCTCTCTCTCTCTCTCTCTCTCTCTCTCTCTCTCTCTCTCTCTCTCTCTCTCTCTCTCTTAACATACATTTCATTTCCATCGTTGCATGCCAGCCGTGCACAATACTGAAGGAGAGATTCGCAAAATCTATAATTCAGTAGCAATTTTCCTTGCCCTAAAATTATGCGTGGTTCAAATAAACTATTTCTGCGATTACAATGAGAAATATATTTTTCTTCAATGCATTTGTAAGACGATGAAACTGTAATACAAGTGGCATATGCAAACACACGCTTTACATAAGAGCGAGAATTCTCCACTCGCGTGGTTCGACATGTTTTTCGTTTGGTTTGTAAACAATCCTCTCTTTCTCTCTATATATATATATATATATATATATATATATATATATATATATATATATATAATATATATATATATATATATATAATATATATATATATATATATATATATATATATATTATGCACTTATATATTAGTCAAGTGCATAGTTAGATAAATACAAAATAGAAATGAAGTATGGAGCATATTGGGAATGGAGCTCATATGAGTCACTAAGCTCCATGAAGTAAAGAACCAACGAAGCAGGAGCTATAACAAAGCAACCACAGAACATGGATGAAATCAAATGTTATATACAGCTGAACATGAAGCACAGGTGGAACGAAGCATAGAGATAAGTTAAGAATGATCTACATCTAATTATAGAAGTGAAGAAAACAAAAATCTACGTCTGGAGATTCGAAATGTTTTGTTTATGTGTGCTCCATTTTTTTTTTTTTTTTCGATCCGAACTCGAGCAAAAATATTTCATTTCACACTGACAGAGTTAATTGGACTCAGGAGACTCGTATATTTTTGCGAATCCTTATTTTACGGCATTTTTATGTTGTATATTTCTTAAAAGACAAGATCAGCATCTTACACGAATACTATTTTTATCAATGTTTTCAGAAAAAACAACAACGTGATAATGAGAGATGACAGTTAGTTGTTCACTTAATGTGATTTTAACTTTCAGAAGACTAGACTCACCTTGGATATATTTCCAAAAGATGTGACTAGCCATTATCTATCATATTAATTTGCTTGCGATAATATTATCATGTTTGCGTTTAAAAGCTTTGAACATTTCTTTTCCTTTCTGTTTTGTGAATCCCAAGTCACTATCGTAATAAAGGAAAAATTAATTATCTCATTAAGGTTGATTACTAGTGTATCAAGACATTAATTATCTTGTTTTCTCTTCTTCCTCTTTGATGTTAAGATAATAACTTAATAAGGTATCTATTTTTATTTTTCTGTCTTCCTTTCTTCTTGGATTGAATGAGTTTCGAATGCAGAGGAAAACTTCTCCTCCAAGTTAAAAGATGTTGACGAAAATTACGTATTTTTTCTCTTCCTCAGTCATAAAGGCTTTCATTTCTATTTTCCTTTTTGTAGGAGTCCATAAAAGGCCGGGCCTTAATCTATTTGCTATTTTAAAAAGAAAAACGAATGCAATAAAGAGAAGAATGGGAAAAGTCGTCAACGGTAGTGAGGAAAAAGTGGGTAGGTGGGAGGGAGGGGGAGGGGGAGGGAGGGAGGAAGAGAGGGAGGGAGGGAGAGAGAGAGAGAGATAGAGAGAGAGAGAGAGAGAGAGAGAGAGAGAGAGAGAGAGAGAGAGAGAGAGAGAAAAGAGAAGAGAGAGAGAGAGAGAGAGAGAAGAGAAGAAGAGAGAAAGAGAAGAGAGAGAGAGATAGAAAGAGAGAGGAAGATAGAGAGAAGGAAAGAGAGAAAGAGAGAACAAATACAGAGACAGAGCGAGACAGACAGACACGCACACAGACACACACAGAGAGAGAGAGAGAGACAGAGACACAGAGCGGACGGGAGGATATATATATATTATATATATATATATATATATATATATATATATATATATATATATATATATATATATATATATATAATACATATATATTGACGCACACACACACACACACACACACACACACACACACACACACACACACACACACACACACACACACACATATATATATATATATATATATATATATATATATATATATATATATATATATATATACATATATCCAATGTTCATAGTAAAGGAGTGACAGCCATAAGGGACGACAATAACGACGACCCTCAACTTCAGCCTCCATATTTTTTATTCCTTATCTTCAGCCTTATCGATGATGCTGAGGAAGTCACGATCGTCATGGGATGCAATATTTAATGATTAAAGGACCCGACATTCCTTTGGAGTCTGCGGAATGCGCTTGGGTCTTCAACGTGCATCCTTCTCATATCTTTCACTCGTTTTCCTTTATAAGGAAGAGAATTAGGTTATTGTATTTATTTAATTCGGGAGTTTTGTGGGGATAAAGTATGAAAAAAAAAAAAAAATGAAAGACATTTTTTTTGAAGCCAAGGTATGGCATTTGTAAGGTTTGTTTTTTTCTGGTATTGTGTTTAAATATATGCTAGAGGTATTTCCGAGTTTTGTTTGTTTGTTTTTTATTTTGTTTTCGTAGAGGATTTCAACCGTTAATAATAAAACGTAATCAACCATTAATCATAAAACGTATTGCTGCGTTAAATCACCTGTAATAAATCGAATGATTATATTATTGTAATAGATAAATGATCAACATCACATCTATGCAAAATTTCACTCTTAAGCTTTTGCAAGACGAACAAAGTTGTAAAGTATGTATTTTCATCAACAAAAAAATCCTATCAATCAGGCCTTAAGAAATATAGAAGAAGACAGTGTACATTAAAAAAACACACAAAAAAAAAACATACATAAAAAAAGAAAAAAAATTATACTTCACCTTAACTTATTACTTCTAGGTTTCTTAACTCATCTGAACTCCACTTCTTGGGTTTCGGAAGATGATGAAACTACACGTGTGTTTAAGTGAATCATCAGAAATGATTAATTTTTGAACTCCAAGATATTAGTAAGTTTTGGTTCCCTTTGGAAATGGGATGTTCACGAGGATTTTGAACAGCGAAGGAGGGTTAATCTATAGGATATATTAGCTGATTCCTTTCAGTATAAATGATGACAATAAGGGATTTGTAAGAGTGACGTAAGAGGGAATATTTTGATGAATAAAAATCTGAAAGTCAGAAGAGAAATATTAAATGGACTTTTTGAATTTTTCTGTAGCATATTTTGTAAACGTCATTAATTTTATTCGCTAGGATTATTGAAAAGAAAAAATATATATATACGTGTAGTGATTATGACATTTCATCAGCAAAATCTAATAGACCCTCTGTTGGACAAATGCTGTTTCTTTTAAACGATACCAGTCACGTGATTACGCCTCCAGATTAAAGTAATAATTATTCCGTACAATTAATGACGTGTTCAGGAAAGGTCTGGCATCAATTATATAATTCATATCTAAAAGAGGTTTATCCTAACTGTATCTCATCAATCAAGACGTTGTTATAAGTAATCAT
>NW_028234410.1:31871578-31874078 GCF_977035675.1 Penaeus japonicus
TTCGACGTCCGTGCTTAGCCTCCTTTAGTATATTTTCTGAAAGATCACTATCAATTTCAGATGAGGATGGTTTTTGGAGGACACCATTAGGATCGAACGACCCAGAAATGTGTTCTTCTTTTTCATTGCTACCCATTTAGATTCCATTTATTACCCTCACGCCTCTGTTGAACAGTATTGCACACTGGTCACTAGGCTTTACTCTTTTCTTTATCCAGTACGAAAAACGTGTATCTCCTGATACATACTTTTTAAATTTTATGTGTTCTGTATTTCTTCATTTCATATTGTCATACTTTTTTAGTGAGACGTAGTGACACACTGACCAATAGCTCTCGACCCGCTACTGGGTCACGGCCCGTACTTTGAAGAAGTTTGAACCAGAAGACACATGCTTTGAGACAGAAAACCCATAAGACACAAAGCTCTGTATAAACAAACGTCAGACCCCATTATAACCATGCTAAAATGGGTTAGACGGCAGTGTAAAGAAATATGAAATTGAGACACATGGCAGCTAACAATGATGGAACATAACTAAAGATAGATATGGGAAAATCAGGGATAAGTGAAACCCATCCTGTTGCTGCTTCCAGTACAGAGGAAAACCCTTCACTTGAAAGATGAACATGCGTACCATCTTAGCCAGAGGGATTAGGAATATTGAGTGTTATCAAAAAGACAAAAGGAGTGGGTCCAGAAGACTACGTTTGCTCCATAGATATGCTGATGAATTATCTCTGGCGCTTGCTACACCTTTTAATATTTTTAGTAATAAAAATGGCCACTGAAATGGAGGGGCAAGTAATGTACTGATACACAATAAGGCAAATGTCCAGAACTATCAACCGCCAGCAAAATACTAAAGAAAATAATCGGTTTGAAACTCATTCAACACCTGGAAAAAAAACACCTCATCCTCATTCGAGAAGAATTACTCGGTTCTGATTTCTACTTGCTTAGGATATCTGTATGGAGTGCAGTCGAGACCAAGGGCAAAGTACCTTTGTAGTGGCGCTTGACATAGAGAGAGCCTTTACCACTCCTGGTACAGAGCACTGTTGGAGGAACTACGAGCAGCTGGTATTGACAGTTCGCTCTTGGCCGTACTGAGGAACTACCTTAGAACCCAAAATGCTAAAAGTTGTCCTGAAATGTTCAATGCCGATTTCACAAACTTGGAACCATTGATGTGAAACAACCAACCATTCCATGACTTGCTGAATATTATCCCGGAAGTACAAACTTTTGCTGCCAACTTGACACGTTCGACGAGTTACCACAGCTAAAATGAGACCTTGTCTGCTGAAAATAATATCTCAGACTTACAGACGCTGTACCACGGAGTAGATAGTGGCAAGTAATCTTCGCACCAAATAAGATACACTTAACTATCAGTCGGACTCACCCAACCAATATATTTTGGCAGGGAATAACTAAAATCTCAAGATGAACTGGAAATCCTTAGTGTCACATATGGAAATAAGTTGACTCTTAGAACTCATATTGAAACCATTACAAGGAAAACACATGGAAACTCGCTCGACTAAAAAAAAATATCTAGGCTTTTGGATACAAAAATAAGTCCAACAAAACTTAGATCCGCTCTAATCTGAGCATTCAACTCTCACCTGGAATGAAGCTGAAGCTGTCCTCACTCATTGGCAATATACAATTACAAGCTGAGAAAATTATTCAAGGAGGAGATCCCAGAACCCAAACCAGTCTTCAGCACCATAGGGATGTTGGACAGCTCAGCACAGTGTTTGATATACAACAGCTACACGTACCTCATCTACAAGAATTATGTCAACCAGTGCGACACAAAGCACACACCACCAACATTATGGAAATAGAGCCACAAGGATTAGCTGCATCAAGAAACAGAGAGGGAGTTCCTACCAGCTTATGCCAAGCCATATGATAAAGATTCTACAATTATAGCAAATACTAATGTATGTAATTTACACAATACTGAAGTTCATATTGATTGAATCTAATCATTCCCTAATCATTCATATCTGTTCTAAAATAAATCAGGTTGAGCTGTAATATAACTTATATTAATTAACTAAGTAGAGGCTTAAGTCAGAAAAAGCTAGGAACAATGTTTCTGACTTTGCACCACTACACCAGACTGTATGATTATAAATAAAGATTAAAGAGAGATGGTGGAAGAGGAAGAACCGGAAAGGGATAGAGAGAAAAAGGATAAAGAATTGGAGAGATACAACGGAGGGAAAGAATTGGAGAGAGAGGAAGATAAAGAACATGAGAAGGAGATAGGTAGATAGATAGATAGAGAAAGAGAGAGAGAGAGAGAAAGAGAGAGAGAGAGAGAGAGAGAGAGAGAAAGAGAAAGATCTGAAGGAGAGAGAGAGAGAGGAAAAGAAAGATCTGAAGGAGAGAGAAAGAAAGAGAGTGACAAAAGAAATAGCGATAAAGAGAGAAAAAAAAATGTACCCGTTTGTTTACTTGGACGAGAAAATTGAGTCGGAAA
>NW_028234410.1:31879078-31881578 GCF_977035675.1 Penaeus japonicus
ACCTATAAGCTAGGGGCAAAATACGGGATAAAAATAGCTTATGTAAGTTATTCCTTCAGACATGCTGGACATTCAGGGCAAATCGCATACCACTTTCATCATGAAATATGCGTTTAAAATAAGTCTCTCTCAACACCCTCATGCCAGTAGTTCCAACAATACAATGTGACTTAAGTTATAGAACACATCATCTATTAACATCTAGATTTTTATCTCACGGAAATTCAAATACTTTTCCATCATCTCTTGCTCAGAGATATGTTAAAAAATAATGGATCGAATAGTATTCCATAAATAATACACAATTATCAAGTATTTTGCTATCCTATAGGTAAACCGATTTTAAATTCTGTGCTTATAAAGAACCTTTTTTGTTCTTTTGTTCTCCACACTTTGTACTTTTTAAATGTTCCGTGTCAATTTTTTTCTCATCCTATTGGAATCATAGCTACCTGCATCAATCAAGGAAATATTTTGCATTATTAACTGCACAATGCAACGCATTACATACACTCTAATTCGATTAATCAGTTCTATATCTAATAGAATAGAATATTAAAAAGACTAGAACCTGTATAATGAGGGATTAACACCTATACAGATAAATGGAAATAGGCACAGACACATAACCAGAATACAATTATTATACTACAATGCGTGTAATATCATAATATACAAGCATTTCCTCAGACTCATTATTTGAGGTCTTGCTGAGCCGTCCATAGGCCTATATGTTTCGATGAATTACCACTCTTATCACCTCAAACACCATAAACCAATACGGAAATCTTTATAGTCTTAAGGCAAATTAACCCATAAATGTCAGTGTTAGCTACTAAAGCTTATCACATGACACTGTCATATACGGAGATGTGAAATTCCAGTATTTCCTGAGAATAAGTGTGTTTGAATGTGATTGATTAAGAGAGAGAGAGAGAGAGAGAGAGAGAGAGAGAGAGAGAGAGAGAGAGAGAGAGAGAGAGAGAGAGAGAGAGAGAGAGAGAGAGAGAGAGAGAGAGACAGAGAGAGAGAGAGAGAGAGAGAGAGAGAGAGAGAGAGAGAGAGAGAGAGAGAGAGAGAGAGAGAATGCGAGAGAGAGAGAATGCGAGAAAAAGAGAGAGAATGCGAGAGAGAGAGAATGCGAGAGAGAGAGAGAGTGAGAGAGAGAGAGAGAGAGAGAGAGAGAGAGAGAGAGACAGAGATACAGAGATAGATAGAGAGAGAGAGATTAAGCCACTCGATGCCGCTAGTTGAAATTCTCTAGCTGCCAGCGGTTGTGATGCACTAGCGTCGCCCGTTGTGAATGGTCTTTATTGGAGGACTTGGTTAATACACTTGGCTCTGGCCTAAGGCTTGTTCTTCTCCTTCTGTCTGTCTTGACTTATGTTCGCCTCTTGGGTGATTTTCTGTGCCTTAGGGCTTTCGCAAGGAAGCTGCTAGGGCACCAGTAGGAAGCAGACTTAGGGAGCAGGAAGTGTTAGGTCAGGATTGACTAAAAGCTTATAACAATGAATCAAATAGTAAGGTATAATCAGTGGCTTACAGGGGGAGAGAGAGAGAGAGAAAGAGAGAGAGAGAGAGAGAGAAAGAGAGAGAGAGAGAGAGAGAGAGAGAGAGAGAGAGAGAGAAATAGAGAACCAGAAAAAAAAACAGATAGAGGGGGATGGGGGGGACGGGATACAGACAGACAGACAGGCCGACAGAGAGACCGAAAGACAGAGCCAAAAAGACAGAGAGACAGACAGACAGACAGAGACACATATGCACAAAACACCATCCATTGCCCAAAATGCCTCTTCACCCAGACTACACGACCCAAAAGAAATGCCTCTCATTTTCATAAAAAAACATTTACATACGCCCGGCTTCGCAGCATCTCGGAGGACCTGAAAAAAATATTCTTCGTCCATCTGACCGTTTATGGTGTGCTTTTATTGTTCCTCTCCCTGGTTGTTCATTCTTCTTTTTTATCTTCTGATGCTTTTGTTTTTTTATTTTTCTTCTTCTTTTTTTCCTCCTCTTCCATCTCTTCTTCTTTCTTTTTTTTCTTCTTCTTCATCTTCTTTTTCATCATAGCATTATTATCATTGTTATTATTATCATCGTTATCATTATTGATCCTTTTCTACTATTTACTTCTTCTTCCACCTCCTACTCTTTATCTTCTTCCTCTTCCTTTTCTTCCTCTCCTCTTCCTTATTTTCTGCTTTACTTTCACATACAATTCCATCGATCTCGAAGAAGCATACCGATCTCGCAAATTCTTGGCATGACGCCCATCGTGAAGCTAAAGAGGGAGATTCGCGTAGGTCTTTCCACAGATTTTATTTTTTTTAGAGATAGGGGTAGGGGGAGAGCGAGGTAGGGATTGAGGGAGGGAGGGAGGGAGGGAGGGAGAGAGAGAGAGAGAGAGGGAGAGAGAGAGAGAGAGAGAGAGAGCGAGAGAGAGAGAGAGACATTCTTTATCAAAAAAATGTTTTATATCATAATATTTGATAAC
>NW_028234410.1:31914078-31916578 GCF_977035675.1 Penaeus japonicus
TAACAATAACAATGATAATACAATAACATAATAATAAAAGTAATAACAATCATGATAATAATAATAATAATGATAACAACAGTAAGAGGAAGAACAATAAAAAAGAACAATAATAAAATAGCATGAATAACCACACATGCAAAAGCAACCTTATATAAGTCAACAGGATTTTCCATTCAACACTTATTATAGAATATGGATTTTTTAATCTTTGTTGATAATAACTTTGGTGGTGAAAGTTCGTTGACTGTCATTTGCATATGTAAATGTATTATCTAACCAAAATAACAGTGTGCAGTAGGCGTTATTCAAAGATATGAATATATATATTCATATAGATACATTTTTTTATAGATTATAGCAAAAATAGCAAAGAAATTATTCATCTGATTAAACCTAACAGGCTTTACGGGATTAGCGAGATCTATTCATAGTCAGGGGGATAGATAAAAAGATAGACAGGTAGATAGATAGATAGATAGATAGATAGATAGACAGATAGATAGAAAGATATGTAGACAGATAGATAGATTAATTGATTGATAGATAGATTGACTGATAGATTGATAGATAGATAAATTGATCGATAGAAAGATAGATAGACAGACAGATAGATTAATTGATAGATTGATAAGTAGATATATATAGATAGATAGATAATTTTTAGAAATGAACTAAGTATAGATGTAGATATACATATAAGCATTTATACAGACGTGCATAAATACGTATGGCGGGGGGGGGGGGGGGTAAACACGCGCATAAAAACATGCACGCAACTCATTTTGAGATTCATTGATTAAACAATCAACATATACTAGCTTCTGTACATCTCTATGTTATTTTAACGGTATATAGCCCAAAAAGTCTTAAGTTCGAAAAAAAATAGTATTTGGTTAATCTAAAATTGGAAAAGAGAGATAAATAGATAAATATATAGACAGGTGTTCGAGTTACGAATGATATACAGACAGAAAGATGGATATTTCAATATGAGGTGTAAAGGTATATTGAAAAAGTTCTAATCAGACCATATTGTAAATCAGACACTGGTAGGGAGGGGGTGGTGAAGAGGTGTGTATGGGGGGGGGGGGGGGGGGGATAGAGAGGGGAGGATCGACTCGGGTGATGAGGAAGAGGGGGGAGGGGTGGGGTGGGGAAAGAGAAGGGGAGAGAGAGCCGTATTTAACCTTTAAGGTCAATGTGGTCAATAGCCTGTGGTGAATATAGGAAGACAAACTATGTACTGGTAATATTGGTAAGATGATTGCATATAAAGTTTTCCCTTCTCCTATGATTATTATTATTATTCTCCTTCTCCTTCTCTCTCTCTCTTTCTCTCTCTCTCTCCCTTTTCCTCTCTCTCTTTCTCTTTTTTTCTCTCTCTCTCTCTCTCTCTCTCTTCACCGCTGTTTCTCTCTATACCTTTATAGTTATATCCGTATCTCCCTCTCCCTCCCCCCCCTTACCTCAATCTCTATTCTCTATTTTCTCTCTTTCTTTTTTTTTCTCTCTCTCCCTCTCTCTCTCTCTCTCTCTCCGTCTCTCTCTCTAACTCACTCACTCTCTCTCTATATATATATATTTATCTCTCTCTATCTCCCTCTCTCTCATTCTATCTCTCTGCGAGTCTACGTCTCTCCGTCTCTCCCTCCCTCCCGCCCGCCCTATACATGTTGTGACTGGAATGGGACTGGCTAAAGAGACTTCCTTCTACATTCTTATCTCCTTCTTTATCTTCCTTTCTCTGATAAGACAGAGTGGACTGACATGATATGATGTATTTACTTATTGTCTCATAATGCATTTTTTACGCTTCTTTAATAGCCTCGTGCGTTACATGTGAGACTAATTACAGTATAATAATTATGCAAATTATCATCTGATATGGCAGGACTAGGAAAATACGACCGTTTGAATATTTATTGCCTGCTTGATTGTATATATGTGCTTGTGTGGGCGGTTGTGCGTGTGTATGTATGTATGTATGTATGTATATATATATATATATATATATATATATATATATATATATATAATCTTTTCTTTTTTGTGTGTGTGTGCGTATGTGTATGTTTTGTCTGTATTTGCGTGTGTGTGTGTTTGTATATGTAACACCACAAAACAGTGATACTCTCTTTAGTGTACATTATCAGTTTTGCCATTTTGCCCCCTGAATGCTATTCCCTCTATGTTTTTGCCATAAGCCTCTGATCCCGTGTCACTCCTAGGCAGCTTAAGAACATCAAACAAGGCTTTCCATCTATCACTCAAAATCCATCTGTCCTGCTAGCATATACTCGCTCCTAGATACCACTTACTGATGTATGTGTGCAATCTGGTTGCTTTCCTCAAAACAATTTTATTTGAAAATCCTTAATTTTCTGTAATTGGTAGACAACGGTCCTATCAGCTGCAAAGACAAATAATAATGATGTTATAAATGAGACATTATTGGCATAAAATTTGAGTTAGCTTATTTTTTCCTTTTTCCGCCATG
>NW_028234410.1:31929078-31946578 GCF_977035675.1 Penaeus japonicus
CAGCAGGTGGATAGGGAGTCGGACTCCAAATTGGGTCGATGGATGTGTGGGTGTGTGTGCGTGTGTGTGTATACGTGCACACACACACACACACACACACACACACACACACACACACACACACACACATATATATATATGTGTGTGTGTGTGTGTATGTATATATATATATATGTATATATGTATATATATGTGTGTATGTATGTATATATACATTCTGGGTCTATGTATGCATGGTTGCGTGTGCGCATGTTGTGTGTATGTGTTTGTACGTAGGCGTGCGTGTTACAGTATTTTTTCAACAAGTCTAGAAATGTAGTAAAATACTTTGAATACTTTTTCGTGACAAAATACGAGGTGTGCATTCATAGTAGGTGTAAGCCAAATAAAGATTTTTTTTTTTCTCTCTCTCTCTATCTATCTATCTATCTCTTGCATTCAATTAAACAAGCATGCAAACACAAGCAAAAAAGAAAAGAAAAAAAAAGCTACCAGACTTAACAACCTACTTATAGACACACACACACACACACACACACACACACACACACACACATCCACAAACACACACTCACACAAATGATTTCATGTATCGGGAATATCTTTCCTCTGTTCATTAGACTTTTTCATCCTTTCTCGCTAAGATGACAGATCTTTCTCGACTGGGAATGAACAGCTGATGCGAAAGCCTGAGATATGGAAAAAAAAAAGAAGTGAATCTCTCAGGGATTCTGGTAAAGGATTCCAAGATATCAAAATGTCCTTAGCTCTACCTTGGTAAGGCAGTGGTCGTATCTCTTTCTCTATCTATCTATTTATGTGTCTGTTTATTTATATATCTGTTTATTTATATATTCATCTATCTATCTATTTTTCTTGATCTGTCTATCTATCTACCTCTCTCTATCTCTCTCTTTTCTTCTCTGTTTATTTATATATCTGTTTATTTATATATTCATCTATCTATCTATTTTTCTTGATCTGTCTGTCTATCTACCTCTCTCTATCTCTCTCTTTTCTTCTCTCTCTTCGTCCCTCTCTTTCTTTCTCTTTCTCTTTTTTCTTTGTAATTCTTTCTGTCTCTCCTTTACCCCCCCTCTCTCTCTTTCTATAAATATATATATATATTTTCTATCTCTCTCCTTTCCCCCCCCCCCCCTCTCTCTCTCTCTCTCACCATTAAGTGATTCTCGAATCGAGTCCCACAGTATAATTTGAGTTTGATGCCTTAAACCTATAAGGACAATAAAATTGCTTACTTCGGAAAAGGAAATGTGAATGATATGTTACATTTTCTCTCTTTAGTTTAGTTTGTTTATCTTTTGGTTATCTAATAGTTCTATACAGATGTATAACAATACATTTTGTGATAAGGCTCTTAATCAGAATAAAGTCAGCTTGTAGGACTTGTAAGTTTCATCAAACATGTGAAAGACTTCTCCTACAAGTTAATAAATAAACGAGGTAGAGATAAAATCCTGTTATGAGAAGCAGAGGCGTTTGACAGGGTATTACATGTATAGAGAAAAGACTTATCTGCAATCTGTATACAGTGTCTTAGATTTCCTCCTACATTAAAAATAGATGCAATCACTCACCCCCTCCGTCTCTAGACCTCCGTTATCATCCCCCCCCCCCCCACGCACTTCATCTCTTTGTCTCTTCCCTCCCCCATCCTTCACCAACACATCTCTTTCCTTCCTCCTCCGACCCACCCCTTTGTACAACCACGACCTACCCCCCCCCCTCTCTAATCACCCGCTCCCCTCCACCCCCCTTCCCCAACCCTCATGATTATTCCTCCCCCTACCCTCTCCTCTACCACCCCAACCCCCTGTCCTTCTCACCAATCTTCTGGATGAAGGAATTGTAGTAAATCAACTTAAATCACAGTAACTCTTCCGGGAAAGCGGACCCGTGGATTTTTTATTTACCGCCTGTCTTCGGGAATTAATGACGCGTAGATATTACAAAGAGAGGGAGAGGGGGGGATATGGAAAAAAAAAAAAAAAAAAAAAACGAAGTGAGAGAGGAGTGAGAAAGAGGGGGGTCTAAGAGAGAGAGATAGAGAGAGAGAGAGAGAGAGAGAGAGAGAGAGAGAGAGAGAACGAAGAGAGAGAAAAAAAATATATGTACAGATACATACATACACTTAAACATAAATACATGCATTCGGAAAATTCTATCCATCTGTCTATTCCTATGAAAAAAAAGCTGGGTCAGTCCGGTCACAGACCATGCCCAACGCTTCAATAACCTTTTTTTTCACCTCAATAAACAAAATAAATGTCAACTTGGTGATTTACCAATCATCTTCCAATCATAGTATTCCCTCTCGAACAGTCCAAGAGAGGGGATACTGTGACAGATCTCGGAAAATAACCTCGCGTCCCCTGGTCTAAAACACAGCGTAAGTACATACTTAAGCCTCATTTCCTTTTTTTCCCTACTTCCCCTTTAAGAGCATCAAGTCGTGTGATTTATATGTGCTGCTCCCGCATTTATTTGTCTGGGGAGAAGGCGTTAAAACTGCGGTATAGTTCTATTTACTTACTGTGATAGTTTTTTTTCTGCTCGCTCTTCTTGCATACGTTATGTGGCGGTTTCTTATTGGCGGTTAGTACCCATTTTAATTAGATCCTTAATTCAACTTCGGTTTGTTCTTCTTCATTTTATTTCCTACGTACACACAGCTTTCTCGTCTCATTGCGAAAGCCTTTTAACTCAATAGTACGTTAATCTGGAATGCTTACTGTGTGTGCTTCTTCCATTCTATTTCGTTGTACTTTATAAGTTATTTATGGTTCAGAAATTATTATTAAGAGTTGCCTCTCCAAACTATAGTAACTGTATTTCTACTTTCATTGTCTGTATTTTTAAATTCGTTGTTTATTAATTAATCGCCCCCTATTTATTTTTCTAATTAAATAATTAAACTGATCTCATCTCATCGTATCTGAATATTTAAGTTACCAACACAGCTTAAACGATTCATCCCTAACAATATAACGACTTTATCGACGCAGCGCTCGCTCATTTATCTATTGATATGTTTCTGTTAGCTAGGTTATCAAACGTGAGTGCAGAATAGATAATGCATAGTGCATCCCATATAGACTATCAGCCTCCTTCAGTCTGACCTTGCCCCTCTCCTCTCTTATTTTCACTCTCATTTCTAAGTAAACCCGATATAACGTTCACTCATTTAGTATTTCAGTTTTATTTTTTCTCATTCTTAGTGATATTGAATAATTCAAATACAACGAATTCAATGCATGCTTGGTTTTCTCATATCTCTAGGAAGTAAGCTCCTCTTGGGATTTTCTCTTAGTCACAGCTAGATAATTCTTCTAAGAATTCAATTCTATTTTCATACGAGTTTCTTGCATTTGACTCAACCGATTCGTATAAATCTCGTACCGGTTTTGCCTATTTACTATTACGAATTTCATTTCACTTTTAGTACGATTTTTTCCTCGCTGGATCACTCATCACTTTGAATTATCTGGTCATTGGATATTTGTATCCAGAGAGGTGTTTGGTGGTCTTTTCATAAGCATTTGTGCGACTACGAGAATAGGTTACTGTTACCATGCTTTATGGTGACGCTATCCCTTGGCACGAGTCCCGGGCTATTTAATCTGAGCAGAATAACGAATTTTATAAATACATTTATCAAATTTCAAATCAATTTCCTTTAACACAAGAAGCTTCGCTTGCATTTCCGTATTAACTCTCTCTTCGGTAACATGCATGATTCGACGGGATCGAGATGTACGATGCATTATTTAAATATCGCAGTGTTCCGACGGATGCGATAGTTGGAATGTAAAACCGAAATAATTGTTTCGAGCAAATCGGCTTTGTCTGGGTTTGGTGAGGGCCCTTTTTCTTTGCGTGAGTAAATCGTCGTTGGACATCAGGATTTTGGCTACAGTCATTATTTGCCAGTTGAGAATTAAGAGTCGCTTGCGTGCACCGGGTCACTCTGGGCTATTTAATGTGATCGTCGCCTCAGAGTTTGTTTGTCACGAGGCCCTGTCACAGAATCGCCGGCCGGAGGGGGCCCTGTGTTGTATTGATTCCCCTCCTGATTTAAGTTCACTTCGTGATCATTCGAAAAAGATGTGGCTACATGGAACCTCGTCGATGTAGCCTAAGTAGTCTAACGTGCATAAGCTGGACTATAATTTCTGTCGTTTTTAGCTACTTATCTCAATAACGTTATTATGAACGTTTCTCTTTCGTTCTTTTCTTCAAAGAAACTCCCTCACTTACTTACTCACACACGTTCTTTCCGCTCAAACACTCACCCAATTACCCATTCGCTCATCACCTGTGTAAACACAAGAGACACTGCAACTTTTCATGCATAAAGCACCACAATCTGCTGGAGGATTTTCATGCACATAATAGCAAGTTTAATCATGTCTTTCGTGCGGATATGTTTCCTTGTAATTACAAGGGGATTAGCTATGTCGTAATCGTTGCAGGCGTAAAGCATGATGATATGATTACAGCGAATTCGAGATAATAACGTCTTTGTTTCCCCACAAGCATTATCTTCTCTCTCGCCCCTGGTTTTGACAGTCGTGTCGTGTGGATGTTACTCTGTGGGCAATACTGTCTTATCTTTCGCATTATTGCATTTTTCTCTTTCTATCCTGAGACGGTTTGTCGTTCAGAGAAAACCTTGTGGAATGCTGTTCTCACGTCCCGTATCTATTTACACTGTCTAAATTGGCGCGGGAAGGTGTTATCTTTTCCCAAGGACACCGGTGGTTTCCTGGCAGTATTGAATCTTTCTTACTTTCTTAAACAAAGTATGCCGAACTACGAAGAGTTCCTCAAAGATCCTCGAGACAATCTGGAACCCCTCGAACAATCCAAGGCAGATGATAGTAAATACGGTCCGTGTGCATGTGTGTGGGAAATTCCTACCTCCTCCGACCCGCCCCCTTGTACAACCACGACCTCTCCCCCCCCCCTAATCACCCGCTCCCCTCCACTCCTCTCCCTAACCCTCATGATTATTCCTCCCCCTACCCTCTCCACTACCACCCCAACCCGCCCATTCTATACAGACGACACCAGCAACAAAACGAAAACAAAGAACCAGACAAAAAGTCATATTAAGATTATATTTGGTCTTTCATCTCTTCCCCTTCCCCCCCCTCCCCCCTCCCCCAACCAATCACCTTCCGGCGAGAGGAAGAGAGATAGATCCGAAAATCGTATTTTTGCGACGATGCTCCAAAGGCTAAAAATATATCCCTCTCTCTTGCGTCAAAGTGGCTGGAGATTTTCCCTTCTCTTTTCTCTATACCTCCTCTCTTTCTCTGTTTCACTTTTCCGTTTTATTTCCCTTTCCAATCCTTCCCCTATTTCGATTTCCGAAGAAGCTAATGAAAAGTGCAGTGGGAAAAAAAAAAGAACGAGATACTGAAAGGTGTAGATTATACATATTAGCCCACTTTATTATCTTGCCTTTCCCTTCTCATTTGCATATCGGGTCAATTAGCGGCTGCATCATCCTCGCCTTGAGTTTTAAGCCAAAGGAAAAAGTTGGAAAATATCGTATATTTCAAAGGTTATCGTTCAACCCATCTTTAATATACAGGGAAGGGGGTTGTTTCCTGTTGTAAAATATGATACAAGGATTCACTACAAAGTTGTTGTATTCTTTTTCTTTTAATTAATTTTCCGCATTTTATGTAGATAGGAAAAAAAAAAAAAAATCTGAATTGTTCTCTTCAACAGAATGCAAGAAAATGAATATTCTAGTGATGTTTTATTTGATTCATATAAATGTTAAAGAATAGATAAATAAAAGAATGAAAGAAAGAAAGAAAAAGAAAAAGAAAGAAAGAATAAGAAAGAAAGAAAGAAAGAAAGAAAAAGAAAGAAAGAAAGAAAGAAAAAGAAAAAAAACAAAAAAAAAAAAAAAAAAAAAAAAAAAAAAAAATATATATATATATATATATATATATATATATATATATATATATATATATACACACACATTCCTTCCTAACGAAGGAATACTAAAGGATGTTAAAGGATGCAGAGAATTAGAAAAAGTGATATTAGAATAAAAAAGGTGATGATTAATCCAATTCTTAGCGAAGTCCTCGGTCTTAGAAAATTGAGGCAATTAGAGCGCCATTAATAAGGCTTATGGATTATGTGGTGAGATTGCAAATGCAACTGTGCATTTCTTTCCCGTCTGTGCTTCAGGCTGTAACTTCTTATTCGTATATTGTATCATTGTAATTGTTATCACCATTATATTTATCTTTTTCATTATTATCATTATTATCAACATTACTGTTATTTTTACTACTGTCATTACATGTTCATTGCTATCATGATTATTTGTTTTATTATTATTATCATCATTATTATCATTATCATCATTATGATTACTACTAGTGTTAGTAATAGCAGTTGTAGTTGCATAATACTACTATTATTATTATCATAATTATTATTATCATCATCATTATCAATATCGTCTCTTATTATCACTGCTATAATGATTATTATCATTGTTAAGAGAATTATTTTCATTATCATAATCATCATCATTGTTACCATTAGTATCATTATCAATATCATTATCATTACTGCTACTGTCATTATCATCATTATTATCATTACTACAAAACCATATCATCCTTATTACCATCGTTGTTACTGTTGTTTCTTATCATCATTAAAATTATCAATATTATTATTACTCTCATTACTATCATTGCTATCATTACCATAATCACTATCATTATCTTCATTGTCATTACTATTATTATTGCTGTTATTATGATAATACGTTATTGCTATGCGCACTTGTATGTAAATATTACTTAGTTTTGATTTTGCTGTATTATCAAAGCACATTTTCCGATCTTCCAGACTTAATAGGAAATTAGGACTGGATTTTTAAACGGGAGGCAAAAGTCTTCTCGAAGGAACTGAGTTTGAGGAAAGAATGTATTCTCCAAGTTTTTATTTTTTTTACTTCTTCTTCTTCTTCTTTCTCCTCCACCTTTTCCTATTTCTATTATTCGTCTTCCTCCTCAACTACTATAACTACTTCTTCTTCTTCTTCCTCCTTTTCTCATCCTCCTACCCCTCTCCTTCCTCCTCTTCATCTTCTTCCTCTTCTCCTAATTCTTCTCAATATCCTTCTTTTTCTTCGTCTTCTTCTTCATCTCCTCCTCTTCCTCCTCCTTCTATGTTTTCTCCTCCTCCTCCTCCTCCTCCTCCTCTACACTAACCTCCACCTCCTATTCCACCGCCTCCACCACCGCCATCACCTCTTTTCCCTTCTTCCACCTCCTCCACCTTCCATTTTTCCTCTTCCTTCTCCCTCTTTCTTAGATGTTTTCGGATGTTCCCTCCCATCTCCCCTTATTGACCCGCCCCCGCCTCTTCTATCCCCAGTACTAAGAATTCTTTTCAAAACGTCAGCATCCTCAGAGGTCACCCTTTGATCAGGTCATAAATCTCAGCCACTGTGAATATGATTTTAGAATATCAATGAAAAAAAAAAAAAAACAAAAAAAAAACACTCCTCCCCCCCCCCCCTTCCCCATCCTACCTCATCTTAAAAAGGGAGATAAGGACAAAGTTCAAGGATAAGATTAGATAAGACTTTCTTTAAAAAAGTGCGAGCAGACTTTTTTGCTAATTAGTATATCTTACAGGGTAATGCGATGGCCTAATGTTTAAATTACCGGGAAGAGATAATTTTATTGATAAGCGGAGGGGAGCCTAATTACAGAGGAAGGCGGGCTTAGGTAGAAAGGTCAGTGTGTGTTTCTTTGCGTATGCTTACATGTATGCATCCATAAATACATAGACGCAAACAAACACACACATATACATACACACACACACACACACATATATGTGTGTGTGTATATATATACCTATACATATACATTTATATATATATATATATATATATATATATATATATATATATACATATATAAATATATATATATACATATACATATACATATATATATATATATATATATATATATATATACACATATACATTAATACACACATATTTATATACATAGGTACATATGTATATACATGTGTGTGTATATAAATACATACATATATATATATATATATATATATATATATATATATATATATATATATATATATATATGTGTGTGTGTGTGTGTGTGTGTGTGTGTGTGTGTGTGTGTGTGTGTGTGTATATACATACATATATATATATATATATATATATATATATATATATATATATACATACATATATATATATATATATATATATATATATATATATATATATATATATATATATATATATATATATATATATACATACTGAGCGAGTGATTTTCCTTTCGGGAATCGTAACTTTATCAGGAGAAGTAACACCAGCGTAGCTACGTACATCATCTTTATTCCTCAAACGTTTCGAAGTTTACTAACTTCATCATCAGTGCTAAAAATAGACATAAAAGAACCGTTAATACAGAGCAAATTACATGTAGCTAAAAAAATATTAAAGTAACAATGGTTCAAACAAATAAAAAGGCTAAATAAAAGATAAATATTACTAAAAGGTAGTTAGCATTGTAAAAATAGTTTGAACGACACTTATAAAAATGGTGGTATAAGAAAGATAAAAGGTTAACGAGAAAATATCAATAAAAAATAAAAGCGAGTTATAAACCGTAAAAAAACACAAACTAAAATTATTACAAAACACAAGACCAATAAATGAGAAATCTTACAGTTAAAAATCTGGAATCATTGGGTGTATAATGGGATGGCAGTTGTTGTGTTGTTTAGTTCTGGCTTCATCCTTAAGATAAACAGTGATTCCAAGATGATGAGGTTAAGTCTGTGTGAGGAAGAGATTAGAATTTGGAAATAATTTTGTGGATTACCAGTGTTCTCTGATGGCAGATGGTGATGGTGAACTGAATACCAGTACGGTAAGATTTTCCCATGTGCTCTAAGGATACGGTGCTGAACTTCTTTCTTTGTCTTTCTCTTGCTCTCTTTCCTGCCATACAATCATATTCCATTTTTTCCGTACGCATCACGTGTCCAATAAACTGCATCTATCTTTTCATTATTTCACTTATAATTTCTCGTCTCGCTCCTGCTCTTCTCATGACTTCCTCATTTGATACTCTCTAAGTCCACGGAGTTCTCATCATTCTTCTAAGGCACCACATTTCAAAGGCTTATAGTTTCTTCACTATATTTTTCTTCATAGTCCAAGTTTCACAACCATACAACAAAGTAGACCAAACAAAGAATTTTACTAATCTAGCTCTAATATTTATTCCTATTCCTATGATTGTTACCACTTTTTTCAAATTTCCAAAAGCATATTTTGCTATGCCAATTCTCTTCTTTATTTCTTGATCACATACACCATCTTTTGTTACTGGACTTCCGAGGAATTGGAATTTCTTTACTTGTTTTATTTCATTCCCATTTATGTTAATTTGTACCCTCAACTGTTCCTTTCTTTTTGTTATGCCCATTACCTCTGTTTTATTAAAATTGATTTTTAGACCTCTATTGTTGCATGCAGTGCTTAATCCTTCCGTCAGACTTTGTAGTTTTTCCTCAGAGTCAGCAATTAATGCTGTATCGTCCGCATATCGTATATTATTTACATTCATTCCCCCTATTTTAATTCCATCCATTTCTTCAATGTCTTGCATCCACTTTTGTCCACAGAGAGAAAAGAGATCTGGGGAGAGAACGCACCCGTCTCACTCCTCTCTTTAAGTTTATCCATTCAGTCGTTTCATATCCAATTTCCACATTCGCTTTTCGGTACCAATATAAATTAACTATTAATCTTACATCCTTTTTATCCACCCCTATGTTTTCAAGCATAATGATCATTTCTTCATGTCTCACCGTGTCAAGGTCAATGAAAGCTATGTACAAGTCTTTTTGCATTTCTATTGTGTAAGGGTTCTGTGAGCTCAAGGGACCCCGATAGGCGGCTTAGGGGTCAGAACTGGGCCCCGTTTGGTCCCTCAAAAAGAAAGCAATTATCCCCTCCCAGATTCAATTACTCGGGTGCCGGTGTATAGGTTACGTGTTGGAGAGGTAATATAAAGATTATGGCGAAAGCATCATCAGTAATAATGTCAGCAGTAACAATACTAATAAAAGTGATAATCATTAATAAAAAAAAACAAAAATAATTCTTAAAAAGTGACTATAATAAAAGAGCAATGATAAAAAGCGAAGTTATTTTCTTAAGCAGTTCCAGGTGTGATCTTTATATATTATTTACAGCCGTTCCAGCTCCTAATTGTGGCAAGTAACGTAAGAAATACGGGCTCATAGGTCACCTTTGTGATGAATTTCCGGCTAGGGGCACTCCAGGCTGTCTCTCAGGAAGGGTATTGACCACACCAAAGTCGGGCTGACACTGTTTATTTTTCATAATGCAGGGGTTTTGCAAACCCTGTACTTAGGACATACATTTTTCCTTTCAGGTAATCAGATAATGATACCGTTAATAATGGCACCTTTAACGTGGAAAACTAAATAGATAGTAAAATATGCTGAATAAAACACAATTGATCACATTAGAAAATAAATAGAACTAAAACAACACGAAATGAAATATCAAAAGATGTAGTGACTAAAATTGGACTTTTAAGATATAGAATATAAGCACAATTATAAAAACAGGCTCGGGTGAAAGCATAAAAGATAACAAAATAAGGTAAAACACATCAAACATAAAATTATGGAGAGCTAACCAGCTGCATATGCAAGATATTAAAACAAAAGAGGTCGCAGGTGAAAGTAAAAGAACGCCAAACAAGACGTTGCAAAAACGCTAAAAGGTTAACCTGCAGTTGCCAATTAGTAAATAAAATCAAATAAAAGGAAAATGGCAATAAAATAAAAAAAATTAAGTCAAACTAAAGTTGATGCAGCTGATTACCTAAAATAAAATCCACCCAAAGTATAAACACAAAATTAGATAAAACAATACACTGATAAAATCTGATTACATCATCACGCTACTTGATAAGAACTGACAACCCTTACGTAAAATGTGAAAAATATACCAATGCATAAAACGAAAGGAACTAAATTAAAACAAACATAAAAAGGAAATGCCAAAATGAAAGTAAGGAAGGCTAAGACACGTAATGTGATGCCTGTAGCCAATCTGTATATGCGTGTGTGCGTGTGGCGTATGTGTGTGGGTGTGTGTAGCATCAGACGACAATGGTGGGTCATGATGATGGACCTGTGGAAAGGAACAGGAATGGGTAGAAAGGAGTAAGGATTTGACAAGCTAGGGTGGGAAATGGAAGGAAGAGGTCTAGGTATGTGAGAATTAGGGAGTGAGGGTGCGAGGAAAACGGGAGAGGAAACGAAGAAAACGGGGGTGAGGATGCGCGGAACAGGGTGAGGCTGCGCGGAACAGGGTGAGGATGCGCGGAACAGGGTGAGGCTGCGCGGAACAGGGTGAGGATGCGCGGAACAGGGTGAGGCTGCGCGGAACAGGGTGAGGCTGCGCGGAACAGGGTGAGGATGCGCGGAACAGGGTGAGGCTGCGCGGAACAGGGTGAGGATGTGCGGAACAGGGTGAGGCTGCGCGGAACAGGGTGAGGATGCGCGGAACAGGGTGAGGATGCGCGGAACAGGGTGAGGATGCGCGGAACAGGGAACAGGGTGAGGATGCGCGGAACAGGGTGAGGATGCGCGGAACAGGGTGAGGATGCGCGGAACAGGGTGAGGATGCGCGGAACAGGGTGAGGATGCGCGGAACAGGGAACAGGGTGAGGCTGCGCGGAACAGGGTGAGGATGCGCGGAACAGGGTGAGGATGCGCGGAACAGGGTGAGGATGCGCGGAACAGGGTGAGGATGCGCGGAACAGGGTGAGGATGCGCGGAACAGGGTGAGGCTGCGCGGAACAGGGAACAGGGTGAGGATGCGCGGAACAGGGTGAGGATGCGCGGAACAGGGTGAGGATGCGCGGAACAGGGTGAGGATGCGCGGAACAGGGTGAGGATGCGGGGAACAGGGTGAGGATGCGCGGAACAGGGTGAGGATGCGCGGAACAGGGTGAGGATGTGGGGAACAGGGTGAGGATGCGCGGAACAGGGTGAGGATGCGCGGAACAGGGTGAGGATGCGCGGAACAGGGTGAGGATGAGCGGAACAGGGTGAGGATGCGCGGAACAGGGTGAGGATGTGCGGAACAGGGTGAGGATGCGCGGAACAGGGTGAGGATGTGCGGAACAGGGTGAGGATGCGCGGAACAGGGTGAGGATGCGCGGAACAGGGTGAGGATGCGCGGAACAGGGTGAGGATGCACGGAACAGGGTGAGGATGTGCGGAACAGGGTGAGGATGCACGGAACAGGGTGAGGATGCGCGGAACAGGGTGAGGATGCACGGAACAGGGTGAGGATGTGCGGAACAGGGTGAGGATGTGCGGAACAGGGTGAGGATGTGCGGAACAGGGTGAGGATGCGCGGAACAGGGTGAGGATGTGCGGAACAGGGTGAGGATGTGCGGAACAGGGTGAGGATGCACGGAACAGGGTGAGGATGTGCGGAACAGGGTGAGGATGTGCGGAACAGGGTGAGGATGTGCGGAACAGGGTGAGGATGTGCGGAACAGGGTGAGGATGTGCGGAACAGGGTGAGGATGCGCGGAACAGGGTGAGGATGTGCGGAACAGGGTGAGGATGCACGGAACAGGGTGAGGATGCGCGGAACAGGGTGAGGATGTGCGGAACAGGGTGAGGATGCGCGGAACAGGGTGAGGATGCGCGGAACAGGGTGAGGATGTGCGGAACAGGGTGAGGATGCGCGGAACAGGGTGAGGATGCGCGGAACAGGGTGAGGATGCACGGAACAGGGTGAGGATAGAGGGAACAGGGTGTGAGGATGTGCGGAACAGGGTGAGGATGGCGGAACAGGGTGAGGATGCACGGAACAGGGTGAGGATGTGCGGAACAGGGTGAGGATGCGGAACAGGGGGAGGATGCCGGAACAGGTGGGTGCACGGAACAGGGTGAGGATGCGCGGAACAGGGTGAGGATGCGCGGAACAGGGTGAGGATGCGCGGAACAGGGTGAGGATGCGCGGAACAGGGTGAGGATGTGCGGAACAGGGTGAGGATGCACGGAACAGGGTGAGGATGCACGGAACAGGGTGAGGATGTGCGGAACAGGGTGAGGATGCACGGAACAGGGTGAGGATGCACGGAACAGGGTGAGGATGCACGGAACAGGGTGAGGATGCACGGAACAGGGTGAGGATGTGCGGAACAGGGTGAGGATGCACGGAACAGGGTGAGGATGCACGGAAAAGGGTGAGGATGTGCGGAACAGGGTGAGGATGCACGGAACAGGGTGAGGATGCACGGAACAGGGTGAGGATGTGCGGAACAGGGTGAGGATGCACGGAACAGGGTGAGGATGTGCGGAACAGGGTGAGGATGTGCGGAACAGGGTGAGGATGCACGGAACAGGGTGAGGATGTGCGGAACAGGGTGAGGATGCACGGAACAGGGTGAGGATGTGCGGAACAGGGTGAGGATGCACGGAACAGGGTGAGGATGCACGGAACAGGGTGAGGATGTGCGGAACAGGGTGAGGATGCACGGAACAGGGTGAGGATGCACGGAACAGGGTGAGGATGCGCGGAACAGGGTGAGGATGTGCGGAACAGGGTGAGGATGCACGGAACAGGGTGAGGATGCGCGGAACAGGGTGAGGATGCACGGAACAGGGTGAGGATGCACGGAACAGGGTGAGGATGTGCGGAACAGGGTGAGGATGCACGGAACAGGGTGAGGATGTGCGGAACAGGGTGAGGATGCGCGGAACAGGGTGAGGATGTGCGGAACAGGGTGAGGATGCACGGAACAGGGTGAGGATGCACGGAACAGGGTGAGGATGTGCGGAACAGGGTGAGGATGCACGGAACAGGGTGAGGATGCGCGGAACAGGGTGAGGATGCACGGAACAGGGTGAGGATGCACGGAACAGGGTGAGGATGTGCGGAACAGGGTGAGGATGTGCGGAACAGGGTGAGGATGTGCGGAACAGGGTGAGGATGCGCGGAACAGGGTGAGGATGCACGGAACAGGGTGAGGATGCGCGGAACAGGGTGAGGATGCACGGAACAGGGTGAGGATGCACGGAACAGGGGGGGGGTGGACGGAACAGGGTGAGGATGCACGGAACAGGGTGAGGATGCGCGGAACAGGGTGAGGATGCGCGGAACAGGGTGAGGATGCACGGAACAGGGTGAGGATGTGCGGAACAGGGTGAGGATGCACGGAACAGGGTGAGGATGCACGGAACAGGGTGAGGATGTGCGGAACAGGGTGAGGATGCGCGGAACAGGGTGAGGATGCACGGAACAGGGTGAGGATGCACGGAACAGGGTGAGGATGCACGGAACAGGGTGAGGATGTGCGGAACAGGGTGAGGATGCGCGGAACAGGGTGAGGATGCGCGGAACAGGGTGAGGATGCACGGAACAGGGTGAGGATGTGCGGAACAGGGTGAGGATGCACGGAACAGGGTGAGGATGCACGGAACAGGGTGAGGATGCACGGAACAGGGTGAGGATGTGCGGAACAGGGTGAGGATGCACGGAACAGGGTGAGGATGCACGGAACAGGGTGAGGATGCACGGAACAGGGTGAGGATGTGCGGAACAGGGTGAGGATGCACGGAACAGGGTGAGGATGCACGGAACAGGGTGAGGATGCGCGGAACAGGGTGAGGATGCGCGGAACAGGGTGAGGATGCGCGGAACAGGGTGAGGATGCGCGGAACAGGGTGAGGATGCACGGAACAGGGTGAGGATGCGCGGAACAGGGTGAGGATGCGCGGAACAGGGTGAGGATGCGCGGAACAGGGTGAGGATGTGCGGAACAGGGTGAGGATGCACGGAACAGGGTGAGGATGCACGGAACAGGGTGAGGATGCACGGAACAGGGTGAGGATGTGCGGAACAGGGTGAGGATGCACGGAACAGGGTGAGGATGCACGGAACAGGGTGAGGAAGCGCGGAACAGGGTGAGGATGCGCGGAACAGGGTGAGGATGCACGGAACAGGGTGAGGATGTGCGGAACAGGGTGAGGATGCACGGAACAGGGTGAGGATGCACGGAACAGGGTGAGGATGCACGGAACAGGGTGAGGATGCGCGGAACAGGGTGAGGATGCGCGGAACAGGGTGAGGATGCACGGAACAGGGTGAGGATGCGCGGAACAGGGTGAGGATGCGCGGAACAGGGTGAGGATGCGCGGAACAGGGTGAGGATGCGTGGAACAGGGTGAGGATGCGCGGAACAGGGTGAGGATGCGCGGAACAGGGTGAGGATGAGCGGAACAGGGTGAGGATGCGCGGAACAGGGTGAGGATGCGCGGAACAGGGTGAGGATGCGCGGAACAGGGTGAGGATGCACGGAACAGGGTGAGGATGCGCGGAACAGGGTGAGGATGCGCGGAACAGGGTGAGGAAGCGCGGAACAGGGTGAGGATGCGCGGAACAGGGTGAGGATGAGCGGAACAGGGTGAGGATGCGTGGAACAGGGTGAGGAAGCGCGGAACAGGGTGAGGATGCGCGGAACAGGGTGAGGATGCACGGAACAGGGTGAGGATGCGCGGAACAGGGTGAGGATGCGCGGAACAGGGTGAGGATGCACGGAACAGGGTGAGGATGTGCGGAACAGGGTGAGGATGCACGGAACAGGGTGAGGATGCACGGAACAGGGTGAGGATGCACGGAACAGGGTGAGGATGCGCGGAACAGGGTGAGGATGCACGGAACAGGGTGAGGATGCACGGAACAGGGTGAGGATGCGCGGAACAGGGTGAGGATGCGCGGAACAGGGTGAGGATGCGCGGAACAGGGTGAGGATGCGTGGAACAGGGTGAGGATGCGCGGAACAGGGTGAGGATGCGCGGAACAGGGTGAGGATGCGCGGAACAGGGTGAGGATGCGCGGAACAGGGTGAGGATGCGCGGAACAGGGTGAGGATGCGCGGAACAGGGTGAGGATGTGCGGAACAGGGTGAGGATGCGCGGAACAGGGTGAGGATGCGCGGAACAGGGTGAGGATGCGCGGAACAGGGTGAGGATGCGCGGAACAGGGTGAGGATGCGCGGAACAGGGTGAGGATGCGCGGAACAGGGTGAGGATGTGCGGAACAGGGTGAGGATGCGCGGAACAGGGTGAGGATGTGCGGAACAGGGTGAGGATGCGCGGAACAGGGTGAGGATGCGCGGAACAGGGTGAGGATGCACGGAACAGGGTGAGGATGCGCGGAACAGGGTGAGGATGCGCGGAACAGGGTGAGGATGTGCGGAACAGGGTGAGGATGCGCGGAACAGGGTGAGGATGTGCGGAACAGGGTGAGGCTGCGGGGAACAGGGTGAGGATGTGCGGAACAGGGTGAGGCTGCGCGGAACAGGGTGAGGATGTGCGGAACAGGGTGAGGATGCGCGGAACAGGGTGAGGATGTGCGGAACAGGGTGAGGCTGCGCGGAACAGGGTGAGGATGTGCGGAACAGGGTGAGGATGCGCGGAACAGGGTGAGGAAGCGCGGAACAGGGTGAGGATGCACGGAACAGGGTGAGGATGCGCGGAACAGGGTGAGGCTGCGCGGAACAGGGTGAGGCTGCGCGGAACAGGGTGAGGATGTGCGGAACAGGGCGAGGATGCACGGAACAGGGTGAGGATGTGCGGAACAGGGTGAGGATGTGCGGAACAGGGTGAGGATGTGCGGAACAGGGTGAGGCTGCGCGGAACAGGGTGAGGAAGCGCGGAACAGGGTGAGGATGCGCGGAACATTGTGAGGAAGCGCGGAACAGGACGACAAGGCAGAGGTTACAAGGTTGGGCTGCAGGTTACAGGAGTGGGTGCAGGTCTCAGGATTAGGACAGGTTGCAGGATGAGAACAGAAGCGAGAGGGGAGGGGAGGATCCCAACCTCACAATCGCCCTTTCTATTACTGTTCTTAGTAAAAATATAGCATTTGTAGTTCCTTTCCCTTTTCTTAATCCTCATTGTTCTTCTGGTATGTGTTCATTAATTTTATTTCTAAATCTGTTTAAAATGACCCTTAATATTATTTTTGACAACTGACTCATTATGCTGATGGTTCTGTGCTTTGAGCATTCTGGGGCACCTGTTTTTTTTTTGGGGGGTATGGTTATGAAGGTGGATTCTCTCATACTTTCGGGTATTTATCCAGAATTGTAAATTCTATTTGCCAATTTAGTTCCTTTATCTATTGCACCATCACCTGCTGCTTTGATCATTTCTATGGCTATTTCGTCCTTCCCTGTCGCTTTTCTGTGCTTCATACTTTTCATTGCTTGCAGTATTTCTTCTCTCATTATTTCAGGACCTTCCAATTCGTCCTTATATTCAGGCTTCATTCCTCTTTCATCGTCGTACAGTTCGCCAACATACT
>NW_028234410.1:32029078-32036578 GCF_977035675.1 Penaeus japonicus
TGGAAAATACCAGGCAGCCTGGAGATTCTGGTAAGTACGATGGACCCCAGGATGTGTAGCAGTTGGAGGACAGTGGGCGTGCTGTAGTGCTTGAGACTGGAGATGCCTGGGGACGTACACCTGCCTTACAATTCTGTCGGGGAAGGATCTCAAATAATACAATACGCCCTCCTCCACTTCGAAACTGGAGAGGGCAGCGGGAGGCCGCTCAACTGGTACCCTCCCGCTCTCCTCCAGGAATCCGAGCAGGCCCTCACAGGTTGGATCTCGCAGCTGATGTTCCCTCATCTGATCAGCTGTCATCTTGGTGAGCTCCATCTCCTCGTCACCATCCGCTGGTGGTTGTTGTGCAGCATCCTTGGTTTCCCTGGGTACTGTGGCTGGCAGGACATGCTCTAGAGGGCAGGCTGTCCCTGAGAGTATAGGTACCTCACCTGCTGGCCGTGAGAGAAGATCAGGGACATGGTGGTTGGTCCCAGTCTTGTACCTCAACTGGAAGTCATACCCGCTGAGCTCATAGGCATACCGACTGAGGCGGTTGCTCTTGGTGCGCCTTGAGAACACCTCCACGAGAGGCCTGTGGTCAGTCCAAACCTCAAAGCGTCTGCCGTAAACGTAAGGATCAAAGGCTCGTACTGCCTCCACCACAGCCAGAGCTTCCAGATCGATGACCGCATATCTTGTTTCAGCATCCTTCAGTGTGCGGGACCAGTACGCGACAGCATGTGGTGTGCCTTCCTCATCACGCTGAAGGAGGGCTCCTCCAAGGGCTTGGGTGCTGGCATCACAGTGCACCTCGAATGTTTTGCTAAAGTCTGGGAGGCGCAGAACCGGATTACTTACTAGGGCCTCCTTCAAGGCATTGAAGGCCACTTCAGCAGCATCTCCCCAAACAAACTTCACCCCTTTCTTGGTGAGAGCAGTCAGGGGTTTGGCCATTGCTGCAAAGCCCTGAATGTGGCGACGGAAGAAACCGCAGGCTCCGAGGAAGCGACGGATGTCCTGGGCAGATCGCGGCCTCTTCATGGTAGCAATGGCAGAGGTCTTCGCCGGATTGGGGCTCACTCCTCGGGAACCCACAATAAAACCCAGGAGCTGGACTTCCTGCCTGGCAAACTCGCACTTCTCCAGGTTCAACTTCATGCCTGCATCCTGGAGAAGAGTCAAAGTCTCCTGAAGATGCTGGAGATGGTCGCTGAAGGAGGAAGATGCAACCACAACATCGTCCAGGTAGGCGAGCGTGTGACGCCCCAACACAGCTGCAAGCACGAAGTTCATGGTGCGCTGGAAAGTTGTAGGTGCAGTGGAGAGCCCGAAGGGGAGACGGCGAAATTGCAGAAGTCGGTGGCCGTCAGTAAAAACGCTGTCTTAGGCCGGTCATCAGGGTGCAGAGATGTGGCGCAGTAGGCAGACCGGCTGTCAAGGACAGTGAACCACGTGCGCCCTGTCAGCGAGTCCAGCATCTCGTCGATTCGGGGTAGCGGATATGCGTCGGGAGTGGTCACCTTGTTTAAACCCCGATAGTCGACGCAAAACCGGTGAGAGCCATCCTTCTTGCGGACAAGCACCACCGGTGACAGCCAGGGACTGGAGGACGGCTCGATGACGCCTTGGACCAACATACGGTCGCACTCAGTGCGAATAATCTCCTTCATCTTCTGCGGGAGCCTCCACTGCCGTACACACACTGGAGTGTCCGTCGTCGTAATGATGTGGTGCTCCACTTCAGGCACATTACCAACAGCCTGCTTATCTCCAGAGAACAAGCTTGGAAAACTGTCCAGCACACCACGCAGCTGTGCCTCTTGTTCTGGGTCAAGATGCTCAAGTGCTATGGAATGGGGAGCATCTACCTCAGCACCACTAGCACCTCCACTCTCCACAACACAGGTAACATCTGTCTCCTGCTGGTGGGCCTTGTCCAGCTCTGGCGTTTCAGGGAACACGAAGAAGTCGTCGTCCTCGTACCCAAAATCAAGGCAGGCGGCAGAGCTGTCATAGTCGTCATCAAGGAACTCGCCCTCGAGCTCCACCACCGATGGGAACCCCTCGAGCTCCTCCTCAGATGGAGCGACCGTAGCCTGTGAGAGTTCCCTGGACGACTCGCAGTAAGGGGTGTTAGGAACTGTAGGAGAGGGGGAGGTGCAGACAACCTCCTCGGGTCCCAAGAATGAGGCGTACCCTAGTACAGCACCTGGGCGTAGCTTGCGTGGCTTAGGGTGGGGGTTGACAACCCATACACTTGAACGACGTCCTTGGACAGTAACCAAAGTGCGGGGTACTGTGAGGCGGTCTGTGCTGGCCTCAATAACAGCCAGGCATGTGTCATCTGGTGCGCTGCGCGTAACTGTGGCAGCAACAAACTTCCCTGATTTTGCTTCCACCATTGTTTCCTCGGCCACATGGACAGGCGAGACAGTTACCTGTCCAGAATTCGGCAGCAGTTCAGGGTCCTCCAGGGTTGCTGGTGACGCCCGAGGAATTTCATGACAGGCAGGGACATGCTGTGCCTCTGCATTCCCACGGGTATAGGCGATCCCATGACGGCAGCCATCCAACTCCAGCCAGCTCTTGTCAGGTTCATGGCCAAAGACGAGACGAACAGGAAGACGCTGAAGGAGGTCCATCCCCAGGAGCAGGTCCCCTGGAAAGCGGAGGCCCTCAACGACACAGGTCCGGTGGGTGACAGTCAGCGTAGAATGGATGGTGAAGGGAAGGTCCACCTCCGCCGTGACTGGGGCTGGCTGGCCTGAAACTCCCTGCAGCGCTCTTTGGCTAGAGTGCAGGCGTCTGAACCTGTGTTGACGAAGCAGGAGAATTGCCTACCTCCGACTTCGAGGACTATGAGGGGGCGTCCTCGGAACTGCGGTGGAGTCGACTGGCTGCTGAGATCCCGGCTCGTAGCTACGGCCGCTCGTGGGTCGGGAGTCTGCCTCCGAGCGGCGTTGGGAAAAGGGACAAGAGACATTGAGGTGCCCCGACTCACCGCAACGGTAGCATCGACCCCGTCCTGCCCGGCACTCGCTGGTATGGTGGCCTCCCATCCTGTGAAAATCACACCAGGGGCGCTGTCTGTTGTCCCTGCGACGTGGGGAAGGGGAGCGGCGAGGTGAAGCAGGGGCCTCGGCCGATCTCCTTACCAGCGGAGGACCATTAAGCGAGGTGTTCTCAGGGGCCTGGATGACTGGAGCCGCTTGTGGCAATATGTCCCTGTAATACTCCAGGCCGGGGATGGTTACTTCTAAGTGCTGACCTGGATTATACGCACCCAGGGCCATCCTGTCGTCCCGCATGCCATGCTGAGATGTCCACAGCCTGGACGACTGCCGGAGGAGCCCGTGGACGTCTGGTAGGGAATGCCTTGCTCCGACTACAGAGTCCCAAACCAGCTGGCACTTCTCCGCCATGGCACGGGTGGAAGGGAAATCGTGCCATAAGAGCTGCTGGCGGAGCCACCCTGGAAGCCCATCCCGGAAGGTACGCTGCATCAGGCTCTCCGCATTCCCGATGTCCAGGGGGTAATCACGAGCGCCCTGCTGCACGGCCAGCGCTACAGCACGATAAAAATCCAGAGGTCCTTGGCCAACCGCCATCCTGGCTCGAGCCAGCATATCGAAGAAATGCTTGGCCGTAGAGACACCTCTGAATTGCTCGCGGAGTCGTGCTTTGAAGTCAACCCAATCCCGGATATGGGCGAACCCAGGACTGTTGAGCACTGACCATGCGTACCCCCTTACCCGGCTGCGTCCCATCCGGATGTAGGCTTCCGATGTTGCTGGCAGGGTGGCCAGCTCTATACTGGAGATCCAGGACTCCAGCTCCTGGCTCTGCTGGATGCCCTGAGTCGAAGGAGTCTCGCCACAGAAAAAGGGCACCTCGTCTCGTCCACTGCCATAAAATGGACGAGTCCAGCTGTGGTCACCTAAGTGAACTGGAGGTGCATGCGGGTTGGCGAATGAGTGGAAGGCTGAAGGCTGGGAGGCTAGAGGCTGAGAGGCTGGAGGCTGAGCTTCACGTGCAGTGGAGATTGGAGGCTGGGTCTCAAGAGACGGGTACGGTCCCTGTGAGGGGGCCCCGTAGGACGTCCCAAGGTGGCGCACAGGCGGTTGAGGCACAGGTTCAGCCATGAAGGAAGCAGGCGGCTGTGGGGGCAGTCTAGCTGCAGACTGAGCACTCTGGTCCCGCGCTGAAGCGATCCCAACCTGGCGGGGACCCATGAGGTCCACGTCAGCGGCAGGTTGACTCCCAGACAGGAGCGGGGCAGAGCGTTGTGGAAGGCGAGGCTCTGCAGGCACCGCTGGAGGCAGATGGGAGGATTGCTCGGGGTCCTCTCCGAGGCAGGGCTGAGCTGAGGGTAGCGATGGCGGAGGGGCAGCAGAGGCCGGAGCAGCATCCTCGGTAGCCGTAGAGGGCCCAACAGGCCGGCTCTTCAGGAGGGAAGCCAGAGCCTGCATCTGCGCCTGCATGCGTCCCTCCAGGTGTTCCTGCATGCGGGCGAGCTGCCTACCCATTTCTGCCTCGAGCCGATCCACCAACCTGGCCTCCATGAGCTGCAAGCCGCTCACATCACTGCTGGCGGGAGACCCACTGTCCGAGCATGCAGTCCCAGCAGCACCTGCACTACGGGCAACAGTGAGTCCTGGGTCCATCCCAAGGCGGGGTCCCTCGAGAAGGACTGTCTCCTCAGGAGTAGGCGGGTGCGACCCAGCCTGTGGTGCCTTGGGGCGCACCATGGTCCGAGGTGCACGTGGACGCACCTACACTAAAAAAAGAACAGCTAAAAACGGAACACTAAAAAAAATACAAAAACATAAAAAAAAAGAAACCAGCGTTAAATGCTGCAATAAAATCTATACATAAAATAATTAGACAAAATCAATTAAGCTGTAATAAAGACAAGTTAATAAATACAGTAAAATACATTTAAAATGCAAATAAAAATAAAATAAAATGGGCACTGGCATATAATAAGAAAAAAATCAAAGTAAAAACCCCATTAAATTTTAAAAAATACAGAAAAACAAATTATGAAATTCAAAAGTTAAGCATCAAATGACACTAAGACAAAAAATGCAATAAAATATGGTATTGTTGGATAAAGACGCAACCACACGTAGCGAAAAAACAAACCTTTGGGCATGACGTAGCTTTAATTATGACGGAACCCATAAAAGCTCTTTTCTTCTGGAAACGAAAAATAACCGAGATATATTATTTTGAAAATAATTAAAAACGATTAACGGGAGAGATGATTCCACCGTCTTGACAAACATCTGACTGAAAAAATATCGGTTCTGCGCATGCGCCAACCTCCCCCGCGGAAATACAAAAAAGTATCGATAGACGGCAATACTGTCACGTGATAATAATAACACCAATAGGGAAACAATAGGTCTAACCGACAAAATGATCGACCAATCACAGACAATTAAACATAGAGTCTGGGGCCTTGCTTCAATTTCAAAATCAGTTTCGAAATGGCTACTCTGTGTGAAAGATGTAGATATACTCCGTGGGAGTTTATTAAGGTCTTTTACAAAGATAACGCTGCGTCTCTGAAACTATTACGTGACCACGGTGTTTTGCCAACGGAAGTGGAGTGTAAAAACTGTGAACTACCCTGTACCTTCCGTTCAGAGAAGTCAAGGTGGTATTGTGGCCGTTGGAGGAAAATTCCCAAGACCAAGAAAAGGAAGCAGTGCAGCTTCACCGTCAGTGATTACAAGGGCACCTTCCTCCAAGGAGTTCACCTGCAACCGTGGGAGGTAGTGTGCTTCATCAATCACTGGCTGCAGAAGCACTGGGACCACCACGGATTTTTGAGAATCTTGGCTGGGCCCAGAAGACAAGCGTTGATTGGCGAAGCTTCTGTTCTGAAGTAACAGAAAACTGGCTAGCAAACCAGGAGCCAATCGGAGGCGAAGGTGTCGTCGTAGAAATTGACGAATCTTGCTTTGGGAAAAGCAAGTACGGCAGAGGACGCCAACTGAGCAACATTTGGGTGTTTGGGGGCATAGAGAGGGAGGAAAAGAAGAGCTTCCTCATTCCCCTCATTCCTCCTCTCACTCCGAACAGGAGCAAGGAGACGTTGGTTCCCCTTATCAAAAAGTACATTCTCCCGGGCTCCGTCATCTGCAGTGACGGCTGGGGAGCGTACCTTGGCCTAAACAAAGAGGGATATACCCATCGGGTAATAAACCACTCCGTGGAGTTCGTGGATCCCGGGGATCGGGACATCCACACTCAGAACATCGAAAGACTCTGGCGTGACGTCAAGGAGTGGACGAAGCGGCCTGGCAATCGGCCCGAATATTACCCTCAATATCTGTCGAGGTATATCTTCGTCAAAAACAACTATTTCTACCGACACCACGCCTTCCTAGAAGAGGTCGCTCGGTTGTACCCTCCGCAGTCCGAGCGAGAGGACGTCGTCGCTCGTGCGCCGCTACCCGACTCCGACTCGGAAGAATATGACCCTGACGAGCCACAACCCGGCCCGTCACACGCCTCCAATTAAGGTAAGAAGTGGTAACATTCGGAGAGGATAGTCCGTTGCCACGAAGTGGCTTGAGAAAAGGGGGGGTCCAGGGGGGGGCGAAGCCCCCCCTTGGCTAGGGCAGACCCAAAATCGGTGAGTTCCGTGATCGGTGGTTGACATCCGTCTTGAAAATTTACCGGCCACGCAGTGGCCTTAAAAGTGGGGGGGGTCCAGGGGGGGGCGAAGCCCCCCCTTGGCTAGGGCAAACCTAAAAACTAGGTCAGGTTAGGTTAGGTTTATGGGTTGGGTTTTGATTATGCAAAAGAAAAACCTTTAAATTTCGCGCCAGAAATCGTTTATCTCCGTACCGACGGTGGCGCGCGTGTGGGTAGGGAGGGGGGGGGGTGTAACTCAGCAACGAAAGGTTTCCGATGGAAATAAGTAGCGAAACTGTACAAAACAGAACGAAAACTACCAGAAAAAATATCGTGTCGTGCCTAGAGGTTTGGTTGCGTCTTTATCCAAATTTACCTAAAATATGACCAGTAAAATCATTAAAAAACAAGCAAACTCAAAACAGTAAAATTACGTTAAAACCTTCAAAAAAAAGTTACTATAAAAGAAATGAACTAAAATGTGACACTGGCTGAAGGCCTTAAAAAATTATACATAAAAGAGACAAACATAAAAACGACAAAACATAAAAAGATATCAATGGCAACGAGACATGTAAACAAAGCGAGAGGCCGTGGATTCGGAGGCAAAATAATAAAAAGAACCTCACGATCCACTCGCTGCCAACCACCTTTACTGTAGTGGGTTCGTGGGGCACTCACCCTCCTACAGGAGCTGTAGAGGAGCCTTCTGCAGCAGGAAGGCGTGGAAGGGCAAGAGGGAAAACCGGGCCGGCACAAGGGCAACTGACAGACTACTAATTCTTTACTTTACGTTTATTCATCGAGGACAAGCTACTACACGTATAAAACAAGGTATCACAGAACAGGCATGTAGTAGAATAAAAA
>NW_028234410.1:32041578-32046578 GCF_977035675.1 Penaeus japonicus
GCACAATTTTAATCCGTCAGTGAAATCTGGTGAAATCTTGATGACTGGTGAAATTGGATAACTCTCTCTCTCTCTTTGGCAACGCTGGTCGTGTCCCATAGACCACTATCGGTATCGTAACCTGGACGTGAGAGCTCCCCCACTGTTCCAGCAGCGAAGAGCAGATTTAGAAGAGTTCCCCCTCGGAATTTAGTACAGCACCATCTGCGGTTCTTGGAAGCCACTTGATCTGTCTTGACTCTTCCCTGGAGTTTTTATTTATTTTTCCATTAATTCAACTTTTAATGTAATTTTTATTTTAAGAAAAAAAATTAACGGCTTCGGATTTTTTTTTTTCTATTTCTTTAATGGGGATATTTAAAGTTATTTTTTTATTTGCTGAAAGTTATTTAGGTCAAAGACAAACGAGGTATTATAAACAACAGTATTATCACCAGGGATTTAATTTTACTGATACAAATGTCAGTCGATGACGTATTCAGTAAACTGCGGCATATACTGCATTTTTTTCCGCAGGTATGAATTAAGGCTTAAAAGAGGTCATATCCATACAATAATAATCGAAAATATTACAGGAATATCATGTGTCAACACATTATCTCAAACACTGTTAAAAATAGCAATTGATGAAAGGCATATATTCATAATCTCCTATGGTATTATGGTCTTGATATTTTAAAGCATAACCTAATTTACCCTTTCATTACGACAAACAAAGATAACATTTGACGTCAGCCAATCACAGCGTAAGGATGATAGCCAATGAAAGCGTGTGGAAAGAAAAAATACGGTGGTTTAGTACAGCCTTGTTATCATGAACCATCTTCTTGGGTCGTTTGTTTGGAATTCTTAGTGTCATGGAGTGCCCGGCCTCACTGGACAGCTCCTTGGTCTTTGTCTGTTTGTGTTCATGTTTACCTGTAGATTTCTCTCTATCTCTGTCTATCTATCTCTATCTTTTTCTATCTATCCGGCCTCACTGGACAGCTCCTTGGTGTTTTTTTGTTTTTGTTTTTTTCCTCGTTATGTGGGTCTTCCGTTCCTTTTTTTTCATCTCTTTCTCTCTCTCTCTCTCTCTCTCTCTCTCTCTCTCTCTCTCTCTCTCTCTCTCTCTCTCTCTCTCTCTCTCTCTCTCTCTCTCTCTCTCTCTCTTTCTCTGATTTTATTTCCCTTCTTTTTTCTTCCTGTCAGCATTTATTTATCTTTCATATTCTTCTATTCCAATCTTTCTTTTTTCCCTTTCTATTTAGGTTTGTATCCATATCTACATTTCTCTCTTATCTCTCTATCCATCTCTTTCTCTCTATTGTATATTTACGTTTTAGAGAATGAGGAAATCTAAGTTAATTTTCACCCTTTCGAAGAGGCTTGAGAAGAATATGCTTTATGTTTGTTTGTTTGTTTGTTTTTTTTACTTTTCTTGAATATACGAACTGGTTTTTGTTTAATCATTGGTTTGCTCATTTATCTTATTTATTAATGTGGTTATAAGACTTACTGAATGAGCAGTGCAGTCATTGACGCCTCGGTACTATTTCTTGCATAACGGCTCGCCTGTTTAGAGATCATATCTTAACTCGCAAGTCATACGTTGTGGTTATATCGGCCCAATTTTGTCATAAATATTGTACCGGTACATCCCTAATCCATACACACACATATGAATACGTTCATGCATTCATATATGCACACACACATATACATACACACACATATATACACACACACACACACACACACACACATACGCACACACACACACCCATACGCACACACATACATACACACATATACACATATAAATGCATTCGTGCATAAAAAAACGCTTTCATACAGGCATATACGCGAACATGCTCAGGCTAAGCGTACGCACACGTACGTCCCTGCACCAAGTATTGCATCATTGACTATCAAACGCTATATTCAGCAACCTGTCCAGACCATAGGGTGATTGTCAGTTCCCGAAGTAATGATTGGCTGGGATTAGCCGAGTCACTTGCTCGCGCCACGTTCGGCTTGCGTCGCTCAATCTGCAATCAGTTTTCAAGGTTCGGGATTAAGAGCTCACTTGATTCAGGGTTATTTCGAAGCAGCGGAACCGAGAATCAGGAAGAGGTAAGAGGTGAGTAAACTGAAGGCTTTCGTTATGTGGGACTTCTCTTTCTTTTTCCTTCTTCTTTTTCTCTCTCTCTCTCTCTCTTTCTTTCTCTCTCTCTCTCTCTCTCTCTCTCTCTCTCTCTCTCTCTCTCTTTCTCTTTCTCTCTCTCTCTTTCTCTCTCTCTCTCTCTCTCTCTCTCTTTCTCTCTTTCTCTCTCTCTCTCTCTCTCTTTTGGTGTTTCTGTCTCTTTTCCCTTTTCTTTTTGTCAGTATTGATTTATATCACTTATTCTTTCTTTTCCCCCTTTGTGTTTATTCTCGTATCTATATTTTCTCTATCCCTATCTGTCTCTTTCTTTCTATCTCTATCTATCTCTTTCTCTTTATGTCTTCCCATTTCTTTCTCTCTATCTATATCTATCTCTTTCTCTCTATCTATATCCATCTCTTTCTCTCTATCTATATCCATCTCTTTCTCTCGATCTTATTTTTTTCTCTTTTCCCTCCATCTTTATCCATCTCTTTATCTCTATATATTTTTTTCCCTCTATCTCTATATATATCTTTCTATATATTTAACTCTCTCTATTTATCTTTTTTTCTCTGTCTGTCTATTTCTCACTAACTCTCTCTCTCTCTCTCTCTCTCTCTTTCTCTCTCTCTCTCTCTCTCTCTTTATTTATTTATCTCTCTGTCTTTCTTTATCTCTCTCTCTTTCTCTCTCTCTCTCTTTCTCTCTCTCTTCTTCTCTCTCTCTTCTTTCTCTCTCTCTCTCTCTCTCTCTCTCTCTCTCTCTCTCTCTCTCTCTCTCTCTCTCTCTCTCTCTCTCTCTCTCTCTCTCTCTCTCTCTCTCTCTCTCTCTCTCTCTCTCTCTCTCTCTCTCTCTCTCTCTCTCTCTCTCTCGCTCTCGCTCTCCCTCGCTTTCCCTCTCTCTCTCTCTCTCTCTCTCCCTCTCTCTCTCTCTCTCTCTCTCTCTTTCTCTCTCTCACTCTCTCCCTCTCTCTCTCTCTCTCTATCTATCTATCTCTCTCGGTCTCTCTCTCTACCTCACATATTAAGTCAATAGTGGCTCACGACCACAAAGTCTTGACGTGACTTTATTTAGCCAGATTACCTCTCTAGGAAGCTTACGCAGCTGGTGTTATTAAGGATAGACACAGTATCATTAAAAATGTCAGAGGATATTAGTTCATAGACTGAATTTTTAATGAGGTGTATTCCCAGTGGCTTTATCTTAATTTGGAAGCAGCTCGGATGATGTACGGTTACGTACATCTTTTGGGATTAGTATGATTATGTTTATGTATTTTTTTTTTCCATTATGAATTCCATCAGTAGAGATTTGAGGACTAATCTAAAGGCTTTAGCACACGGTAATACCAATTTTCATTTTCGTGCCCGTATTACCTGCTTATAATGTATACGGGATGAGACGGGGTCGGGTGAAAGGTAATATTAATTTATACTTCTTGATTTTATCAGTTACTGATAAGCACTTTTTTTTTTGGGGGGGGGGGGCTGATAAAGGTAAAACATACCTTGTGCGTTTGTATCAAACCATTGTACCAATATTTATAACAGCTGCTCTTTTTCGCATAAGTTCTTATTCGTATTCACATTCAGCTTTTTATTATTATCCTTGTCATTGTTATGGTCCTCATCCTAACTACTGCTATTCATATAATTCCCATCATTATCATAATTATTATCATTATTTCTCTTATATGATTTCATATCCTTCACGTTCTTCCTATTTTCCTTCTTCTTCTTCGTCACTCTCTCCTCTCGTTTTTTTTAGGCCAATTAGGCCTATCGGGCTGACCTTTGTGAAATTTATTGTCTTGTATTTCTGGCCCAAATAGGATTTACCCGCGGACTCCATAAAAAAAAACAGACAGATAAATGCCTTGTTAGAAAGGTTTCCTGTTCAAATAAGATATCTGGGGAATGGTTGTTTTAAGAATATATGAAGATGCAGAAAGTTTGTTCTGTTACATTGCTATGTTCTAAATTGACACGGAAAATGCATATGTCTATCTATTTGTGTCCTTATCCATCTACTTATCTATTTATCCACCAATGCATGTATATATATATTTTTTTTTCTTATTTATATACATACATATATATATACATATATATATATATATATATATATATATATATATATATACATATATGTATATACATATATATATATATATATATTATATATATATATCTATATAATGTGCATAAATATAGTATATATACAAAAGTCAGTGCGCGCATGTGTTTGTTTGTTTGTTTGTTCGTTCGTTAGTGTGTGTGTGTGTGTGAACGTTTTTGTGTATGTATGTATGTGTGTGAGTTTGTGTATATGTGTCTATGTGTGTGTTTGTGTGCGTGAGCGTGCATGTGTGCGTGTTCATACCTGGCGACGTGGGAAAATATCAAAAGATATCAAAAATATCTGTGTAGATATTGATTTGTTAAGTTATTATAAGTATTATTCTCAGTATCACCATTATCATAACAATGATAACAATAATACTAATAATAATGATACTAAGAACGAGGATAAATGTAAGATACTGATTGCGCTTCACTTTATTAGTTCAATGTTTTGAGTCAGGGATTCGGTCTGACGTGCCTTTCCCTGCTTCCTGTGCCCTCTTCCATCTTTAACTGCACCTGGATCCTCAGCCGTGAAAGTGTAATCAAGTATAAGCAAGGACAGAAGGAACCCAGATCAGAAGGATCACAGACAGAGAAGGAGAACAGGCAGTGATCAGGACAGAGCTCTGACTTCTAGCCTTCAGTTGTAAGTGTATTTATCGGGCCACCTTTAAAGAGCATAACAAGTGAACATCTGTTTTTCTCACCGGCTTACAATAATGATAATGACAGTGATAATAATATCA
>NW_028234410.1:32056578-32064078 GCF_977035675.1 Penaeus japonicus
CCTCCTCTGACTGAACGAGAAAGAAGTAATGGCAAAAATCTCTAGGGTGCTTTTAAAAGGTTGGAACACTAAACCTCCTGTTTAGCCGAGAAGTCTGTGATCACCTGATCGTATGTCTCTACTTCTCCGTTCTCTCGCAATGGGGAAACTTTTTCTTCTTCTTCTTCTTCTTTTTCTCTTTTTTTTTTTTTCGATCGTAGTCAGGCCTCTGCTACTGGCAGTTGAGGATTAAAGGCTGTAAGAGGAGACATTTCTCCAAAAAAAAAATAGGATTACTTTTCTTATTTGCCCCAAGTAGCACAAGTGGTCAGTTTTATTGAAACGTAAGAGGGAGAAAGAGTGAGAGGGGGGGTGGGAGGGTGAGAGAGAGAGTGGGGGGGTGGGAGTGAAAGAGAGATATACAGATACACAAAGAGAGAGAGAGAGAGAAATAGTGGATTTCCATAATGGTGTGCCATAGTTAATGACTGAAATCCATTGTTTTTAAAAGATAAAAAAAAAACTCGAACCCTACTGTCTCATTTCCCGCCTCTCTATTTTAAAGCATGATCGATAAAAAATTCGCTGACCAGAATTGCATTTTTTCAAGATTGTTATATCACTGACAACAAATAGATGAGGATCTATGGTCGAGTCTGTTGTTCCAGTTGATATTGCCAAAGAAATGCTCATGTTTAATCTCTTGTGTCTGGCCTAATTAGATTTTTCATGCCTTGAATAATTAAGGAAATCTCTTCATGCTGATCGAGAACTATTCACATCAGGAAACGATTCAAGTCAGTAAATTAAATTGATTAATTTCATAGATGATTTAACATAAGGGCGTATGTATGTTCTGGCGATTGTTCACCTTAATGAGCATACTGGACATCCTCGCTTGCATCACAATGTAAGAGTGTCGGTTAATAAGTTTCCCTCACTCCAGACAAAACACTAGTCATGATGAATTCTCTCTGTCGACAACTGATACAAGACCAACGCAATATTAGAATGCAACATAACCTTCGTCAATAACCAATGAAACAAAATTTTCTACTATAACCAGTGCAACAAAACCTTCGCCAAGAGACAATGCAACAAAACCTTCGTCTAGAACCAATGCAACATAACCTTCCACTAGAACTATTGCAATACAGACCTCCTATATAGCCGAAACAACATAACTTTCGACGGTAACAAAACTGAGCAGAACGAAATTTAGCTCACATGAAACCAATCGTTTCATGTTCTCCTTTAACCTCGCACAAGCAGGTAGGTGTTGCATTTGATGTAAGAGACTCGAAAATGCAAAATCCTTCAACTTCCTTGCTTCACCTCGACTCCAGAGTGCAGCTTTTTCGTCAAATAACACAAGGAACGTTCGAAAACCTCAATTATGGGTCGACTTAGTCTCTCAGTTCGTGTCTCCTTTCGAGATATTCGTATATAGTTATGCAGGTGACGGAGGAGTCAAGGTTGGTGTCTCTTTGCAGCAGGTTAAGACTTGTGTTGGGAGGCGTCTCAGAGTTATATTTTAGGCATTGAAGTCTTATATCCTTAGGCATTGAAGTCTTATATTTTAGGCATTTGTGTCTTATATTTTTAGGCATTGAGGTCTTATATTTTAGGCATTTGTGTCTTATATTTTTAGGCACTGAGGTCTTATGTTTTAGGCATTTGTGTCTTATATTTTTAGGCACTGAGGTCTTATGTTTTAGGCATTTGTGTCTTATATTTTTAAGCATTGAGGTCTTATATTTTAGGCCTTTCAGTTCTATTTGTTTAGATATTGAAATCTTATATTTTAGGTATTTAAGTCTTTGATTATGATTATTTTTTAACTCATCTATAAGGTATGGGCGTCATTTGTAGAGACAATTTCTGAACGCGTTTGGCTGATGCGGTCTTTAGTTTTAATAGACACTGATTGGCTGGTGAATGCACTGCCAGGTGTAGGGCGAATTATGGGAAAAACTGTCTAAAATCTCATTTCACTCAACCTTATGAAACAACAACAGAAAATCTACGTGCTCGTGTAGTACACTGCCGTCGAAGAATTGTCTAGAGACATGGAGATTATGGCTTAACACATGATGGTCATGTTTCACACTGACTTTTCCTACATTTATTAAAAAATAATTTTTTTTTACATATATATATATATATATATATATATATATATATATATATACATATATATATATGTATATGTATATATATATCTATATATCTATGTATATATATATGTGTGTGTGTGTGTGTGTGTATGTATATATATATATATATATATATATATATATATATATATATATATATATGCAAATACTGCACAATATGCAGTATTTGTTGAAGTAAGTTTTTTTCTTAATAATGATAAACGATTTCAAAAAACTTTATGATCAAGGAGAAAGACCACCCTTTCTAACCCTCCCTTTCCCTCTATTCCAAATTTAATTCTCTCTCATTTTCTCTATCTAAACACGTCTTATCATATTTCTTCATCTCGTCTTCTTTCTCTCTCTCTACAATGCTTTGTATCTAGACGTCTCTCCTACTTCTGTATCTCTCTCTGTATCTTTACATCTCTCTTTGTCTCTGTAATTCGTATATACATCTCGACATGTTCATCGTATCTCTGCATCTCACTGTGTCTTTACATATTTCTTTGTGTCTCTACCTATTTCATTGTATCTGTATCTCTGTATCGTCCACTGTATATTTGCAGCTCTCTATATCTCTTCAAACTTTATTGTATCACTGTATATTTACCTTTTCCATTAACCTCTTGATCTGTATCTTTCATTGTGTCTTTACATCATTTTCTGTGCACATTTTATTGTATTTCTACATCTTTAATCTTTCGCTGTTCCCAGTTATCTCTACAGCTTTCATTGTCTTTCTTTGCATCATTATCTATTTTATAATATCTCTGCATCCCTCTATATAATCTCTCTCTCTCTCTCTCTCTCTCTCTCTCTCTCTCTCTCTCTCTCTCTCTCTCTCTCTCTCTCTCTCTCTCTCCCTCTCTCTCTCTCTCTCTCTCTCTCTTCTCTCTCATTTTCTCCCTCTCTCTCTCTCCCTCCCTCTCCTCTCTCTCTCTCTCTCTCTCTCTCTCCCTCTCCCTCTCTCCCTCTCCCTCTCCCTCTCCTCTCCTTCCCTCTCCCTCTCTCTCTCTCTCTCTCTCTCTCTCTCTCTCTCTCTCTCTCTCTCTCTCTCTCTCTCTCTCTCTCTCTCTCTCTCTTCCTCCCTCCTTTGTATCACTGACCAGTTTTTATGTAATCAAAGAACGTCATACCTTTTATGTTATACATAAATTAAACTAATATAGATGAATATTTATCACTTCGGCAACTGAGCAGAGAGCTCTTCACCTGACACCACTCTTTTCGTGATATGTCCGATTACAATAATGAGATATAGCTTTCTTTTTCGTCAGCCTTAATGTGGTTTATTTATGATATTGCACGCTTTATAAAGCTTTAATTTGTAATTTCTTGTTATTTATAGTCGTATTAGGCAAGTTAAATGCCCAGATATAAATCATAATTCATTCTATGGAACATTAGCATAATCAAAGGAACGGACTGAGACACCATGAGATTGAACGGGAAGGTTTGCACATATTTTCTTTTACTTGATTTTTTTTTTCTTTTTTTTTTCTTTGGTCGTGCTCATGGATTGTTTCTTTGTTCTCTATATACATAAGGGTTTAAAAATATATTTGATAAATCATTGTTGAAAGATATAGATACAATAGACACAGGATAAATCACAGGCATGGGAAAGCAAGACTGAGTGGCAATAATAGCAGGTTTGGGAAGGGGCGTGGCTTAAATAATGACGCAAACTACCCAATGCGTTGCCAGGAACACTGAACGCCTCTTCTTAAACTGTTCAAAAATTCCGAACGCGTTGGGGGTTTTAGAACATACAAAAGACGCTTTATTTACTTTTTCAGACACTTAAGTCGAATATTGATATACATTCAAGTGTAATGTTATTAAGCATTTATGTATTATTTGAGTGTTATATTGTTAGGCGTTTAAGAATTTTCTGTATTATGTTTCTATGCATATAAGTTTTATAACATTTGTCATTTTAGGTCTGATATTGTTCGGCATTTATGACTTTTATCATTATGTGTCCCCATGCTTTAGGTGTTTATATGGTGGAGAACTCATTACCTTTGTGTTCATATTAGTATAATAAAAGTTAATAGGGGGGAAAATATATAACACTGCGATCTGTATGAGAGGGAGAGAAGAGAAGAGGGAGAGAGAGGATAGGAGAGAGAGAAAGAGAGATAAGAGAAGAGAAAAGAGAGAAAAAATAAAAGAAAAAGATAGAACAAAAGACCAAGTATTAAGGAATATGCAACGTTATGATAAAAAATAAAAATGAAAACAAAATTCAGTCAACATGACATTAAAAATTACTTATTACTAATTAATTTTCAAATGAAATATTTTTTTTTCTACAGCTGTCACGCTGTAAAGCCCACAAATGTACAGCGCCAAGTTGTATATAAGTGTAAGAAACGGCTACTTATTTTTCTCTCTCTCTTTCTCTGGGAGTTACAATTCCCTAATTTTCCTAACTTATATATATACATATATATATATATATATATATATATATATATATATAAATATATATATATATATATATATATTATATATATATATATATATATATATATATATATATATATATATGTGTGTGTGCGTTTCTGTGATTTAGTTATTGACTTGCTTATTCACTTAAATTGTATGTATATATACATATATATATATATATATATATATATATATATATATATATATATATATATATATATATATACAGGTATATGCATATATGCATATATATACACATATATATCTATATATATATATATATATATACATATATATAAATATATATATGCATATATTCATATACATGTATGTATGTATGTATATGCATATATATACATATATATATACATATATAAATATATATATGCATATATTCATATACATGTATGTATATGCATATATATACATACATATATATATATATATATATATATATATATATATATATATATATATATATATACATATATATACATTTATATACATATATATACATATATATGTATATATATATATATGGGCCTCTACAAAGTCTTCCCGCTGTTGATTGTAGGCCCGTTCTCTTGTCTGTGGGTTTTGCTAGGTTGGTCATCTGTGAACAGATTATGACACTATATCGGCCAGATGAAATTGAACAAGCCCATGACATTATCAGTCTATCCGACAGTAGAAAACCCAGGAACACGACTCGGAATACTAAAAGGATGACAAACATCATTGTAAGCGCTATGATTGACCAGTGCCTCAAGAATAAAAAGCATAATATTTGCATCTACAACAATGGACAGCCCCCCCCCCTCCCCCCATTATACACACACAAACTGGTCGCCACCCCCATTTTTTTTTTTTTTTCTAAGTACAAAGACCAAGGAACATAATCCCCATTATGAGCCAACTTACACAGATCATAATCTGATGGAAAACAAAGTAGACCTGCTGATAGCAATTTTCTTTGACCAGCAGTCAGCCATCGACACAATTATGGGGCAAGGTGTGATGTGTCGTCACCAGCATGGACGCGCCGGGGATGTATCTGTCAACCCTTTGCCCCCCCCCCCCCCCGACTAAATCCCATCCGATCCCCCATCTCCCACCCACGATCAGAGCACCTACCAAACTTTCCCCTTTGCATCTCCTCCCCCTTTCATAACGCCCTCTACCTCCACCCCAATAAAGACAAACACAAACACCCCCTCCTCCACGCCCGTATTTATGACCAGTAATCCTACCCTCCCGGTACCCTCCCCTCACTCCCCGCCCGCGGGCAACCAGCTGCCTCGCCGCGCCCTTGCCGACTCGGCAGCCTCCAACCGTGCTGAGCCATCCACGCGCCCCTCCGCCGGTGCGCTTATCACGATGACGTTAAATATAAAGTAATCACAGCGGCCATAGTGACTTTAATCATCAAGACCCTCAGTCGTTATGCGAACTAAGCATATCTATCGAACTAACTCTATTTGATATTTTATCAATAGACAATGTAGATACTTAGGTAACCATCCTTACGGAAGTGATAAAAAGCAGCATAGATGCCTCTGCTCCCTATGTTGCAAGAACCGTCACCATGATCCATGGATGAATGACGACATCAAGAGAGCCATTGCCTATAGAAATAATGATCAACAAGGGCTCAAAAGTAACAGATTTGAGACCGCCCTTCAGGCAATTTCTAAACTAAAAAAGAAAAATGTTAAATCATTATTTCAGTCTGCAGATTAATTATTTCAGAAATGAATTCGCTGAACATAAAAACAACTCTGGTAACACGGAAAATTGTCAAAACTTTAGTGCCTAACAACAAATAACAGACAATTACACAAATTCTACACATAGCACTGAGCATTTTAATGACTTCTTTGTACAAATTGGAAAACAAAGTTATGAACAAACAATTGCTTTCGCATCACATCAAAACACAGATCGGGAAAGGCTCAAAAATTATGTTTTTAGACCACAACTAGTGGACGTAAAAACTTTTATCCCAATGATAAAACAACGCGAAACAAATGCGGTGGGAACAGACGATATTGCTTTGCTTTTTATTCGGAATGGTCACATTTTGTACAACAATCCTCATTAACACCTCTCTGGTCACTGGTGTTTTCCCCTCGCTTTGGAAACTTGCAATTGTAATACCAATTTTCAAGTCTGGGTCAAGTCATGAATAATTGCCACCCCATACAATACTCCCAGCACTATCTAAGGTTCTTGGAAAAAAAAACAGTAGCAAATCAAAGGATCAATTTTCAATAACCTATTATCAAAAACTAAACATGGCTTTAAAAATAGGTTATCCACTGAAACAGGGTTGTTACAGATTACTGACCAAATTTATAATAACCTGGACAACAGTATGGTAAATTTGCTCACATTTCTAAAGCTTATGACAGTGCTAACCACAAAATTCTTCATATTATGAAACCTTAGAATTGATACCCACTGGTTTGATAGTTATCTAAGTACAAGAACCCAATCGGTAAAAAATAATGAGAGTATATCATCACAACAATCAGTATATTTCGGTGTTCCACAAGGATCTCTATTAGGCCCAATCTTATTCACAATTTTCATAAATGATTTATCAACTATAACCCATAACTGCCACCTAATACAATACCCCGATGATTCACAATTTCTTCATGGTGACTATGATTCATTGATAAGAAACACACAACACACTCTTATTCAAGAAAACAAATATTTTGGCCTCAATGGCTTTAAAAGAAAATAAATGTATTGCCATAGATAGTGATAAAATTTAGCTAAAATTCTCATAGACAAACATAAATCGAAGGCTGCCAAATTAAACCAATTAATTACAAAATCTAGGAATACACTTTGACAGATATATGACATTTGAAGCCCATGTTGACAACACACATAG
>NW_028234410.1:32074078-32079078 GCF_977035675.1 Penaeus japonicus
AACACACACAATGTCAGCCACAAGCAAGCCCCTTCTAGTTTGAAGTGGAAAAGGAGTTCCTCCGCTGGAACACCTCACAGTCGTCATAGTACCGTCTGCTCTCCACAAATCTTCTGCCGGAAATCCTCTTAGTCATCGTCGACCTCCTCAGCTACCTCAGATACACACTTTATTACAATCAAGGAAGCCATTTTAGTCCAAGGTGTCTTCTCCAGCCCTCGTTTTCTTATTGACACAGGCACTGCTGTTAGTGATCTTCTGGCCTCCCAAAAGGACAGACACCTTCCCTCCTCCCACCCCTTGGAAACAGCTAACTTCTCGCCCATTGATGTTTAAGGTAAGTGCCCCTGCACTCGGTAAACAGTTCCCGTGAGCGCTGACTACCTCATTCATTATGGCTTCAATTTCGACTTAAAAGGTAAAGGTATCATGCACCAGTGTCGTACAGAGTGCGACGCCACATTGTCACAGAGTTGCAGGCCGCCCACCCCCGACCGCTACCGTGTCGCCAAAGCTGAATTCGATCACATGATGGAGTTCTGCATGTGCCTTTCTAGCAGAAAGTGGGCATCTCCTCTCCACCTCTTCTGGAAGAAGGGCTGGAACTGGCTCCCCTGTGGTAACCACTATCATCGAAAAGCCATTATCAAACCTTCTGACTTTCAGTCACCAGTTCTCTGGAGTTTAATTCTTTCAAAGACTGACTTCACGTGGGCTTACCATCAGATCACTAGCAGAGGACATCCTGAAGACGGCCATGGTCACACCTTTCGGTCTCTTCGAGTTCCTGAGGTTGCCTTTCGGTCCACAAAACGTGCAGATTTCTCAACGCTTCATCAGTGATGTGACATGTGGTCACAAGGGCATTTTCATCTAAATAGACATCCTCGTCGCCAGCAACTTGACAAAGAGGCACAAGCAACACCTACGTGCAATGCTCTGGAAACTACAAGAAGCTGGCATCGTCATCAACCCTGGGACTTGTTTGTTCTCTCGCCTTCCTCGCACACATCACCACTGTCGGCATCATCCTGTTATAGAAAGTCCCTGTTATCTAGGACTTCTCCAAGCCCACCACTGAGATGCTGCTTCTCAAATACTTCAGGATGTTGAACTTTACAGGAGATTCTTCCCCAGCTGTGCCCCGCTCTTACAACTGCTGTACACCCTTCTCCCTTCCTCACAACCCAGAAGGAATGAGTGAGTCGATTGGACTCCACCAGCAAATGATGCCTTCACTGCTTGCAAAGAACCACTGGCCTTTGCTACCCTCCTCAATCGTCTTGTAATGATATGCTTTGCCCCAGCAATCCCTCCGAGGGGATATTTACAAGAGACTCTCCTCTCCACCGTGATGGGAAGAGTAATGTCAGGAGATGGCGTTGCATTTGACAGACCTGTGGCTTGCTTTGTCCATGGAATGAGGACTATAAAACCCCTGTTAGGCCACAGTTCGACACATTCATAAATAAAGTCGATATAGATCTCTCTACCATCGATACCCTGGTTAATTCATATATAGCGCCGTGGGAGATGCCCAACTTTACCATCGTGGTAGACTGGCTACCATCAGCCAAAGCTATGGTGCCGGAGGGGGAGGTATGCCAGCGGATCAGAGAGATCCTATCTTTCCTTTTTTCATTTATATACCGACGGCTCCAAGACAGACGAGTGTGTGGGAGCGGGTGTATGGTCGATTGAATGCCAGTTGAGATTCAGATTGCCGAATCATACATCGATCTTTCTTACTGAACTTTTTGCAATAGACAAAGCTTTAGATTTTGCCTTATTGACGACCCACGACAGAAACGTCATTTTTTCAGATTCACTAAGTTCACTTAAAGCAATTAAATCCTTAGAAACTACCAAAAATGAATTACAGGGTAATATCATTCGTAAATTACATAATGCCAACAAATCAATCAAGCTGATATGAGTACCTGCACACTCAGGTATCCATGGCAATGAACAAGCTGACAAATTAGCCAGATCAACTGGTGATCTGGATCCTGGCATTGTCCGCACGGATTTCAGGTGTTTTGTCTTTTATAAAAGCAAAAATCCATTTCCTGTGGCAAAGTGAGTGGACCAGCCTTCCAATTAACAACAAAATCAAAGAAGATATTAAAGTGTGGGACACAGCCCACAGAAAGGAGGAGGTGGTGTTGGCCCACCTCAGGGTAAATGCCACCAGAATGACCCACCTTACTCCCTACATAGAGAAAAGATTCCCTCCTTAATGCCAACAATGCAATAGCATATTATCAAAAAAACATATATTAACAGCATGCCACCTATACAATAACCAAAGACAAAAAATGAAAAAAACTATTTACAAATCAAAAAAATAGATTTCAATATAAGAAAAAAATGACTATCTGACAATGAAAAAATAATCAGTAGAATAATCACTTTTCCAAAGGAGACAAAACTTTATGACTCACAATAGATTGATGAGATAAAATAGAACCATTGGCTTAATAACCTTGGCATGTGCCGGTGGTTGATAGCCAATAAATTCAACAAAGAAAGAAAGTTCGACACCACACACCACTCGTGTATGAGACTTCATAAGCTCACACCTTGTTTTCTAAACGCAGCAGCAACAAATAATAAATCTTGTGACACCAGAGCTACCCTGATTTTCGGGGCCTCTTGTCTCGCTTGATATTGTTGTTTCTGTGTTTGCTTAACGTAAAAACAAAGTCGAGTAAAAGGTATATTTACAGATTTTGCACACTTTAAGTGCTTTGCCTGCACCTTCAGTGCTTTGATTTTGCAGGTGACACGAGCCTACAGTAGTAGTAGTCGGACCCTAGCCCAGACCCACAGCACTCTTCTACCCCAGGGTAGCCCTTATGGGCTGTGACCCCTGGGTAGGGAGGCCCAGTAGTCTGGGTCGTCCTTTGGGCGCAACTCTTTTCTTCCCCTGAATTTTTTCATTTTTTTCTGTGCGACTTTCCTGAGCCTACAGGAGTCTCCTTGTGAGCTCCCATATTCGCTTGGGGGGGTGGGCAGCACCGACTTACCGTCCCTCGCACTAGGCAGGTTTGGCGGTAGGAAAGTGTGATTTTGATTTTATCCGAAAATTGCGAGATGGTAGCCTCTTTGTTAAAGTGCAGTTTAAATCTCAGGTTAAGGATTTGCTTAAACTGACGCAAATTCATGACCTTAAAGTAAAAATAACTATTCCTGTTGGCCCAAATACCTGTAAGGGAGTAATCTTTCACAGGGATTTGAGGACAATGGAAGAAAGTGAAATTCTTGAGGCCATGAAGGACCAAAGCATAGTGGACGTAAATTGCATGACCAAGAAGGATGGGAATGTGTGAACAAAAAACGGATTGTGTTTCTTGACCTTTTCTACCCCAAAAATCCCAAGTACTGTTAATGTTGGATATGAGATCGTTCAAGTAAGACCTTATATCCAAAAACCAATGCGTTGTAATAGATGCCAAAAATTTGCACACACCTCATTAAGGTGCATTGATAAGGACACTGACAAATGCACTTGCAGTAAATGTACTGGAGCACATGATACCACTACATGAACAGAAAACACACTCAAGTGTGCTAACTGTGGAGGTCCCCATCAGTCAGACTCTGCTGAGTACAGCAGTCTGAAGAAGGAGACTGAGACATTGGCATACATGAGAGAGCACGATGTTAGCTACCGTGAGGCCAAGAGGAAAGTTGAAGGTTTGGCAAGCAAATCCAATACTTCTTACACTTCAGCAGTAACTAACAATGTTTCCAGTACAAGCAGTGTTAGTCAGCAGCTCGCAGCAAAAGCAAGAAATTTTGGAACTTAAGAAAACTGTTAAGGACTTAATAAATCAAATTAAAGAATTGAATAAAACAATAAAGGAAATTGCTGAATCAACCCAGCAAAAAAAGCATCATAAGGAGGATGATACCAAATCTCAATCTGGATTACACCTTCTAGTCCAGGCGACCCCTACTAGGACTTCGTCTGGTTTTTGGTCTGCTCGAAAGAGTAGATCGTCTTCCACCGGGCGTCTCCCTAGCAGTGGGGAGCAGGCCATGGAGGCTACGGTCTCCAAAAAATTCCCGAGAGAGGCCCTCGGGAAGCGAGGGAGAGGAGGAAGCGCCTAACTCCCAAAATAAGAAAATAAAAACCAGCGGACAAGGCACTTCCAAACCCCATAAAACGTAATCCACGCATTTACCATTATACAATGGAACTGTCGAAGTCTTAGATCAAAATTAAACTCCCTTAGACTATTAGCCTCGTCCTATGCTCCTGATATTATAGTTCTTCAAGAAAGCCTTTTAAACAACCAAGTCTCTGACGAGGTCGTATCGCTAAGAAACTATCATTTGTGTAGAAAAGACCGAGAGGGAAGGGGTGGAGGCGGGGTCGCCATGTACATCCACCAGAACCTCCCTTTCACTGAAGTGACGATTAATTCTACTTTGGAACACGTCGCATGCAAAGTAAAATTCAATAACGCGTATCTGACTATATGTTCAGTTTATTGTCCACCTGATAAAATGGTAATCTATGATGAGCTTTTTGCTCTTCAGGACAGTCTGCCAAACAATAAATTAATTTTAGGTGATTTCAACGCTCATCATTCTTTATGGGGTTCCCTGCGGGTGGATAGTAGAGGTGAGCAAGTAGTTAAGTTGATCAATGACTCTGATCTGGTCCTTCTAAACGATGGTAGTCCGACACGAGTGGACGATGATATCGGTAATTTGAGCTATATGGTCTCTTCAGCACTAGTAGCCAAGTGTCTGTGGCACACCACTGACGACTCGTTGGGAAGCGATCACCTTCCTATTTGTATTAAATATTCATGCGACACCACGAGAACGCCTTCAGCACCTAAATTTAATGTAAAAAGAGCAGATTGGGTCGCCTTCATAAGGAGCGTCAAGATCGAAGTTGTTGGAGAAACCATTGTTGATAAAGTAAACAATGTTCAAAATTGTATTATAAATGCAGCAATGGCAACCATACCTAAGACTTCGAC
>NW_028234410.1:32091578-32094078 GCF_977035675.1 Penaeus japonicus
TGTGTGTGTATGTAAGTATGCGCACTTTCTCTTTCTCTCCAATCTCTCCCCAGTAACAAAAAAGTCACATACCTTCTCAGCTCTGGTATACGCGTGCAGTCAGTCGCTCCTGATAGACAGACAGACACCTATCCTTGCGAGGTGGAGGTGATGTGGGATCTCTGACTTTGATTTTGAAGAGTTGAAGAAGTGATACTTAAGGTTTTATCAATAAAGAGATGATGAGCGCAGGTATGAAGGGAGGTGGGGGGGGGAGAGATAATTACTGTGTATTATCTTTTAATAAACGATATTGGCAGGTGGGCAATAGAAGAGAGGGCTAGGGAAGCGATGTGACTGTAACTAGTGCAGTGTCAACACAGCGCGGGCCTGGTCGGAAAAATCTGCGGCTACCCTCCGCTTGTGTTTATCTTTGTGTGCATAACTGAAATACACAAGGAAACTTATATATATATATATATATATATATATATATATATATATATATATATATATATATGTGTGTGTGTGTGTGTGTGTGTGTGTGTGTGTGTGTGTGTGTGTGTGTGTGTGTGTGCACACTTACTCCCATAGAGAGAGAGAGAGAGAGAGAGAGAGAGAGAGAATTTGGAATATTTGGATATTAAATTCTTTTCAGCCTCATGGAATTCTGAAAAGCATATTACATTTGTTCAAGGTAATACTAGCAATTATGTATCGACTACGAGCGATGCATTTTTACTTTATTGGAAAAGAATTCAGAAGAGTTTTCCACATTACTTGCGCTGAATTGTACTGAAAAAATATTATCTTCAATCAGCAACATGTATCAACATTTCTTAATTACCATGTTAAAAATTCATAACATAAGCTAATCATCCCAAATACGGTATCATGATATTCGGAGCCCCTAAGACTGAAGGAGTAACGGTCAAAAATGCATCCTTGGGGCCGTACTTTAAAACTTCGACGCCCCGAACTAGCGCTATATTATTGGAACATGAGTGGCGGTGGGACGACAGTTGAAACGTGTTTTTTCATAATGGTGTTCGACCATTTTTTGTTTATGATTTAACTTTCATTCAAGAATTCGGATTTTCTTGCTATGTACGAAGACACGAAAATTATGAATTGCACTTGTAAGAAGACGTATGGTTTGTTTCAAAGTCAGAGTATCTTTTAAAAGTCTTGATTACAAGTTGTGAATCCTACCCTAAGGTTATATTTCACGTTCCCCATAATTAATCGTGATTTATCAATTATTTGTTTAACTTTAAGCAGCTAGAATGCTGACATCTTTGTAAGCGCACTTATGAAATTACGTAACAAGTACAACAGGCAAATAATTCGCATTTCGTTGATCTGAGCCCTGACAAAATATTGCTTTGATTATACCATAGCTTATCATACATGTGAAATGCATACATGTGTGTTTTTATTCATGTATGTAAATACACACCCACACCCACACACACACACATATATATATATATATATATATATATATATATATATATATATATATATATATATATATATGTGTGTGTGTGTGTGTGTGTGTGTGTATACATATATAACATATGTATATATACATATATATATTTATAGAATATAATATATATATATATATAATATATATATATATATATATATATATATATATATATACAGACATACAGAGAGAGAGAGAGGGAGGTAAAGATCATGCATACATACATATTCTATAAATATATATATATATATATATATATATATATATATATATATATCGTATATATCTATATACAAATATTCAAGTACATTTATATCATTATATAAACATATATATCTATATTAACAAAGCAATGTTTCTGCAGTGATCAAACCAACGAAATGCGATTTATTTGCGAGTTGTACTTCTTACCATCATGTTCGTAACATCATGGATATAGTAAGCATGGCATGCAGCCTTTGGGCAGGATTCACAACTTGTAATCAAGACTTTTAAAATATACTCTGACTTTGAAACAATCCATAAATCTCTTTACAAGTATGATTCATAATCCTCGTGTCTTCGCTCCTATTATGAAAATCCTAATTCTTGAGTGAAAGTTTAACTGTGAGCAAAAGTTTGTCGAACACCATCATGGAAGACATAATGTCGCTCCACCACCACTCAGTTTCCAACAGCAGAACCCTCAGACGACCCAAAAGAAACCCCTGAAGCAACAGAAGAAGAAGAAATGCCAGAACTGACAGTTCTTGAAGAAGAGATGCCGCCACCGGAAGAGCCCTCTGCATCAGTGACAAACTATGTAAGGGTGCCATTCCCTCAGAGAAGCAAGAGGCAAAGCAGAAGTAGTCATCCTCTACACAACCGAAAAGAACATCACAAACGGCAGTATCGATGATGAAGATGTTGCAGAATACATCAAGAATGGCTGGATGAAATATTCCTACAATAATCAGAAGCTGAAATCTGATGATTGTGCCAGCATCATTAATAGAAGAATTAGGGCAGCCTCCCTAAATCTCGACCCTG
>NW_028234410.1:32109078-32111578 GCF_977035675.1 Penaeus japonicus
TTTTCTTTTTTTTCTTAACCTCAGACGACACGTACAGCGGCAGGAACAACACGCTCATCATGGAGACGGAACAGACCCTCAAGTTCACCTGTCAATTTCAACTGCAAATGTACCCCGTTGATAACCAGAACTGCTTTCTTCTCTTCACCATCTCAGGTCTTAATAAGGACTTTGGTTTACTTAAAAAGGTGAGGCATAAGATACGACAGATCACGTTAAAAAGTACACAACCTGTCCAAAACACGCAACCTATTGCTTCACAAAGCTATAAATACCTTCGTCTTTGCCCATTAACATCTATCTTCGAAATCATTATAATCGCAGTCAGTTTCATGAGGAATGATGACGCCCATAAATCAGATTGAGATATTCATGAAGTGGCAACTCGGCTACAGCTTACTTCTTTCTCATCGTAGACGCCTGCAAAGACTTCGATATCAACTAGTGCAACAACTCGTAAATTGCCCGCATTCTTTTGTGCCAAATGCAAGATGATATTGCAACGACACGTTTTCTGAAGACGCAGAACTTATCATAAGATCTATACAAGATGTGGTCGTTATGTACTGAGAAATAGGACACTAGGACTTGAATATTTTAATAAGAATATTTCAATATTCTTTCCGAACAGCAAGACTACTTATTCTTTTCCATAATACACTCATCGGACATAGAGCTCAAAAAAACTTTAATAACATTATCACTGATATTCGTTTCTTTTGAATTGCTGACTATCAATCACATTCTTCAAATTATCAATTATTTTTGTTCGAGTGTCTGTAATCTGGACTCAATGATACTGTGCTTACGATTGTTTGAATAAAAAACTTCAAATAATCGTTAAAAAAAAAACTTTTTCGACGACCGTTATCCGGAAACAGATCTATTAGCACAGTAGATCCGTCGCTATTTAAGGTCGTTTTGATTTACAGTTTTTGCAATATATACCAGTATATATATGAACTACAAGTTATCTCATACCCTGAAAAAGAGATTAAGTGTATTCCAAAGTTATACTGTCGTCTCGCTAAAGAGATTAAATCTATTCTAAAGTTAAAATGATGTCTCACTAAAGAGATTAAATCTATTCTAGAGTAATAATGTCGTCTCACTGAACAGGACGTCCTTGGGGTGACCTTCGAAGGCTCCCGACGCCTTCTGGAGTACGAGCTTGTGGATGAGACGGTGACGGAGGAGACGGATGAGAGTGCTGGATTCATGCAGGTGAGCTGGTGTGCTAAATGCAGATTGATGAATTGTATATAAATAGATAGATAGATAAATAAATAAGGCTAATTAATAAATGAATACGAATAATAAGGATAGATAAAAATATAGTGATAAAATTGAAGGGATATGCTGAAGTAATGTAGGCATTTCTTTGTGTGTGTGTGTTTGCATCTATGTATGAAAACATGAATTCATTCACGCAGGTTCGTCTCCATTTCAAGAATTTGTATGGCTATTACATTGGCAACACCTTCGTCCCAAGCCTCCTCTTGGTGGTCATCGGTTACCTCACTCTCTACTTCAGCTACGAGGATTTCCAGGTGAAGCACACTTTAAAAGGCATATCTGGCGGTGTAATGCTCATTCGATGGCACTGTTGTTCCCCTCTTTTCGTTCAGTTCGTGTATCTAGATGGGTAATTTCTTGCTGTGAAGTCCTTGTTAAAAAAAAAGGCATATCTAAGTCCTGTCACAAACAGTATAATACTCTCCCTGGCCACTCCTAACAGGACCGAATCATGGTGTCGCTAACCAGCATGCTCGTGCTGGCCACCTTCTTCACCCAGACGAGCGCCAGCATCCCGAGGACGTCGTATCTCAAGCTCATCGACGCCTGGTACGTGGCTCTCATCTGCAAGAACTTCCTGGTGATCGTGTCCCTTGTGGTCGTCGAGAATATCCGCCTGATGGATGACGGAGCCACGAGGAAGGTGGTGCCGCTCGGACAGAAGTTCCAGAGTCCTCCGAAGCGAAGTCTCTACCAGCAAGTTAACTTCGGTCTCAAGATCGCCTTTCCTGCCCTGCTGGCGATGATCCTGGGGGCGTTCTTCTCTTTCTGGACGACTGAGTGAGGCTGTTCGTATGGCACTTCGACTTTATTCTAAGGTTTCGTGCAAGTGCATCTTCGTTTACTACGGATTTAATACATTTCTAACGTTCGCATCTTTATCAAATTATTACAACTGTAAAAGCACAGTTTCTTGCTGTAATCATAAACACTTTCCATTCCCTTTAAAGCAGTCATTACCTCACTTTACTTTACAGCCTGTCACACCACTGTGAAAGGCATTAACTTTCACTTTTCTTAGACTAAAACTGAACATAGAAATCAGTCTATTATTCCAGTAATACCTATAAAGCATTTTGTGCCGAAAGAAATGATATAAAAAGTAATAGATAAGCTAAGTGTTCACTAAGGATGAAATAAGCAAGAACATATTTACACCCACATACATGCTGACTCATGCTATGCACTCATTCACTGATTTTTT
>NW_028234410.1:32119078-32121578 GCF_977035675.1 Penaeus japonicus
TTCTCAAGAATACCGCCCATGAACTTGGAGAAAAAGTGAGGCAGAGTAAGAATGAGGCGCTTGTGTGTGTGAGGGGGAACAAAATTCTAAAACATCACTGAAGTTTCTACAGCCAACTTGCTATTACATACACTGACAAAAGTACCATTACAGTGACTTAGAGTACTGTGAATATGGAGTTTTAATCCACAACAAATTGTTTTAGAATTTTGTCAAAGAGATGAGTTGGTTGGTGACCTGGTTATGCTATGTGCATCTAAATTTTGTACTCATTGCCTTTTAATCTTAAATCTGTAAGATACAACGTCTTTTTAAGTCTGTATGATTGCACAACTATATGCATCTATATGTCTTTTGTGTTATTTTCCTGTGTTTATATATGTAAGCATGCTTGTTTATATACTTTTATTCTAGATGTACTTCTGTGTATGTCTGTATTTCCAAAATATATGTATGTGATCTATATTGTTCTTACTTTACTTCCCATCTAATAAAATTATATCATCTGTTGTTAGTTTGCTTTAGAGTTCACATCAAAAGTGTATCAGACGACTGCAAGAGTCTATGTCTTGCTATAACATCATATAGATCATTCCTATCTGTAATGGAACAGAGTCATTTAGTACCTAAAATAATTTGTTCAGTGTCATTCTTTTTACTCCATTAATAATGATAATGATAATAATGATGATGATGATAATAATAATAACAATAATAATAATAATAATAATAATAATAATAATAATAATAATATCAATTATAATAACATTAATAATAATAATAATAATAATAATAATAATAATAATAATAATTATAATAATAATAACAATAAAATAATAATAATAAAATAATAATAATAATATTAACAATAACATAAATAATAAGGATAATAAGTGGCAGACATAATAAATCAGAACAAGCTAAGTTTGATATCAAATAAATAACGCAAGAAAATGGAAATGATAAAACACAATACAAAAGTACAAAAAAAAGAAAGAAAACTAATGAAGATGAACAGTCAATTAAAAAAAAAAAAAAAAGAACAGCGATCCATGTAAATGTGTGGGAAAAAAAACATGAACAATTATTTTAGTTACAACATACTGGGAGAGGAGCTTCAGACCTCCTGCCTGCGTGCCTTAGTTTACAAGTTGACAGGACAAAGTAGGATCAAAAGATGCATACTTATAAACATTTTTTTTGGTTTGTTTTGTTTTTAAGATAATGCATGTATTTTGTTTAACCACATATACAAGATTATCATCATCCAGACACTCAACAGGGAAACCAAAAAATGATTCTCAAACACCATTAGGTTAAAAAGTATTATTCAACCCAGCCTCACAACTCAAGGATCGGCAACACTGAAAGAGAATGTGGAGAAGACGTGACATAATCCTTACAAAAAGAAGAGGAAAATTTTGAAGAAATGAAAAATAAATAAAAAAAACATTATGGCAATAATATCACACTATCTTGTGCTAAGTTGGATTGATGGTGAACTGAGTTACTGCTGTATAGTGTTGCAGAGAAGACAATTTGACATGTAGTGTTTTGATCATGTTATTCATTAGACCTTAAGCAAATGAAAATTACTTATGATAATCCCCTTTTCTACTAGAGTCTGTGTATGAATCCTGAGGATGAATGATTCTATATAAAATATAGTTAGAACTTAGGAGCTACAGGATTACCATTATAAATTTGGCATTTGAGTTGTCTGCACATATGTAGTGTATCACCAGTACATATGAAGTTATCTCCAAGTGAATAGCTCTTTTGCAAGAGGAAAACAGAAGTATTTTATTGGGGGTTTATGGTGTGCATGCTACTAAAGCCTACTGAAGTATTCTTGGTAATACTATATATGTTTAGTGATAAAAAGTTTGTTTTTAATATCTACAAACATCCCATAGGGTTAGGATTCAACTGTAAATTATACCTCACAGTTTGAATAGAACATCTTAAAGATCTTCATACTAAACCTAAGTTTCCTGGATGCAGCTGATATTGCAAAACATAAACAAGTCTTTTTCCTTCTATACAATATTTCTTCAATCAAACTTATGCAGAGTTACCTTATTAACAAGTATCTCAGGTAAGTGCAAAAAAATACTCTTTGTTGCAATTAACATTTCCATAAGAATATGCAGGAACAGCTCATCTTATACAGAGATATTTAGTACTGAATGCCCAAATTAAAAGAAAAAAAGCTAAACTAGGCATTTCAAAGAAGGAAGTTGATAACATAGTATTTACATACAAAACTGTAAGCAAATGAAGGATAACACAAATAAAACAGGACAGGTAAACTACAAGTGGTTTTGTAGTATCTTAAAAACTATGTAGGTGTACAGCAAATTACAAATGAAACTGACAGGAATAATAATGGAAAGCAGGAGATCCAAAAGCTATAATACAACACGAGCAAACTGCTGTGACCAAATTGTAGAGTGTCATACAAAGCTGAGTATGAGAATCTTGTGACTTTAATCTACAT
>NW_028234410.1:32129078-32131578 GCF_977035675.1 Penaeus japonicus
TATATATATATCCAACTCTCTCATGAAAGACAAAATGTCTCATTTAGCAAAACTACCACCTAAATTATTACATTCATCAATTGTTAGCACCAACATCTAAAGCACTAATAGTTAACAACTTGATAAAAGAATACTTAATTTTTGGGAGAAATGTAATTTATCAGGGGAAGTAAATGGCCTTTCTTGTATAACTTAGCAGAGCAGTCTCTCCACAACATTATATGATGAATGAATACAGGTTGTGAACAAACTACATTAAAATAACACATTATCTGTTCCCTACTAGGCACAAATATGGAGAGTTGGTACTAATCTAAAAGGTGTTTATGATGTGAATCGCTGGTAATGCCATTCTTCTTTGACTGAGATGACTTAGGCCATATATTACATATAGATATAAATATATATACACCCTACAGCTGATTATTCTGCTAAAAGCACCTTTAGGATTAATAACGGTCATAGCTCTTATAACGCAGGACCTGTACATCTTGCCACAACATGGAATACATAAGCTTTTGTACATGTTACTATTACATAAGCACCTGAATACATGTTACTCCAGATCAACACCTAAATACAGCTCCTCACCTATTTCCCATTTTTCTTCCCTTTAATATCTGTAAATAAAGCAAGTTTTTGAATCTGTTTTATAAGTCTTTGGTACTTTGTGTATGAAGATATTGAGTTAGTAACTTTGCATCAAAAATGTCAAATATTTCTCATCTGTTATTTATGTTCATAGTGTTAAAAAATATCTAGTCAAAATTATCTCACTTTTGATTTTGATACTACAAAAAGTCCACCTATCTACAGAAAATCTAAATCAATCAAGTGATTCACTTCTACAGCTTTAAGGTGGTCAAATGATGAATGTCTCGTGTTTCCAAAAAATTCATTTAAAAAATCATAAATGAATATGAGGACAAAGCCCTGTTCATTAAGAGGATAACAATAGGACAAAATCAATACAATTCCAACTGTTCAAAAAATAATAATAATAAAAAGAAGAGAAAAAGACTTCAAAGGTAAAAACATCATTAAAATCAAAATTATACTGTGCTTTCATCATCTAATTTGGGAATGTTCAAGAAAAGTTTCTCCAAAAGATATCTGATCATGTTATGAACTGCATCACTTCAATGGACCTTGACCATCCTTATCAAAGAAAATGGATCCAAGGACTGCTCTTGCATTAAGACACTGTTTTTCAATGCTATGACATGAAATCTTGTGACATGCTCATTTCTACTATGTAATCTCTTAATGATCATCACAAGCCTGTAGCATTCTCCCACATTCTTTCTTTCCTTTAGTTTCCTAAAAAATCTTGTTCAATCTCAATAGATCACACTCCCTTGAAAATGATCTTTGAAATTCCTTATTACCAAATGGATCGTGATGCAATGACTAGTTCCATCTCAGCTGTACTGGAAATAAATTCCTGGAATGTACCACTATACACAATGGTCTTAAGTTCCTGTCATACTCCTACTAGCTTCTTTCTCGCATGACACAAGGGAAAAGACTACTCGGCTATGAGAAAGGAAAAGAGATCTCTATGAATAAATGATTTAAAAAATTCCTACTGCATTGTATTTTTCTTGATATCTCTTAAATTTCCTTCTAAATATATATATATGTATATATCTGTACCTAACTGCTATAACTTTATGGAAAATAAATGTTATTTTCTTCTCACTTCCAGAAATAAAATGAAGGGAATGGACTTTCAGACATCACCAAACAAGAATATACTAACACTAATACTAATACTATTTTTTAAATTGTGTCTATGAAAATAGGATGATAATTTTTCTTTTTTTTTTTCTTTTTTTGAGGATGATCATCATTTTGGAAAGAGCAGAAGTGAGTAATGATGACAATGACAATTTTTCTTCAAAAACTTATTTTCATTGTCTAGAAATGGGTGACACTACCCAAAATTCTTGCAAGTATCAAACTCTGGGTCACAAAAAAGAAAATAACATGAAATAACAAGTAACATAAAGACAATTATCACGTAAAAGTACATCTTCCAAATCCTGGCTATGATTTACACCCAAATACAGACAGACTCCTTTTACATAACAAAGCTAAATGCCTTGACCAAAAGCACATGTAATCTTTAAAACAACAAGTACCGGTGTACTCTCAAACTTCTTATAAAAATGACATTCGCAAGCCCGCAAGACTGCAAGACCACGAGACCCTCATTCCATGTTCCTTCACCAAGTGACAAAACCTGCACTAACCTGGAGGTGTTGAATTAGTTCGCATGAGGCTTCCTTGCGCATGGTTAGACCGTGGACTTGTATGTGGTGATGGGATTGGTCTCTGGATCTGAGGTGGAGGTAACGGAGGGTGCGTTGCTTGCCAGTAGGCATCGAGATACTCTGCTATATGTTCACATGCGTCCTCAAGCTGCAAAATTATGAAGTAAGTGATTAAAATGTTGGGATATCATTGCATAATTTTGGATTCAGTGATGCATTTATGG
>NW_028234410.1:32161578-32164078 GCF_977035675.1 Penaeus japonicus
CTGTTCTTAAAAAAAAGAAAAGAAAAGAAAGAAAGAAAAGCACTAGCCCGTGGCAGAAGAATAAGCCTATATCTAGTCTAATGATAATAACAGTAATAACAATAATGATAACAAAAACAATAACAGCAATGACAACAACAAGAACAACAATGATAGAAATAATAAAAATAAAAATAATTTTAATGATTATGATAATAATAACAACTATAATTACAATAACAATAATAATAATAATAATAATAATAATAATAATAATAATAATAACAACAACAACAATAACAATATTAACAATAATAATAACAATAATAATAATCATTATATTAATAATGATAATAATAACAATAATAATAATAGTAATGATAATGAAAATAATAATACTAATGATAAGAATAATATTAAAAATAATGACGGTAAATAACAACAAAAATAATATGATAAATAACAATAACCATACTATCAACAGCAAAAACAATAATTTTAATAATAAAAATTATAATGGTAATAATCATAGTGATAATAAAACAATAATAACAATAATAATAATAATGATAATAATAACATTAATGGCAATAATAATAACAACAATTATAAAGGTGATAACAACAACAGCAACAAAAATATTATTGATAAAAAGCATTATCATCATTTAAAAAATAATAATAATAATAGTAATAACAATAATAATGCCATCAATTATAATAACAATAATGACATAGATAACATTAACAATGATAACAATAAAAAAAATAATAATGTTAATGATAATCCTAATAACAATGCTGCTGCTGATGATAATCATAATAATAATAATAAGAATAAGAATAAGAATAAGAATATTGATAATGATGATAATAATAATGATAATGACAAAATAATGAAATAACAACAACAATACTAATACTAACAAAACAACAAGAACAAGAATGAGAGTGATAATAACAATTATAATAATAACAATAATAATGACTATAGTAATAATAATAAAAAATATAACAATAATTATAAAAAATATTGATAATAACAAGAGGAATTACAAAAATAATAAGGATAATAAAATTATAACACAAACAATGATGGTGATGATGATAGTAATAATAATGATAGTGATAATAATGATAATAACAATGATAATAATAATCATAATCGTTATTATGATTATTATTATCATTATTATCATGATTATTATTAGTATTATTATCATTAACATTATTGTTATCATTACGATCATTATCAGTATTATCATCATCATACTGATAAAAATAATAACAATAAACAAATAAAACGAATAATACTTATAATAATAACAATGATAATAGCAATACATAAGTAAAAGTCCTTCTGACCGCATCAGTGCCAACAACAGACAACAGCAGTGCCACTCTCACAAAATGGGCAAACTGAAGTAAACGTCTGGATCAAAAGCTCATGCTTGTATCTGGAAAGCAAGTGGCAACTGAACTATGTAAAATAATACACACTATAAGCGTCAAACATAAGAGTCACGGAATATAAGTGCAATGTCATAAGAAAAAAAACAACAACAACAGCAAACAGTCAGGCACTAACTACGTTTGAAAATCCACACTCAATTTCTAGTCAGAGAAATGCTGCTTAAACGCGCTACACAAGACGAGCTAAATGAAAATATCACGCTATATTTGCTAATCAAAGAGGCACTGTCTTATTATTATCACTCCAGAGCCGCACACGCTGCCACTAGTCAACAGCAGTGCCACATCTATGAAGTGTCAAGCATGAGGAGTGCGACACCAGTTCTGCTAGTCAGGAGTTGTGTTATTTTAATGTACTGTTCATAAAAGGTGTCATCTGAAAGTAGATGGTAATGTCTTCTTCGTACAAGTCAAAAAAGGTGTCTTATGCAGCGTATTAGTCAAAAGCTGTCGCAAGAAGTAATAGTCTGATGAATGTCCTTTAAGATAATGGTCGTGATCAGTGCTACTTCTAGTCAGGAGCAGCAACGTATCTAATTACTAGTCGAAAGCAAAAACATACCTACTCATTAGTCAAAAGCAGTGCTATATAAATGTACTAGTCAGGAACAGTGTCACATCCAGGTAAGTTATCAGAGCAGTGCCACACAGAGACGCTCTCTAACCTAAAACAGTGCCCGATGAGGGGGAAGAGGTAAGACAAAAAAAATATATATATATATGAAAACCAAATAAAAAAACAAATAAAGAAAGCTAGTTGCAGCAGTGCCCACCTATCACAAGATCAAAGACACAACATATGGTAAATGGGTCAGTGCCAGCCTGTCACACCCAGGCACTATCTAGCTGGAGCAGTGCCATCATCCTGCCAGACTCACCCTGGCTGCCTGAAGAGTGACGAATGCCTGGCCCTCTGTTCTGCGCCTGACCCCGCTGTCCCGATGGTGCCCCTATTGACGGAACCACTTGAAGCGTCTCACTAGGTTCTCGCCTCTGCACCAACGGCTTATACGTGTATATAAAGGTCTCGCTCCCACTCTTAAGCATGG
>NW_028234410.1:32181578-32191578 GCF_977035675.1 Penaeus japonicus
GTGCGCAAGTTCCCTGGCTTCTCTAACATCTACGTACATGGGTATGTATGTATGTCTCTCTCCACCGTAGGTGAGTGCACGTATTTTCCTCCCCCTATCCCCTACGAACCCTCCTCCCCTCCGCTCCCTCCCCTCCCCTCCCTTCCCTTCCCTTCCCTTTCCTTTCTCTTCTCTTCTCTTCTCTTCTCTTCTCTTCTCTTCTCTTCTCTTCTCTTCTCTTCTCTTCTCTTCTCTTCCCTTCTCTTCTCTTCTCTTCTCTTCTCTTCTCTTCTCTTCTCTTCTCTTCTCTTCTCTTCTCTTCTCTTCCCTTCCCTTCCCTTCCCTTCCCTTCCCTTCCCTTCCCTTTCCTTCCCACCCCTCCCCTCCCCATATCCTTGCTTAATCCTCCCACTTTTTGTATGTAAAGCTGTTGCCTGGTGAACGGTGACCTGCCTCTTTCCCCCCTTCGCTCTTACCGCCTCTTCCATCTTTTCTCTCGGGTCCCTTGGTCTTCCTTCCCCTCTCGTGTCTTTACGGATCTCCTCCTACCGCGTTTGATACTTGTTCTATTACATTTAAATGTGTTGTGTGCACGCTGTTCCCTGTCTTTCTCCCTTTCGTTCTTTCTTTTTTTTATGTTTTTCTTCTCTTCCTCATCCTCTTCCTCTTCCTCTTCCTCTCCCTTTCCCTCCCTTTTCCCCCCTCCCCACCCCATCCCCATCCCCCTCCCCATCCCCACCCCCATCCCCCTTTTCCTCTCTCTTTTCTCTCTCTCTGCCATACACATGACCGCTCTCTCCATGACGTTTTGGGTTACATGCGACCTTTCCCTGCCAACCATCCTCTCTCAACCTCGCTGTTCTCTGTTCTAAGGGGGACGATGACCAATAGGTAACATTGGGATGAGAGAAGAAAAGGAAGTAGAAAGTTGTCGATAGAATGGGAAGAGGAAAATAAGAACAGAGAAGCGGGGGAGAGTGAAAGTGAGAGGGAAGAAAAGAGGTAACAGAGAACAGGGAGGAAAACAATGGGAAGAGGACAGGAAGAAGAGAGAATAGAGAACTAGACATAGAAAGGAAGGAACGACTTCTATGAGCTTTATAATTCAGAGTGACTGATGGCAATGGGGTTCCATGATACCTCGATCCCATTCTTTGTATTGTTTTGTGTGCATGTGTGAGTGAGAGTGAGAGTGAGTGTGGGTGAGATAGCGAGAATGAAAGTGTAAGTGTGAATGTGAGTGTAATTGTAACTTATTTCAAGTGTTACTGTCTGTGTGTATGCTCGCATGTATCCAAAAAGATATAGAAAACGAAACATCCCCCAAAAGAAGGGGAATTAACCACTGTACAGAGAACAGCTTGCTACATGCCCTTTACTGAGAACGACCCCCCACCCCCACCCCCTCAATCACCCCCTCTCCCTTACACATGAGAGAGAACAGAGAACAAGTGAGCGTCCAGTGCATCAGTCCCACGTCTCATAACCCTTTTAATGACGTGGACTGTATGGTAATATCATCAACTAGAGGGTTATATGCATGTAATACTCCATAACACGCCCATGTAACATGGTTATCTCGGCTCTTGGAAGCTTGGTGGCATTTTTCGACATTGATTCTTTTCTGACGTCACGGCAACATGGGCGAAACATACTTAGTGATATTCCCCTTGTTCCTCTATGCGCTGGACATGATCGCGGACGATCGCCTACGGCAATCAATATGCAGTCTTGATTAGGACAGTTCGTTATCAGACGAAAATAAAACCATCAGATTCGTTTCTTCTCCGTTTATTATCTTATCTTGCTTTTGAATTGTCAATTTTATTCTATGGACCATGTTGATTAGATTGTCTTCACCATATCAAACTCGCTCTACTTGTTTACTTGTGTTAGCCACGTTAATAACTTTTATTTCATTATTTCTCTGTTTTTTTTTTATACGTGTCTTCACACTTTAATCATTGTTTATTATTTTCATGTATGTTTCCAAAAGCTTCGTTCGTTCGTGGGACTCGCGCTTCGACTCCCCAGCATTACGAAGTTATTGAGACATTCTATAAATAACATGAAAGGCCGTCGCATTGTACTGTGTGTGCGTGTGTGTGTATGAACGAGGGAAGGATGGAAGGAGAGAGGGAGAGACAGAGGGAGGGAGGGAGGGAGAAAGGAAGAGAGGGAGGGAGAAATGGATGAATGGATGGAGGGAGGGAGGGAGGGAGGAAGGAAGGAAAGAAGAAAGGAAGGACGGAAGGAATTAAAGGGAAGAAAGGAAGGGAGTGAATGAGGAAAGACGGAAAAAAGGAAGGAAGGAAGGAAGAAGGAAGAAAAGAAGGGAGGTAGGGAGGGAGGGAGGGGGAAGGAGGGGGTAAGATAGGAAAGAAGGAGAGAGAGAGGGAGAGCGAGCGAGCGAGAGATAGAGACAGAGATACAGAGAGACAGAAAAAAAGAAAGAGAGATAGAAACAACGAAAAAAAATGAGAACGAGGAGAAATAGAGAAAGAAACAAAACTAAAAAGAACCGGAGACTGAGAATAAGAAAAAGAAAGAGACAGAGGCAACGAGAGGAGGCGAGAGAGCTATGGTTATGTAGGTCACACAGCTACAGATTTAGACCTACTCGGTATCGATGCAGCACTTCAGACAGTAATCCAATATTCCATAAGTTCTACTTTATTATCAATCAATACCTTCCCAATAGGAATCACGATCATGACCACTGTGTGTGCATGCATGTGCTTGAGTGTGTGTGCTTGTATGTGTGCGAGAGAATGGGAGAGAATGTGAGAGAGAGAGAGAGAGAAAGAGAGAGAGAGAGAGAAAAGGAGGGAGGGAGGAAGGGAGGGAGATGGAGGGAGAGGGAGGAAGGGAGGGAGAGGGAGAGGAGAGGGAGAGGGAGAGAGGGAGGGAGAGAGAGAGAGAGAGAGAGAGAGAGAGAGAGAGAGAGAGAGAGAGAGAGAGAGAGAGAGAGAGAGAGAGAGAGAGAGAGAGAGAGAGAGAGAGAGAGAGAGAGAGAGAGAGGGAGAGAGAGGGAGAGAGGGAGGGAGGGAGGAAGGGAGGGAGATGGAGGGAGAGGGAGGAAGGGAGAAGGAGGAAGGGAGGGAGAGGAGAGGGAGAGGGAGAGAGAGAGAAACAGAGAGAGAGAGTGAGAGAGAGAGAGAGAGAGAGAGAGAGAGAGAGAGAGAGAGAGAGAGAGAGAGAGAGAGAGAGAGAGAGAGAGAGAGAGAGAGAGAGAAGGAGGAGGAGGAAGGAGGGAGAGGGAGAGAGAGAGGGAGGGAGAGAGAAAGAGAGAAAGAGAGAAAGAGAGAGAGAGAGAGAGAGAGAGAGAGAGAGAGAGAGAGAGAGAGAGAGAGAGAGAGAGAGAGAGAGAGAGAGAGAGAGAGAGAGAGAGAGAGAGAAGGAGGGAGGAAAGGAGGTAGAGGGAGAGAGAGAGGGAGGGAGAGAGAAAGAGAGAAAGAGAGAGAGAGAGAGAGAGAGAGAGAGAGTCAGTGTGCGTGTGTTTATGTACATGAGCGTATCTCCTTATGCACGTAAATTGAACTCAAGAGGATCATAATTCATTTATCTTTTTTTCACGTTGTTTTGCTCCACAGAACCTGAAAAACACCACCAAAGAGCACATCTAAAGACAAATTACACTCATTTGCATATCAAGCATTTCCACTAAACGGTTCTTTCTAGGTCAGCGGTCAATGAAAGGCGCGCGCCCCTCCCACCCCCACCCCCCTGCATGTCTTCAAAGAGCAGTTCTTTTTTAAGCAAAACAGAGATACAGTTTAAGATAATGAACATATGAGAAGTGACAGTGGTGTTTCTCTTGTTTTGTTTTCTTTTTCTTTTGTTTGTTATTTGATTACTAGATTGTGAGAGTGAGAGTGTGAGAGAGAGAGAGAGAGAGAGAGAGAAAGAGAGAGAGAGAGAGAGAGAGAGAGAGAGAGAGAGAGAGAGAGAGAGAGAGAGAGAGAGAGAGAGAGAGGAGAGAGAGAGAGAGAGAGAGTCAGGAGAGAGAGAGAGAGAGAGAGAGAGAGAGAGAGAGAGAGAGAGAGAGAGAGAGAGAGAGAGAGAGAGAGAGAGAGGAGGCGAAAAGAGAAGGGACGAAGAGAAAGAGAGAGTAAAGAGAAAAGAAGAGAATAAAAATAATACAAGAAAACAAGAGGTAGAGAAAGAAGGAAAGAGAGAGAAATATAAACAATACAATATTGTAACCCCCCTCCCCCCCAAATCCACAAATCAACAGTTATGCAACAACGGGGATTGAGAAGCCGTTCTTGGGCTTCATATGATCTGCATTGGCTTGCTTCCGGCATCGCATCTGTACGCGGTCTTAAGAGTCGGGTGTGTCTTTAGTCTTTATGGCACTGTATATTACATTTGGTGGCTGTTTGATGAGTTTGAACTCCTGTTGTTAATCTAATTTGGGGAACGCGGGGAATAATGTCATTATTAATCAAGTTTCGCCTCTCTCTCTTTCTCTCTTTCTCATTATCTCCATCTCTCTCTGTCTCTGTCTCTGTCTCTCTCTCTCCTTTCCCTCTCCCTCTCCCTCTCCTTTTCCTTCTCCCACTCCCACTCCCTCTCCTTCTTCCTATCCCTTTCCCTCTCTCTCTCCCTCTCCTTTTCCTTCTCCCACTCCCACTCCCACTCCCTCTCCTTCTCCCTCTCCCTTTCTCCCTCTCAACCTCAAGAAGAACTCCCGTTCAAAGGCAAAAACGATAACGAAAAAAACGACATCCTTTAACTGTTTCCTTCGATCATCCGTATAGTTACTCTTGTCGTGTCGGGAACAAGGTGTTGAACACGACATCGAGGCAACATAATAGATGTCGCTGCAGATGTAATCACTTGAGACCAAAGGAATCAACTTCATCTTTTGTTGTCTTTTATATTGTTGTTGCTTTTTCGTATTTTGTTTTTATTCCCTCAAAGTAAAATGGCGGATCATCACTCAATGTCAGATATTCCCTTTGTTGTTAGATCTGCTGCCGATTCTTCTTTGCCTTCTTCTCCTTCTTCTTTTTATTTATCTTCTTCTTCTTCTTCTTCAACAATGTTCTGATTCATGTTTTCTTTGATTCAAACAGAATTGTCATCTGGCTTGCTTAGAAACAGGTTTTTAAAACAGTCTGGCTTTAACGGCAAAATACATTCTGTGTATCTGGTTTGTGCTGGCATAACACAGTATCTTGTGTGTCGTTTATTTATCTATCATTTTCTCCATCGCTTTTTCTCTTTCTCTTTTTTTTCATCGCCTCTCTTTCACCTTTCTTTCATCACCGCCTTTTCCTTTCTCTCTTCCGGATTCTCCGAGTTTCTGTTTCAATTTTCGACTTTTCCCATTCGGCATGTCAGTATGAGACAGATGACATTCTCTCTCTCTCTCTCTCTCTCTCTCTCTCTCTCTCTCTCTCTCTCTCTCTCTCTCTCTCTCTCTCTCTCTCTCTCTCTCTCTCTCTCATCTCCCTTCTTACTGCCCTCCCCCCTCATTCTCCCCCTCCCTCCCTTCTCCATTTGCCTTTCTCTCTCCCTCGTCCAGAAGAGGCTAAACAAACTAAAGAACGGCATCGAAGGTAAATGCAATAGAGCCCAAAGTCTCTTACTAAAGCATGATATAAAGACCCCTAAAACCTGGCCACTCAAAATGAAAAACTCTCTCTCCAGCAAGGAAAAGCATGAACAATGGCTTCTACGCGTGTTCCCTCACCGTGTTCTGTTGTTTAAGAATCTCACCATATTTCATTTATTCAAAATTACTATACTTCATTTTCTTATTCATTTGTTATTTCAAGAACAGGTTGGTTACTTTAATGATTATGTACTAATTCACTCTGGGCTATGGATGTGTTAGTGATAAGCTAAGGTCAACATATACATTAATTAGTGATTGTGATAAAGGTTAACGATAACATATACTTTACAAACCGTGTAACACAAAAAGTAATCATTGTTAATATTTGAGCAGAAGAGGAGGATAAAAGTGATACAATCAATTTTTTTTTTCGAACCAAAAACGAAACATCCATAAAATACTAACCAACCGTAAAAAATACACTGAAAACGGGATATTAAACTAGAATATTCTAGTTGGTTACATTAGTAAATTTGTTTTAAAAAATATCTATCATGATATTGAATCAGTACGCAATGACATTGGCAGGCTGACATATGACATATTTCAAATAAAACTCCAAAGGATTATCCTCTCTTTGATCTCGAAAAAAAACAATAATAATTACACTGACAGTAGAGCCAGAGAGAAAGAGGGATAGAGGGGGAGAGAGAGAGAGAGAGAGAGAGAGAGAGAGAGAGAGAGAGAGAGAGAGAGAGAGAGAGAGAGAGAGAGAGAGAGAGAGAGAGAGAGAGAGAGAGAGAGAGAGAGAGAGAGAGAGAGAGAGAGAGAGAGAGAGAGAGAGAGAGAGAGAGAGACAGACAGACAGAAAATGAGAAAGAGAAAGAGATAGAGAGAAATAGAGACAGACAGACAGACAGACACACACACACACACACACACACACACACACACACACACAGAGAGAGAGAGAGAGAGAGAGAGAGAGAGAGAGAGAGAGAGAGAGAGAGAGAGAGAGAGAATGTATGAGTAGAATGTCAGATGATGGAGTCAAAAACAACAATAACCAGAATTTGAAATAGTTAGACTAGCAAAAATAAAGAAATATTTAGAGAGACTAACAGATAGACCCATCGATAGATACATGGATAAACAGTTACAAAAAAAGAAGTCATATGCAAATTAGTTGCAACCGCCACGCCCTTCCTCAAATCATACCTAACGCGTCTGCCAATAGCCATCAGAATAAATATTGCCAATAGCTACAAATGTATTAATATTTTCTGAGTGTAGTTTTAGTTTCAGGTAACCCCTTTCTTTCCCTAAGCACTAATGCTCCTTAATGCTCTTAGTTCATATCATTATCTCACTCGCTTCCGTTCCATTTATTTCTATAACGCTGTACAGTTTACATGTTCAACCTCTCTCTCACTCTATCTCTTCCTTTCTTTCTTTGGGCCCCTGTGTGTGTGTTTCTATCTTTCTCTTACTCTTCCTCTCCCTGTTACCTCCTTCTATATATCTTTCTCTCTCTTTTCTCCTTTCTTTCTTTTTTTCCCTCTCCCTCTCTCTTTACACACACACACACACACACACACACACACACATATGCTCTCTCTCTTTCTTTCTCTCTCTCTTTAGCTCTTTAAAAAACACTAACGCATTCCCAGGTTATCAATTTACGCGAACGATTTATATGAAACCCGCTGCCAGACTGTGGTTCCCGTTAACTCTATGGTTTACGGTCACCGAATAGTTATCGCCGTGCAATGTATTTAATTATTGGACCGTTCGTTATATAGCATCCAGTGAGTTAAACTAACGGTCATTTTGGTATGTATGACCCAGTTGAACTAGGGTTCGTTTTTCTTTTCTTTCTTTCTCCTCTCTTTCTCGTTCTCTCTCTCTCATTAGTATTGCCTTTTATTGATGAAATAAATCAAATAAATCACTCCATTTCCACCCCTCTACGGTCTTCACTACACTACGTAAAAAGCCTAACACCTACTTCGAGTCTATCTAATCTACCCGGAACATTAACAGGGGAGAGAACGACCGAAAATACAATACGACTTCTGTGTATCAAGTCGTTCGATCTGCGGGTTATATAAGCCTATCGAAGGTCTAGAGAATTTACACCCTAAAAAATTAACAATACCATAGACTATCTATACAACAATGGAACGGTCATGCGGGAAGACTGCCCCCCCCCCCTAAAAAAAAAAAAAATACATTATCGACACTGACTAACGTGTACATTTCAATTCTACTTCGGTATATCCAAAATGATATTCAATGGTAATGATAATAGTTATGACAAATAAACAGAAGACACGCAACTCACCATTTCCTTTAAGCATGCAGCATGTCATTACACCAATGGTAAGGTCAAAGACTTTCTCTGAAATCATAATCTTTCATAAGACAAAAAAAAAAAAAAAAATCCACATTTCTATCATGCCTAAACACAAATCCTGTTGCTTCCTCCATGCTTTTGTTTTGCGAACGGTTTCAAATCGTTCAAATATTTATATAAAAAAACTAATAATAGTAATAATAACAAAGTGTTTGATGTTATGTTTATAAAGAAATTCAAAACGATAGAAAATCGACAACTTTATCTTCGTTGTTTTGAATTGTGAAATATTTGCTTTCTTATTGTGTTTAGTTGCTTGTTACGTAAGCCTGTAATAGGTTGATTATTAATATTGGTCTTTGATTTTGATGTTAGATAACAGGTCCTGGCGTGAAAAACAGTCATATGACAATAGGAGAGAGAAAAGAGTACAAAATTCAGTATCTTAATTGTCGACCTGGAAAAGTGAACCAATGGCTTGGGTGGAGAGAAAATATAATGAAAATAGAAATGAAGGAGATTCAAATTCATTGGAAATAATACATCAGAAATATGCTTTTAATAGAAAAAAGAAGAAATAAAAATATATACATATATACAGACAACTCACAAAGACAACATTCAAGCTACAAAAAATGAAGGTGCTCAAGTTTATAACAAGACAATGGAAGAACAGGAGAACAAGAATATAGAATAAGAAAAAAACGTTTGCTTACCAATGGCGTGTACTTAGACATATGTAACACGAGGCCCCCGCTAGGAGATGCATGCAAGAAACAGAACGAAGAGTCAACTCCAGCGACAAGTCAGTGAGCAGGGCTGCCAACCTTTTGATTGGGGTAGGGCTGCCAACCGTTTGTTTTGGAGGGAAGGGCTGCCAACCTTGTGCTTTAGGGAAGGGCTGCTAACCTTTGTTTAGAGGGATCGAGCTGCCAACCATCAATCAAGCTATCAGTGTTAACGGTTTGTGCTTGTTTTTCTTCTCAATCTTTTAATTTCTGGCTTGTGGCTGGGTATTCATGCAGGTCAGTGTGTATGGTTAACTGTGCATGCATGCGTGCGTGGGTATACGTGTTCGGCGTGTTTGTTTTTGAATAAAAAAGACCATGCGGTTTTTGCGTGGGTGTATGTACAATTGCACATACGTTTTTTTTATATGCATGAGCGTCTTTCCCTGTGTAAGCGTGCGTGACATGTGCTTTTGGTACGAGTGTACGCGCGTGCGTGTGTAATCGTATACGAGTGTACATGTGCGTGGGATGCAGCAAGGCCAATATCTCGTACGATAAACCATAAACTCTCCAGACTTAACCAAACACGAGATCTATTGCCTTGCAACAGCCGCATCATGAACGGGATCATTCCACAAAGCCTTTATGGTCGTGAACAAAAGAGATGGTTGGCAGCCCCGAACAGGAAACAGCACATGAATACAGCATTAGTACAAGAAATGAGGTACAGCACTTAGCGCTACACTACAGTACAGCGTGGTACACCTTCACCGTGACGTGGGTGAGGGGGGGGGGGCAGGTTGGGAGAGAATGAAGAGAGAAAAAAAGAAAAGAAAGGAATATGAAAAAGTTAGAGGGAAATAATAATACACTAAAGAAAATGGAGAAGATAGGAATGGGATATAGCAGAGAAAATAAATTGGGAGACAGTAAGATATAAAAAGGAGAAAAAAATTGAGTATGTGGGAGAAAAATATGACAGGGAAAAATGAAAAAGAAATGAAAACGAAAACAGAAAAAGAGAAAAAGGCGAAATAGAAGAGAAAACGAATAAAGTATCAGATAGAAATATTAACGTAAAATTGGGAGAGATAAAAAAAAAAGTTTTGAAACCATGGTATCAATGGAAATAAAAAAAAACTGAAATAGGGGAACATTAGGAAGAAAAAGACGAAAAGAAAGAAAAAAAAGCAAAATAAACGAGGAAGAAGACAAAAAACGATGAAGACGGTAGCAGAGAAAGAGGAGGAGCAAGGAGAGATATAAGCGAGAAACGAACACAGAATGAGAGAGAAAGAAACAAAGAAAGAGAGAGAAAAAACCCTGAAAGGAGTGAAGGGATAAGAGAGAGAGAGAGAGAGAGAGAGA
>NW_028234410.1:32194078-32196578 GCF_977035675.1 Penaeus japonicus
TATTGATTTATGATGATGGAGATAGGATTGGGGGCGGGGGTGGGGGTGAGGGTGGGGATGGGGATGGGCTTTGGGGAGGGGGCTTGAGGTGGGGTGGGGAGAGGAGGGGGAGGGGGAGGGAGAGGGGAAGGGGGATGGGGAGGGGGGTTGGAATGGAGATGGAGATGGAAATGGGGAAGGGGAAGGGGAAGGGGAAGGGGAAGGGGAAGGGGAAGGGGAAGGGGAAGGGGAAGGGGAAGGGGAAGGAGAATGGGATGGGGATGGCCGTGTGTGGTCGTCTCGGTGTAGAGGAGGAGAGGAGAGGATGGGGTGGGGGGGGAAGGGGATGGGGTGGTAAGAGAGGAAGAGGATGTGAGGTTGAGGAGGAGGAGGGGTGTGGGAGTGGGGAGAGAGGAAGGGGTGCAAGAGGAGGGACGTGGAAAGTAGAGGAAGGGGGGAAATAAGAGGTCAAGGGAGGAATAAAGAAGGACTAAGGAAAAGGTAGATAGCAAAAAGAAGAAGGTATGGGCGGAACAAAGAGGAAGGTAAGAGAGGGGGATTAAGAGGAGGAGGAAAGAGAGAAAGAGAGATGGATGGTTCGAGCACAGAGGTGTGGGGGGTGGGGGTGTACATCGTGGCATATCACACTGTTCATGTCATGCTGCCTGTCACGTCTAGTTATATGTCATGTTATATCACGAGTAACGTCACGCTGAATATGGTAATAGTAATAAAAAGTGATAACAATAATAACAATATAATAATAATAATAATAATAATGATAATAATAATAGTAATAATGATAATGATCATAATTGCTAACAATAACAATACTAACGACAATAATAGCAATAATGAAACGATGATAATAGTAATAGTAATAACAAAAATAATAATAATAATAGTAATAATGATAATAATAATGATAAATGTTAATAAATATAATAATGGTGATGAAAATGATAGTAATAATGATAATTAGTCAAAATGCTTTTTATGACCATCACTAAATGTTTGTCTTTCTATGTAAATATTCCCTTTTAATGCCCTTATCTAATCGGAAAACTGCTTTCTAAGGCTGAATATCTAATACCACACAACCCATGACGCTACTGCGTTCATGTACACGTCGATTTGAAATGAACTCGGTTACCTAAAGCCCCAAACAATTCGTATTCCTATGACGAAGTGGACTTAATCACGCTAGGCAGTCAGTCAGTCAGTTTTTCTCTCGCTCTCTCTTTCTCTTCTCTTCTCTTCTCTTCTCTTCTCTTCTCTTCTCTTCTCTTCTCTTCTCTTCTCTTCTCTTCTCTTCTCTTCTCTCTCTTCTCTTCTCTCTCTTCTCTTCTCTCCTTTTTTCTCTCTCTCTCTCTCTCTCTCTCTCTCTCTCTCTCTCTCTCTCTCTCTCTCTCTCTCTCTCTCTCTCTCTCTCTCTCTCTCTCTCTCTCTCCCCCTGAGGTCGTGCGAATACCAAGAACATGACATTTTCTTGTCGCAAGAGAGCCCCCCCCTACTCCTTTAATCCCATCGCAGAAACAAATTATACAAAAGACAATTTATTAACCCAATGTACTAATTATCAACCGACTGCAATTATTATATCTCGAAGGTACTAATTAATGGCAATGTAATAACGGAAAGCGTTTTTCGCGGTTCGGTTTGCACGGGTGTTTCGAACTTAATCGTTCGAACTCACACCACACCGGGAGGTCTTTGTTGTTGTTGTTGTTTTTATTGTTGATATTGTTGTTGATGTAGTTGTTGTTGTTGATGTTGATGAAGTTGATGTTGATGTTGATGTTGATGTTGATGTTGATGTTGATGTTGTTGATGCTGTTTCAGCTTCGCCTCACACATTCGGTTAGACAATTCGACGCTTAAGACGAGTTTCCTCGGGTGAATTAAATATCGTTATTGTATTTGATGTATGTTTCGGGTATGATCCCTATTTGTAATACACTTCTGTGGTTGTTTGTCTGTGTCAGAAGAAAGAAGGAAAAATAGAAAAATACGCGCACACACACACACACACACACACACACACACACACACACACACACACACACACACACACAGAGTTTGACTCCTTTTTTCTTGTCACCTCTCCCATTACCCAAGCGGAAATCTCACATCAAATTCTGCACACCTCACTATTATCAAGAAACGCTCAAACCCCGACTCTTATGAGGAAACCATATTGCAAATATGACTTTGACTTCTGCCTATTCATCGATCAATTCATCTATCCGCGTTTATTAAGCTCAAGGTTCTTCGTAGGTGATGCAATAAACCGCAGATTGTTGGCAAGCGGTGCAAGTGAGTGTTGCCAGGTGTAGGAAACGCTAGATTGTCGTCAGGTGTATGATCTTGGGGTTGTTGTCAGTTGGTGAATGAGGAAAACCTGCAATATATGCTATCATGTTATCAAAGACCCACAGCTGAAGTCGAACCAACATGCATGCGTTGTACACATACTATTTCTCGGATGTACATAAAAAAAAGATAAACACTATAGCTATCG
>NW_028234410.1:32204078-32214078 GCF_977035675.1 Penaeus japonicus
TGAATTTTTGAAAAGAAATGCTAAAACGGAGACGAAGACGATAAAGTTCTTCCGAAGTCGATATTTCAAGCTCAAAAATAAGAGCTGGTGAATGATTAATACATCTTATTTTGTGATATCATACATTTCAATTCATGCCTTTCTCTCAATATCAATAATTCTTACTCAAAAATGCGTGCTTGCTTGGTAATAAAAAATGCCTCCACTATAAAGAAAATATCAGAAAATTAGTCTTGAAACATTTAAGAAGTTCCTTGTACATTTATTATGTTATTAGTCTCTTTCTCTTTCTCTCTCTCTCTCTCTCTCTCTCTCTCTCTCTCTCTCTCTCTCTCTCTCTCTCTCTCTCTCTCTCTCTCTCTCTCTCTCTCTCTCTCTCTCTCTCTCTCTCACATACACACACACACTGGCTATATCTCCATTGGTCCATAATGTATTTCAAAACAATAGCGATATTAACGTCTCACACTTGAATATTCTATGACATTATTTAGCTTTTCCAGTGTGCAATCTTTCCTATTAAAAAATATGCTTCTAATTACGTTCACGCGAGTATGTGCACTCGGCAGCAGTAGTATACATGAATCACTTACACACGGCATATATCAAAGTTTCAAAAGGGTGACTCATATGTGGGTAACAAAACAAGAAGAAGGGAAATGGGGGGAAGGGAGAGGAGAATGAAGATGGAAAAGGGGGTAAAGGTGAGAGCGAAAGAGGAGGAGAAAGAGAGGAAGTGGGGGAAGGAGGAGGAGGAGGAGGAGGAGGAGGAGGAGGAGGAGGAGGAGGAGGAGGAGGAGGAGGAGAAGGAGGAAGGGAGTAGGAGAATGAGAAAGAAAGGAATAGAGGGAAGAGAAGAAGGTTGAGAAAGGAAAGAGGAAGAGGAGAAGGAGAAAGAAAACAGAAGAAAAAGAAAGGAAGGAGTAAAAGGAGCAAGAGCGAACGAAAAGAACAATAAGAAGAATTGCAAGAGTAATCGAAAAACAAAAACAAAAACAAAAAAAAAGAAAAAAGAAAGAAAAGAAAAGAAAAATGTAGAACAGGAAGACTCTCCTGCCAACAACGTTTGTGGTCAGGAGGGTCCTTTTCGTCTTCCCAGGTGTGGTGGCGTCGTACTTTTTCCAACGGTGTCTTCCAAAAGTTTCATCTGAGGAACTTTTAAACTTTACGGGAAACATGACAGATTTCGTCTCCAGTGACAGGGGATTCAGAATTTTTAAGATAAAACAAAATATATTCATGGCTTTTGCGCAGAAGTGCAATACTGGAACAAAATGTAAAAAAATATATATAAGTTTTGACAAATTGTTACATCGCAATTAAACTTCAAATGATTAGTGTATCAGTGTCATATGCTGTATATGTACATAACAAATTAATAACGCATGTGTGTATGTGTATATGTGTGTGAATATATGTGTGAGTGCGAGTGTGTGTGTATTTGTGTGTGTGTATTTATGTGTGTGTGTGTGTGTGTGTGTGTGTGTGTGTGTGTGTGTGTGTGTGTGTGTGTGTGTGTGTGTGTGTGTGTGTGTGTGTGTGTGTGTGTGTGTGTGTGTATGTGTGTATGAGTGTGAGTATGAGTATGAGTGTGAGTGTGGGTGTGCGTGTGCGTGTGCGTGTACGTGTACGTGTACGTTTGCGTGAGTGTGAGTGTGTGTGTGTGTGTGTGTGTGTGTGTGTGTGTGTGTGTGTGTGTGTGTGTGTGTGTGTGTGTGTGTGTATGTGCATGTGCGTATGAGTGCGGGCGTGGGTGTATCGTATTTCTGTCAGTGTACTCGACCATGTCCATACACAATGCACATACAGTTACCCTAACTTATAAAAGAAAAGGCTACAAAGCATAGATTGACACCTGACAATACATCTCCCCCCTAACCTCACGCCATACCACTTGAGCAACATTGGCTTCATCATACTCCGTGCCCTCGATTGTGATGACGTCATTTGTCTGATCGTTGTGGGTCGCATTGTTCCGTTCTGTGATAGTGTGCTGCCGACTATGTTTAGCCATGGCCTTGAGCGACGGTCTGTTGAAAACGTAAACACGCGTAAAAACAAGTGACCGTACATACGAATATCGTGTGCACGCACACAAGTATGGACGTATAAAGACGCATATATACGCACGGACATAATTATATGCATATAATACATCCTTACATACACTCGCACGCGCGCACACACACACACACACACACACACACACACACACACACACACACACACACACACACACACACACACACACAGACACGCACACACACACACAGTCTTCCCACCTTCAAAACAGTAAAAAAGACGAAATTTTTAAAAGACAAAAATAGCATGACGCACCTCTTATCCTGTTCATACACTGGAAAAAAATGAGTTTCTGGAATGAAATGGATAATTAAGGTTCCCACCCACTATTCCCATTACCCTCCCTCCATCCGCTCTGCCCCCCCCCCCCTCTCCATTCCCTCTCCGGAAGCAGCTGCAAGCACATGGAGCAGTTTGGGTCGCTCCCACGCATAATTCTTCTTCGTTATATTCAGCATTTTTATAAGGCACTGCTATTTTTGGTGATATATATATATATATATATATATATATATATATATATATATATATATATATATAATTGTTTCCTACATTTTCGTTAGGTCAATAATTATATTCATTCCAAGAGAATCCACTAAAGATTAAGCAAAGTAGGAAACTTTTAAGCAGACCTAATGTAAGGCATGTTATTCTTATGGTCCTTAATCTATATATAAACAACATTAAACATCAGTCTGTGTTCCTTAAACATATTTACATCCGCGTACTGTACATAGTGTTGTACTGTACTTGTATATTTAAGAATAACCTTACTCCTCGACTGAAGTTTTGGGAAAAAAAACTCCACGACTGAAGCTTTGGGAAAAAATAACTCCTCGACTGAAGCTTTGGGAAAAAAAAACTCCACGACTGAAGCTTTAGGAAAAAAAAACTCCTCGACTGAAGCTTTGGGAAAAAAAAACTCCTCGACTGAAGCTTTGGGGAAAAAAACTCGACTGAAGCTTTGGGGAAAAAAACTCGACTGAAGCTTTGGGAAAAAAACTCCTCGACTGAAGCTTTGGGGAAAAAAACTCGACTGAAGCTTTGGGGAAAAAAAACTCGACTGAAGCTTTGGGACATCTCTGTAAGTTTCTCTAATTGATTTTGACACTTTTCGGGACGACACTCAGTGAAGTAGATTTTAATACCGACTTCCCTTCTAGTATAAACAATTATGACTGATTGTTTTTTTTCAAAATTAATAGATCTTTAGTTCTTCAAGCTGTTAATTATATAAAAAAAAAGTCAATTTCTCGGTCTTCCTTTAATTTCAGCCAATATCACCTGGATGAAAGTAAACCACGATGTACGCTTTATTTTGTACGTAAAACCAATCTGGAATCAGTCAAAAGATATTCAGTTTAATAAAAATCTTTATTACACGCGGCCAGCAATGTTTTTTTTTTAAGTGAGTGACGCAAATACATCTACACCTTTGCATAACTACAAACCTAAATATAATACCGTGGACTTAATTACAGCTCCCAGAGATATAATATGCACTGTCATTATCCTGCAGGAACCTTGCAATGTCGGACATAGCTGTAAATATCTGCAACCTTTCCTTTATCCCCTAAAATCAAATACCAATATTCTCCCATAGAAATCTAATCCTTATTGTAAACAAGCTCGTTTCCACATTTTCATGATCACGCAGGCTTACCAACCGTTCAATGCTCTACTATACATTTTTCCTTTTCGGTTCCTTTTCTTTGTTATAAACATAATTGAATTCTGCCGATTGGTAACTATTAACATAAATCTCGTATTCGCAGGAAGGACACGTGCAGCATAGTAAGAAGAAATTGAAATAATATGTAGTGAAGTTGTACCACCTGATGAGCGTAATAGGTCTAAGGCCCTTGGATATAGGAACAGGCTTAATGCTGCTCTCAAGACTCCTGTTTAATATGTGACGCAATGAGCTTACTTAGGCTTACAAGTTTCCAAAGATGAAGACACCAACACTGAAAGAGATGTGATATCCTTCCGCTTACCTGGTTTTACATTTTCGTTTGTGGAACTCTTATCTTTCTCTCCTTTGGTACCCATTGTAGCCCAGAACGCAACTCGATTGAGAAAAGAGGACGGTTTTTCCAAACTCTTTAAATATCTATGTTTTACGACACTCAGTTTCCTCAATCATCTCTCACTCTCTCACTTTAAGTTCTGTTTCACCCAAGTGTTCTACTGAATATCCTGCCCTAACCTGCAAAAATAACTCGTATCTTTTGAACCCTATAACCTTATCTCACTTCCTCGTTTATAAACAGGTGATTGACACGAATGTTCAAAAGGGCGATCACATGCAATATTCCGCACTCAGGCACAGGCACATGTGTTCATGCATAAACAGACGTATAGATCCTGTCATGCGGAAGCAAATTCCTTTTAGTAAGTCCACCGAGTCTCAGGACGAGGTCGACGTCAGTAATGTGACCTGTGCGCTTCCTGGCCTCCATTTTTTCCGGGCCTATGCACCTATTGACCCGATTCTCCGGCCTGACCTGAGCTACTCGCCTTTGTTTATCTATCCGCGTTCGGCTTGCATAACACTAACGTGTCTCCATGCATCCACTGCAAGGTACGATGTAGCCCGATATTCGATGCGAGGGCGAAGGCTCCCCGGGGTGGGGAGGAGGAGGAGGAGGGGCGAGAAAGAAGAGGAGGGCGAGTGGGAGGAGGAGGAGGAGGAGGAGGAGGAGGAGGAGGAGGAGGAGGAGGAGGAGGAGGAGGAGGAGGAGGAGGAGGAGGAGGAGGAGGAAGAGGAAGAAGAGGAGGAGGAGGAAGAGGAGGGGGAAGACAGGGAGGGAAAAGAGGAGGGGGAGGGGGAGGAGAAGGAGAGAAAGGAAGGGAAAATTTCACCTACACCCATCCGTCTCTCCCTCATCTCCCACCTCCCCATCTCTCCACCTCGCTTCGCCACCCCCCTCTCCATCATCCCAACCCCATTCTTTTCCCCCATCCCTCTCCCCCACACCCCTCCCCATAACCCATTCCCCCATCCTTCTCCCCTTACCCCATCCCATCCCTCTCCCCCACACCCCTCCCCATAACCCATTCCCCCATCCCTCTCCCCTTACCCCATCCCAACCCTCTCCCCCACAACCCCTCCCCATAGCCCATTCCCCCCTCCCTTCCCCTATAGGCTAAAGAAACGTCAGCGGGGCGTCAGGCGGCCTAGAGAGACTACCGCAGTAGGCCGGGCTGGCAAATATCGATCGGAGGTGTATAATTAATGGCCATAACTCGGCTCTCGTCGATGGGCTGACGTACTCTCGACACAAACGCCTCCCAATAGAATCAGGGGGAGAAAATTCCGTGCAGAGGATCACAACCAAGGGGGTAAAGAGGAGAAGAGAATGAGAAAGAGCGAGGAAGAGAGAGAGCGAAAGGGAGAGAGGGAGGGAGAGAGAGAGAGAGAGAGAGAGAGAGAGAGAGAGAGAGAGAGAGAGAGAGAGAGAGAGAGAGAGAGAGAGAGAGAGAGAGAGAGAGGGGGGGGGGGGGAGAGGGGAGGGAGGGAGATAGATAGATAGAAAGATAGATAGATAGATAGAGAAAGAGAGAGAGAAAGAGAAAGAGAAAGAGAAAGAGAAAGACAGAGACAGAGAGACAGAGAGACAGAGAAAGAGAAAGACAGAGACACAGACAGAGAGACAGAGACACAGACAAAGACGGAGAAAAAGACAGGGTGACAGGGAGACAAAGACAGAGAGATACCCAAACCCATCCACCGTAGTACACACACTTGGTACGCATCCACCTGTGCCAAATCCCGAACGGCTCGCTGGTCCGATTTAATAACACAGTTGGCGCAATGCAGTCGCTGGAATTAGGCCTCCAAGTGCTTACTAATGACTGGTGACGAGGACAACTACACATTACCCGGAGCTTGGGAGAGTAGGCGAGGGGGAAGCAGATATAATGCGTGGTGTAGAGGGAGGACGAGGGAGGAGGAAACGCGGGGAGGGAGCGGAGGAGGAGGAGGAGGAGGAAGAAGGGGGGGGTGAAGGGGGAGAGGAAGGAGGAGGGGAGGGAGGAAAGTGGGAGGAGGAGGAGGAGGAGGAGGAGGAGGAAGAAGGGGGGGTGAGGAAGGAGGAGGAGGAGGAGGAGGAGGAGGAGGAGGAGGAGGAGGAGGGGGGTGAGGAGGAGGGGGAAGGGAGGAGGGAGGTAGGAAGAGGGGGGGTGAAGGATGAAGGGGAGGGGGGGGGAGGAGGAGGAGGAGGAGGAGGAGGAGGAGAGGAGGAGGAGGAGGAGGAGGAGGAGGAGGGGAGAGAGGAGGAGGAGGAGGAGGGGGAGGAGGAGGAGGAGGAGGAGGAGGAGGGGTAGGGGGAGGAGAAGGAGTGAAAGGAAGGAAAAATGGAGGAAAGGAGGGGGTGGACGGGGGAGAGAGGGGAGACAGCAAGCGATGGAGGGGGGGCGGGTAAGGGGAGGGGTCAGAGATTTGGGTAGAAAATTAAGAACACAGAAAAGAGAAGGGAGACAAACGGTATATACAAGTACAAGAGACGGGCGAAAGGAGAGAGGAGAGAAAGTGAGAGGAGAGAAAAAAAAGAGAATCGAGTCTATGAAAGTGAAAGAGGAGAGAGAATACGGAAAAAATCCAAAGAAAACAAAGAAAACGGTAAAAGGAGAAAGGGTAAGGGGAAACTCAAAAAAAGAAATCCAGTGTGTCTTGTGAAAGGGCTTAAGAGTAACGGTAAACAGGTGTAGTAGTAACATGTCCCAGCCTCCCACGAGAGATGTTGTCAGGCTCCACAAACAAGGACAAAAGTCACAAAAGAGTTGCCAAATTTCTTTATTTGCCACACAAAGCTCACGTGTTTACCTGACACACAAAACTGGTGTGTGTTCGCCTTTTTTCTGTGCCGTTTACCAATCGCAGAGGGCGAGAAATACATCTATAGGGAGAGTAATGTGATACTGCATTTTCAAAATACTGATATTTCACGTTTTATTAGAGTAACTTAATAAACATACACACACACACACACACATGACATATAGCAATATAGAAATATAGCAATATAGTATTCTCTTATCATATCTTCCAAGTCATATATATATATAATTAATATACTAAATATAACACTTAATATACTAAACCAATATAACTTGTTTTGCAACAACCGTTAAAATCGAAACCTATCTCGCAAAGCCCCGGATATACATCACAGCCCAATTATAATGATAAATAATGATTATAATAACAATAATAATAATGATAACAACAATAATAATAACAATTATCCTGCTGCTGCTGATAATAATAATAATAATAATAATAATACTATTAATAATAATAATAATAGTAATAATGATAATAATAATAATAAAGATAATGATAGTAATGATAATGATAATATTAAGATGAAGACCGAAAGGAAGGAAATCAGTACGAAGAACATAAAAAAAGAGAAAAACGTGAACAAATATAAAGACAAACAAAAAAAAATAATTAGAAAAAAGCAGGAGAAGACAAAAGACAATTCGAACAAGATGTAAAAACAACAAAACATAACAAGGCCCTTTGAACAAAGAAAAGCGAGCCCTAGTGATGCCAGTCACCCTCACTCAGTCAGACCCAGGCAGCCCCAACAGACTTAGGCAGCTTCCAGCAGTCCCAGACAGCCCTCAGCTGTAAAGGGCAGCCCCCAGCAGACCCAGGCAGTCTCAAGCAGTCCCTAACAGCCTCGAAAAAGACCCTGAACAACGGTGGGAGCCGAAGATAAGCCCGAGACGCAGTCGGCGACGCTGCCGAGGCACGTAAGGCAAATACATGTCCTGTTTTGCAAGGGAATATATTGCGAGGCGGGGGTGGGCGAGGCAAACAACACTGCTTGCTTCGAACGCCAAGGATGGTGATAAAAAGGGGGGTTAGGGACTTCTTGTGGTAATGATAATGGGGGTAGTGGTGGTGGTGATGGGAGTGGTGGTGGTAGCGGTGGTGCTTTTGGGGATAGTGGTGGTTGTGGTGGTGGTAGTGGGTGGTGGTGGTGGTAGTAATAGTAGTAGTAAAAAATAAAACATCGTCAAATGATATCTATCGCAAACATAAAACCACCGCATCCTAAGCGACTTGAAAAAGCCAACTGAAAGTCTATATTGAAAGTGGCAGTCCTAACTACTCCATATACGCGTTTATGTGTCCGTATTGTTGTTGTTAGGGGGGGAGGGGGGGGGGCACATACTGGCTGCTTGAGGAATCACGTGAAGAGGAGAGATAGACAGATTTAAATTGGGTAAAGGAAAACTGAAAGGAGTGATACGGAAGTCGAGAGGAAAAAGGAAGGAAGATTGGAGAGAGTAACAAGGGAAAAAGGAAGGAGGGAAGATGGGGAGAAAGAAGGAGGCAGAAGAGAGAGAAGGGAGGAGGAAGATGGGAGAGAAGGAAGGAGGGAGAAGAGAGAAAATACCGCGAGAAGGAAGGAGGGTTAAGTGAGGAGGGAAGAGAATGAAAAGGGAAGAGGGTAGAGAGGGCGAGAGCTAAAAGGAGGGAGGGGAGGGGAAAGGGTGAGAGGGAAGGAGTTAGGCGTGGTGAGACGAGGGATGGAAGCGGGGGAAGGAGAGGGGAGGGGAGAGCGAGAGCGAGAGAGAGAGAGAGAGAGAGAGAGAGAGAGAGAGAGAGAGAGAGAGAGAGAGAGAGAGAGAGAGAGAGAGAGAGAGAGAGAGAGAGAGAGAGAGAGAGAGAGAGAGAGAGAGAGGGAGGGGGGGGGAGGGGGAGAGGGAGAGGGAGAGAGAGGGGGAGAGAGAGAGAGAGAGAGAGAGAGAGGGAGAGAGAGAGAGAGAGAGAGAGAGAGAGAGAGAGAGAGAGAGAGAGAGAGAGAGAGAGAGAGAGAGAGAGAGAGGAAAAAGAGAGAGAGAGAGAGAGGAAAAAGAGAGATAGTGAGAGACAGAAAGAAAAATAGCCAAAGAGAGAGAAAAACTATGCCCTCTTGAGATAAACAGTTAAAAAAAATCAGAAGAGCCAAGACAAACAGCATCTCACGCCCTTTCAATCAATACCTTCCCAACAAAATTGCTCTCGCTCTCAAAACACCATTGCCGTAACGCCACCCAACCCAAGACTCTTAAAAGCCGGACTTCTTAGTCTATGCAAACGGGCGGACACGGAGAGCGAGAATTAACACTCTTGAAGGCTCGAAGGTACGACAAACGTTCCCTACCCCCCCCCCCTTATTTCCGACTTTCCTTTCCGCTCTTTCTTCTCCGTCCTTCTCCTCTTTCCTCTTTTTTCTTCCCCTTCCTCTCACCTCCCGTTTTCCCTATTCTTATTATTATTTCCCTTCCCTTCCCCTGTCCCCCTTACCCCAGCCTCCCTTCCCACACCTCGCCTACCCTACTCTTCCCGCCACCCCCCCCCCCTTCATCAACCACTTCCCCCCTCCCCTTTCTTTCCCCTATTCTCCCTCTTCTTCCCCTCCCCTTCCACTCACCCATCCCCCCTTTCCCCTACCCCCCTTCACACACCTCTCCTACTCCCGCTCCCCTTCTTCTCAACCATCCCCCCTTTCCCCTAACCCCCCTTCACACACCTATCCTCCTCCCCCTCCCCCTTCCCTTCCCCCTCCCCGTCCCGAGGCCAGACAGTCCGCGGCCCGGCACTCGGCTCGGCTTGGCTTGGCTTGGCAGGGGACCAAAGGCATCGGCAGCCTCCTCTTCCCGGCCTCCCTCGACCACGGGCAAAGGAGGAGGAGGAGGAGGAGGAGGAGGAGGAGGAGGAGGAGGAGGAGGAGGAGGAGGAGGAGGAGAAGAAGAAGAAGAAGAAGAAGAAGAAGAAGAAGAAGAAGAAGAAGGAGGAGAAGGAGAAGGAGGGGGAGGGGAGAGAAGGAGGAGGAGGAGAAGGTGAGAGAAAGAAGGAGAAGGAGTGGGTGAGGAGAGAGAAGGAATAGGGAGAGAAGATGATAGAGAGAAGGGG
>NW_028234410.1:32219078-32224078 GCF_977035675.1 Penaeus japonicus
AAAGATAATAATAATAAGGCAATAATAATAATAATAAAGACAATAATAATAATAAGGATTAGAGGAGAAATAAAAGTGTCTAGTAAGAAAGAAGCTAAGGGAAGAGGGAAGGGGGAAGGGGGAAGGGGGAAGGGGGAAGGGGGGAGGGTGAGGCGGAACGCGGGGGAAACCTACGAGGGGGAAGCCTGAGCCACTAAGATGTAAGGCATCGGAAGCTCAGAAAAGGAATCACACACACACACACACACACACACACACACACACACACACACACACACACACACACACACACACACACACACACACACACACGACATATACATACACACACATACACAAAAAAAAGACACAAGCTGTACACAAGGAAAAAAAAAAACACTAATACACATATACACAGGCACACACACACACACATCTACATGAACACAAATGACCGCCCACAAATAATATATTAATTATGCACCGTTGCATCCATAATTCAGCAAACTCTGCATCATCTTTATAATGTCAGATAAAATACTTTCTAAAGAGTAGAGTCATTACATGAGCCACAAATTCCAGCAGCGCACGCAGTGGGGAGGAAAGGGCGGTGGAAAAGTGGAGTGGGGAGGAAAAGGTGGTGGAAAAGTGGAGTGGGGAGGAAAAGGTGGTGGAAAAGTGGAGTGGTGAGGGGAATGGCGGTGGAAAAGTGGAGTGGGGAGGGGAATGGCGGAGGGAAAGTGGAGTGGGGAGGGGAATGGCGGAGGGAAAGTGGAGTGGTGAGGGGAATGGTGGAGGGAAAGTGGAGTGGTGAGGGGAAAAGGTGGAGTGGTGAGGGGAATGGTGGAGGGAAAGTGGAGTGGTGAGGGGAAAAGGTGGTGGAAAAGTGGAGTGGTGAGGGGAATGGTGGAGGGAAAGTGGAGTGGTGAGGGGAATGGCGGAGGGAAAGTGGAGTGGTGAGGGGAATGGTAGAGGAAAAGTGGAGTGGTGAGGGGAATGGTGGAGGGAAAGTGGAGTGGTGAGGGGAAAGGTGGAGGATAAGTGGAGTGGTGAGGGGAAAAGGTGGAGGGAAAGTGGAGTGGTAAGGGGAATGGCGGAGGGAAAGTGGAGTGGTGAGGGGAAAAGGTGGAGGGAAAGTGGAGTGGTGAGGGGAATGGTGGAGGGAAAGTGGAGTGGTGAGGGGAATGGTGGAGGGAAAGTGGAGTGGTAAGGGGAATGGCGGAGGGAAAGTGGAGTGGTGAGGGGAAAAGGTGGAGGGAAAGTGGAGTGGTAAGGGGAATGGCGGAGGGAAAGTGGAGTGGTGAGGGGAATGGTGGAGGGAAAGTGGAGTGGTGAGGGGAATGGTGGAGGGAAAGTGGAGTGGTGAGGGGAATGGTGGAGGGAAAGTGGAGTGGTGAGGGGAATGGTGGAGGGAAAGTGGAGTGGTGAGGGGAATGGTGGAGGGAAAGTGGAGTGGTGAGGGGAATGGTGGAGGGAAAGTGGAGTGGTGAGGGGAATGGTGGAGGGAAAGTGGAGTGGGGAGGGGAATGGTGGAGGGAAAGTGGAGTGGTGAGGGGATTGGTGGAGGATAAGTGGAATGGTGGAGGAAAAGTGAAGTGGTGAGGGGAATGGTGGAGGGAAAGTGGAGTGGTGAGGGGATTGGTGGAGGGAAAGTGGAGTGGTGAGGGGAAAAGGTGGAGGAAAAGTGGAGTGGTGAGGGGATTGGTGGAGGGAAAGTGGAGTGGTGAGGGGATTGGTGGAGGGAAAGTGGAGTGGTGAGGGGAAAAGGTGGAGGAGAAGTGGAATGGTGGAGGAAAAGTGAAGTTATGAGGGGAATGGTAGAGGGAAAGTGGAGTGGTAAGGGGATTGGTGGAGGGAAAGTGGAGTGGTGAGGGGAATGGCGGAGGGAAAGTGGAGTGGTGAGGGGAAAAGGTGGAGGAGAAGTGGAATGGTGGAGGAAAAGTGAAGTTATGAGGGGAATGGTAGAGGAAAAGTGGAGTGGTGAGGGGATTGGTAGAGGGAAAGTGGAGTGGTGAGGGGAATGGTGGAGGGAAAGTGGAGTGGTGAGGGGAATGGCGGAGGGAAAGTGGAGTGGTGAGGGGAAAAGGTGGAGGATAAGTGGAGTGGTGAGGGGATTGGTGGAGGGAAAGTGGAGTGGTGAGGGGAAAAGGTGGAGGATAAGTGGAGTGGTGAGGGGATTGGTGGAGGGAAAGTGGAGTGGTGAGGGGATTGGTGGAGGGAAAGTGGAGTGGTGAGGGGAAAAGGTGGAGGATAAGTGGAGTGGTGAGGGGAATGGTAGAAGAAAAGTGGAGTGGTGAGGGGAATGGTGGAGAAGAAGTGGAATGGTGGAGGAAAAGTGAAGTGGTAAGGGGAATGGTGGAGGAAAAGTGGAGTGGTGAGGGGAAAGGTGGAGAAGAAGTGGAATGGTGGAGGAAAAGTGAAGTGGTAAGGGGAATAGTAGAGTAAGAGTGGAGTGGTTTGGGGAATGGTGAAGGAAAAGTAGAGTGGTAAGGGGAATAGTAGAATAAGAGTGGAGTGGTGAATGGTGGAGGAAATGTGTAGTTGTGGAAGAATAATGGTAAGGAAAACGTAAAAGTGGTTGGGGTATGGCGGAGGAAATGTGAAGTGGTAGGAGAAAATGGTGGAGGGAAACGCGAAGTGCCGAGGAGCATCGTGAAGGAAATGTTAGTTGGTATGTGAAAATATTACGTGGTTTAGAAAGGGAAAAAGTGACAGTGGTCATAAGAAAAAGGAATACAATATCAGATGCAATTAAAAATAGACTGAAAAGAGTTGAGACAAATATTCCTTCGAGGGGAAAAAAGGGGGAAAATGTGACTCAAACCAGAGCAAGACGGGAAATCAAAAGAAGAACCTGATGCAAGAGGAAGGGGCTTAGATGAGAAAAAAAGTCAAAAACAAAAATAATAATAAAAAATCCGTAGCGAGGTCATTGTCTCTACTGAGCCTTTGTGTTCGTAGATACTTAACAAAATGCCACAGTGTAGCAGACATTCTTTGTTTCCACTTGTTTTTGTTTTTGTTTTTGTTATTTGTGTGTGTGTGTAACCCTGAACCATTGCTATTGTTTTAGTCATTAGACGATGGTCGTGCGAGAGACAGACATGCATTAACTTCCAATAAGAATTATATTTGCCTTATTTCGACAAGCAGTTAAAAAAAACGAGACTATGAAGCACATTTGTTCTGAGAAGCTTTCATTATTATGAAGATTATGTGTATGAAAAAAAAATCGAATTCCGCTTATAGCCAATAATTTCTCTTAAGCTTAGGCCGGTCGAAGTTCATTACTGTCCGACGCGTCAATCTCACGGTGCTTCAGTTGGAGGAAGAGGGACAGGTGGGGGGAGGGAGGGGCTGTAGGGCTAGGGGGAGAAGGTCACAGGAGAGGGTAGGGAGAGGGGATGGTACGGGGGGAGGGGAGTGCTGCCGTAAATAGAGACGACAGTGCCACGCCGCTGCTCTTGCCCCGCCACGCCGCAGATAATTCTCTTGCCGCCGCCGCCGCCGCCGCCCTCTTCTTCTTTTACTCCTTCCTCTCTTCTCCCTCCTCTCTCTTCTCCCTCCTCTCTCTTCTCCCTCAATCCCTCCTCTCTCCATCCATCCCTCATCCCTCCTCTCTCCATCCCTCCTCCCTCCCCCCTCCCCCCTCCTCTCTCCATCCCTCCTCCCTCCCCCCCCCTCCTCCTTCGTCAGCGCCTCCTCCGCCCTCGAATTCCCACTCCAGAGCCCGGCCTCGGTCCGCCGCTGCCCTTTTGGACCCTGGCGACGTGACAGCACCGGGGTTGGAATGGCCCGACCTGGCACCATTAACGATCTTTTCCGTCCCAATAAAATATATTGCTCTGTGTCGTAACATTTTATAGTATGGTGGGGAGGGGGAGGGAGAGGGAGAGGAGGAGGGGGAGGTGTGGGAGGGTAAGGGTGAGGGGGTGAAGGGTCTGAGGGGGGAGGTGGAGTGGGAATACGAAATACGGATATCATTAATATGCCGGATGTCTCGGGCGTCATCTCTCTCTCTCTCTCTCTCTCTCTCTCTCTCTCTCTCTCTCTCTCTCTCTCTCTCTCTCTCTCTCTCTCTCTCTCTCTCTCTCTCTCTCTCTCTCTCTCTCTCTCTCTCTCTCTCTCTCTCTCTCTCTCTCTCTCTCTCTCTCTTTTTATTTTAGTCTGTCATTGTTTGTTTTCGTATGTCTGTGATTGTGTGTGCTTGTCTTTTTATGCCTCCATTTATCTGTTCGAAATTATGTGTGTGTGTGTCTGTTTGTCTTCGTGTGTTTGTGTGTTTGTGTCTGCTTGTCTCTATGTGTCTACTATGTCTAATTTGAAATACATTTAAAATATAACATTTCTTTTGATAATCCACAAAACTATATTACAGATACATTTCACTTTTTCTTACAAAATGGGATCTTAGGAACCGGTAGAAATTCTTTAAAAATAAATCTTAAATCATAATTGAAAAAAAACGTAATAATTCAGAACAATAACATTAAACTAAGAGATATATATAAATAATCACAAACATTCCTGTAACACCAAGATACAAGCTTCAGAATGAACTGCAATTACCAGATCATACCACAATGCGCGAAACATAAAGAGAAACAGACGATGCAGTGTGAGAAAAAAAAAATAAAGTGACGGCAAATGACACGAATCTTGTGCCGCAATAACGTCATTGTGTCACCGGCGTTATGACATGCATGATCTCGCAGTTCATGAGGTTTTATTTCGGTTCTTTAATTAAACGTTGATGTAACTGTTGCGTTCGTTGATGTATCGTTATTGCATGTCTCTATCAAGAAAAGATTTGGATAAATTTGGATTCTGTGTTATATTCTGTTCATTATTTTGATTATCTGTTCTCTTTTATTCTTCTTCTGATTCTTCTTTCTCATTTTCTTCTCCTCCTTCTTCTTCTCTTTCTCCTTCTCCTTCTCCTTCTCCTTCTCCTTCTCCTTCTCCTTCTCCCTCTCCCTTTCCCTCTTCCTCTCTCTCTTTTGTATGATGACCTGCGGTTT
>NW_028234410.1:32229078-32231578 GCF_977035675.1 Penaeus japonicus
CATTTCCTTATCTTCTATTCGAGAGGGGCGCTTTGTATACGCTGGCTAATTGCACTCGAACTTGAAGTTGTACTCTCAAGATTTCTTGAGACTTCTTGAGGATGAGAAGCTAGCTTTTATGTTCTCGTTACTGTGAATGTGTGTGTCCATAGAGAAGGTTTGTTTATGTTCATTTAAAAAAAAATAAACAAAGAAGCATTCAAGTAGGAAGGGATAGTCATAGTTTTGCTTGTTCTTCTTCCACACACACACACACACACACACACACATACACACACACACACGCACACACCCTCGCACGCACACACACACACAAGCACATGTCCTGATCGCTGATAAATCCATCAATCATTTCCCTTCCATCCATACTTCTTTCATTCCTTTTGTCTTACTTCTTTCACACTGAGCTTCATGAAGTAAACAGAGATATGACCTAATATATGTTTTATCAGGTTTATTGTTTAAGGCTCTCTCCCAGGTGATCCAGCTGGCACGAAAACCAGACCACGTGATGTACGCGGCACGCAGGTGGTGTCTCCCCCCTCTCCCCGTCTACCCTTTCGCCTTCCCTCCCTCTACCCAACTCCTTCCCCCTTTCCCCCTCCCCCTATCCTTTCCCCTCTCCCTTCTGCCCTCCTCTTTCCCTTTTCTTTTCCTGCCCCATCCCCCCCCCCAACTCCTTCCCCCTTTTCCCCTCCTTCCCCAAACACTTAGCCCGCAACCTGCTCGCTTCTTCTCCAACCCCTCCCCCCAACCCCCATCCCTACCAAACCCATTCCCCTCCCCGACCCCTTTATCTGCGGCTAGCTAGCTGATGCTGACGATGCATGGGAGTGCAATACAGCAACAAGAGGGTGTATATCTTAGGGCGTCTTGCGCTTGGCTCATTCCGGATTAATTTCGTTGCTGTCATGATTAGGTGTCAATAATACCCATTTTTCTTCATTCCATTAATAGCAAATACTGAGGACCGACAACCAGCTAAATTTTGAATGGATGTCTGGAGGAACCTGGCACGCATGCTACGTTGTATCGATACTACTTGCATGACAAAATTATGTTTTATTCTCGTGTAATGTTTCGAAAAGGACGAGGAAATTCTTTTTTTTTCTAAAAAATAAAGCACATAACTAAGATACTCATACGCCTGGAGAACAATCTCTAATTAGCAAAAGACTTACACTACTACCAAAATAAAGGCATAATAACAATTATATACCCTACGAAAGAAAAAAAAAAACACACCGCCCTCTTTTGTCGACGACCCACCTTCACCTCTCTCGCCTCGCATGGCATCCGCGACCCTAAGGCAGAAGCCAATAAGGATCAATCTAGCATAAAAATGCCACGGAATGCCAGCCAGAGAGCGCGGGTGGATGTAGGGGGCGGGGGAGACAAGAAAAGGGAGTCTGCGATGTTATTTACCTGCGTGAAGAGTTTGTTATATCCTTGATTAAACCCCATCATTGTCTGCGTTCAGGGTATGGGAGGAAGGGTCGAGGGGCCGAGGACGGACTGTGGCGACACCAGGCGTCATGGTGGGCTTAGTGAACGTTCATCTTGCCGATCTTTCTCTTTCTTTAGTGTTCTCTCTTACTTTCTCTTCCTTTCTCCTTTTTTTTCTCGTTTCTTTTCTTGGGTCTTCTTCCTCCTCCTTTCTTTGTTTTGGTTTGTGTTTGATATCTAGGGGGTTATTTTTTTTCTTACTGGAAGCACGTACGGGTTTGGGCGAGTAACTACAAGAAGAAGGTCTTCGTTTTAAGATTTTTTGATTGTTTAATGAATCTTTTCACAACACTTTCGAAACTAATCTCTTTTCTCAACAGCACAAATTTCCTTTCTGATTCTCCTTATTCCTCTTCTATCTCTTTTTTATTTCGAGTCTGTATTTGTTTCTGAAATTTTACGACCAATATTCCACCGTGAGTAATCGAAGGAACCAAAGCAATAACGTCCAAAAGCCTATATTTCCAAAATACACACACCAACGAAAACGCGGTCCAGTCTATTATCGAACTACCAGCGTTCTTAAACCCTCGACGTAAAAAAAAAAGGTTCACGTCTCGTTCCTCAGAGATCCCTCTTCCTCGGGCACGGAAACATCCTACGACCTCGGACGCAGTGCCAGTCACACGCCACACGCGAGGGAGCCACACCAATCATCAGAGGAAGTTCGTCTCGTAACACTTCCCACTTGCCATGATTGCTGCCGGCCTCATGGCGGTCCTCACGCCTCCTCGCCTATACACCGTCCGGCTCCGGCCACCACCAGCCTCATTTTCGGGACGTCGCGGCCGCCGCTGACGAACTCGCAGTCCTCATCCGAAGCGAGCGGACTCCGGCGAAAGGTCCTTCTCCTCACGACGGCATCGCAGAGTCGTTCCGTGGCATCGCTCCCCCACGAAACCCCGCCCCGACCAGCTCGTTCCTCAACCCCGCGGATCCGAGAGTGTCTCCACTGTCACATCCAGGGACAATATAGGTCAGCCGGGAAGATTTT
>NW_028234410.1:32236578-32239078 GCF_977035675.1 Penaeus japonicus
CTTCCCTCCCCCCGCCCTTCCACCCCCCCTCCCTCCCTCCCTCCCTCCTTCCCTCCCTCACACGATTCGAAATATAATGTCGTAAAAAATTAATATCATATGATACTACTTCATGTTTTTAAATCCCGAAATATAAATCATATGACACGGAATCATAAATTAATACAAACCAATATCATCTAAAACTACATTACAAAAACTCGAAAAATAATTCAGCGCAAATTAATATCCCCTAAAATTATTTTTTTAAAAAGTCGAAATATAAAGCAACATACAAACAAGATTAAGGCAAGACTAAATAAATGACCATAAGTGTAAAGACTTCTCCATTGTGACAAACGTTGAAAATATATGAATGAAAATGAATGATCACACAATACAAGTTATGTAATTAACGTTTCGATATTAAATCTCCACTGCAATTACGAGGGCATACGAGATGTAATATTGAAGTGTTAATTACACGGCTGCCACCGCGAAATTATGCATTCTCATACACGTGTTGTGATGATGATGAGGGTGATGGTGATGATGATGGTGATGGTGATGATGATGAGGGTGATGGTGATGATGATGGTGATGATGATGATGATGGTGGTGGTAGTGGTGGTGGTGATGATGAGGGTGATGGTGATGATGATGGTGATGATGATGATGACAGTGACGATGATGATGATGATGATGATAATGATGAGGATGATGAGGAGGAGGAGGAGCAGCAGGAGGAGGAGGATGGCGTTGGTGTTGGTGGTGATGGCGATGGCGATGATGATAACAATAAAAATAATAGTAACATCAGCAATGATAATAATAACAATAACAAAATCAGTACCATTACCCAATACACATACTCCTCATAACAGACATGAAACATTACGCTCTTTCACTTTCAATATGTAAATCCATACAGATAAAAAAAAACCTACTTAGCAACAATACAACAGCATAAAATTACAGTATCCTATAACATGTACCAACATCACAACATTATTCATACATTTAAGATGCCCTAACGACAAAAGAAAAAAAAAAAAAAAAAAAAAAAAAAAAAAAAAAAAAAAAAAAAAAAAAAAAAAAAAAAAAACGAGAGAATACCAACGTAATCATACCAACAACTCGTTTTTCGTTATTGTTATTGTTGCTCATGTTGTTGTTATAATCCGTAATTGAAGAAAAACAATTAGTCAAGTCAAGGCAAAGAAATACGGCTATGACTCACCGGGGAGACTAATCTGTACGAGGCGGGAATGCGTGTTGTTAATGGTGAATGGATGGTTATGTATGGAAAATCATGATTAGGATGGTGGTTGTACTGATAAGAAATAATCATAATGGTGGTGATTGATGATGGTGAGGGTGATTGGTGATGGTGAGGGTGATTGGTGATGGTGAGGGTGATGCTAATGGTAAGGATAGTGATAACGGCGTTGATAATGAAAGTGAAAAAATCACAATACACCTATGATTTATGTACACATTTAGAGAGTAGTCAAGAGACATTTATTTAAAAGTATAATGAACGATTATATACGGCTTCAGCTTGATGACTATGGCTTTGTGCCAGTAGTATGTAGCCAGAAACCAGCAAGTCGATTTTTTTATCAATAAAATAAAGAACAACAAAATCGCTCAGCTCACAGTAATGAATATCTGTAATACAACACCAACATAAAAAAGAAAGTCCAATCACCCCACAGCATGCTTGACCAAATCACACTCTGGCTGATCAAAGAGCAGCATGACACATAAGGAAGTCATTGTGAAACATCGCCAGGCATCAGATTATCGCAGCAAATCATTCGACGCCGCATGCAGCAAGCCGAGCAAGCAGTGTCCTCCATACAGTGAGTGCTCCAACACGCCACGCCACGCCACAGCTAGGCAGCGGAGGCTAAACCAGAGCAAATAAGACCACACAGCAGAAGCGTCGCGGCTGCCAGTGTCCCGTGCCACAAAGACACGGCGGCATACACTTTGGTACAGCGCCAAGACGAGCGATAGTTACAGTCGCGCCGACTATTCCCCACTGGTCTTCTGTATGCAGGGAATACTGACTGGGCCTACAGCAGCTGTCACGCCTCGAAAACGGTGGGACACGAGGCCGAACTACACTAATACTCGCTGTGCATTGTTTGTATGTTGTAGGGTAATCGAAAATACGTTTAGGGCAATATATACGAAGCGTTACGCTTACAATATACCGAGGTGATATTCCCATGAATAAATCGCTTAGATATATCAACGCGGATATATGGGATACCTGTAGCAAGCGCAGTTGTCAAGGAAGATGTTTACCCAGAAAAATTAAACTCGGTGATGTAAAGACAGCTCCCATTGCCAAGTTCGGCAGTCTAAGAGTCTCACACACCCTGGAATATTTGGCCCAGATTCTTTTGAAAAGCGAACGCACTAAATAGTCACAAATCATCATAACGGTGCATTTACGAAGGTCAACAAGACATCCGTTCCTGACATTCGACTCCTTCCTTTTCCTGTGTCA
>NW_028234410.1:32244078-32251578 GCF_977035675.1 Penaeus japonicus
TATTCTTCCATCCATCCTCCCTCCCCACCTCCCCTTTCGCTCCCCCTAATCTTTTCCTTCCTCTCCCCTCCCTCCCTCCCTCCCCGCTCCCCTTCCCACGCATTCCCCCCTACTCATCTTTTTCTTCTGCTCCGCTTCCGCTACCCCCCCCCCCTCCATCTCCCTTCATTTCCACCTCTCCCCACATTAAGCTCCCGCTGTTCCCCTCCCCATCCGCAGATCCCCCCCGCCTCTGAGCTCCACCCCCACCGGTCTCCTCCCTCCCCTCACCCCCTCCCCACCCGTCAACTCCCTCCCCCCATACCCCCGTCTTCTCCCTCCCCCATGCCCCCTGTCTTCTTCCTCCCCCCATACCCCCCGTCTTCTCCCTCCCCCCATACCTCCCGTCTTCTCCCTCCCCCTCCCCACCCGTCATCTCCCTCCCCCCATACCCCCGTCTTCTCCCTCCCCCATGCCCCCTGTCTTCTCCCTTCCCCCATACCCCCCACCCGTCTTCACCCTCCCCTCAGCTTCCCCCCCTCATCCCCCCCATCTTATCCCTCCCCTCTCACTCTCCCGCCACCTCTCCTGATTCCCTCTTTTCCGCCCCGCTCCCCTCTCTTCGCTCCCGCCCACACCCACCCACGATCCTCTCTGACTCTTCCCCTTTAACTACCTGCCAGCGCAGTACCTGCCGCTGTGTACATCAGTGTATGTAGCTTGTCCTCTGCTTATCGTTGCACGGTTATCTTCTATATCTTAATGTTATTTTGCGATGTTGTTGTTGTTGCTTTTTCTTTTGTTAAATATGTTGTTTTGATCTTTTTTAATTCTATACTTAGAGGATTGACAGTCGACACAGCAGTGTATGGTTTATACTTAACTTCATATTTTTCCCTATTATGTGATTTTTCATGAGCCATTATCCTATCTTGATATATTTCTCTTCAATCTCATTCATTTACAATGGGCGCTTCACTGTGATGCTTCAATATCGTCTCCATATTGTTTATGCTTCTGCTCGATTTTCCTCTTCTTCTTTCCCACGATGTTCAGTCATTATCATTATTATTGTCGTTCTTATCATTTTGTTTAGTTCTTCATCTCAAGGATTCACATTCCCAAAGAGCGAAGCACTGCACCGGCTCATGATAGTAAAGAGTGCTGCTGAGAAGGCTCGGCTCGCAATTGGTCCATAGACTCGTGGCTTGTGACGTCAGCGCTAATTTTGTCTGTGATTGGTTAGGCTCAAGCCCCGCCATTGTGCCTAATATGGCTGACATACGAAGATATAGCTGGTTTATACACAAAGTGCTTCCGATTGTGCTTAGCTGAATGATGATGGGAATGTTGTTTATGAAATGCAGATATCACATATTGAGGTTGATACAGTAAATACCTACCAACGTTATTCCACATTACAAAATCATCTGGCCAGGTTAGGTTTCCGTCAACGCAATCAAACCTGCCCAACCTTTGTATCTCTCTCCGTCTCTACAACGCTGACCACCTCGTAGTAACTGTAACTCTCATGTACCACCTGCACTATCTGCGCGCCCTGCACCGCCTACTTCCTCCGCGGACTGCTCCCCCCCCCACCTCCCCACCCCCATGCACCCGCCAGGGGGTTGAGGGGGAGGGGGAGTGGATCTGGCTGGGAGCCAAGTCAGCCGCTCATTCATAAATTGCTGAGGCCGTGGAGGTTCTGTGACGCACTTACCTTCGTCTCCCCTTCCTTCCCCCCCCCCCCTCCTCCCTCCCCAAACAGCCTCTTCCCTTTTCCACGGTAGACACACACCCTCACCCCCACCATTCTTCCCACTCCCTCCCCCCCACCCTGTCCCTTCGCCCCACCCCAGCGTAATCCATCCCCCAACGCCCCCGCATCACCTAACTCATTCATTCATCCATTCCTGTCTCTCTTTCTCTCTCCCTCTCCCACTCTCTTCCACCTTCCCTCCTTCCATCTTTCCCTCATACCTTCATCCATTCCTGTTTCTCTTTCTCTCTCCCTCTCTCCCACCCTTACTCTTTCCCTCGTTCCTTCCCTCACTCGCTTTCTCCTTTCTTCTCTTCTCTTCTTCAATTCCTCCCTCCTTCCCCCTGCCTGCCTGCCTGCCTCCATCCTTCCCTCCTGTGTGTGTATGTGTGTGTGTGTGTGTGTGTGTGTGTGTGTGTGTGTGTGTGTGTGTGTGTGTGTGTGTGTGTGTGTGTGTGTGTGTGTGTGTGTGTGTGTGTGTGTGTGTGTGTGTGTGTGTGTGTGTGTGTGCGTGTGTGTGTTTACAATATATATATATATATATATATATATATATATATATATATATATATATATATATACATATATATATATATATAGTTATAGTTATAGTTATAAATAGTTATATATATATATATATATATATATATATATATATATATATATATATATACATATCGGTCAAACATTTAAAACAACCCGTCTAACTTTTCACATATTCGTGTATACCGAATCCTCTTCCAATGCATCAAAACCAATGTTTCCAGACTTGGTACCAAAGTAAATTTAAGTAGATTCAACCCAAGCCCCTGCCCCCACCCCACCCCTCTACCCGGCTTTGGTTACATTATAATTACACTCCTCAGGACTAGGCTGATAACAAAGCTTTTTAACGATGTTATATATCCATCATAATATTTAACAAACTGCTAAGACGGTCATAAACTATAGGTCAGATACAGCTAGTGAAACCTCCATTTTACGAGTAGAACAACGAAAAAAAACATATCAGAGTGAAATACACGAGTTGATATCAAATGCATACTAATACATTAACAAGTATCTGTTCTCCTTTCAGCCAATGTAGTAAATATGTAGAGCAAATACTTATTACAAATCATCGCTTGACTATTCTGTTTAGTACCGCTTCATGCCGTGATTTGTATTAAAGCGTGATTTTATAAACTTTTTTTTAGAGCAACAGTCTACGGACATCTCACGCATCATTTCAAATCTATTTTTTACATAAAGGACTAAACTATACAAAAGATCTCGACTTTCCACAGTAAAAAAAATCATTTACGGTTCCTATGAAACTAGACAATATAAAGCTACCTTGAGAATTAAGCTTGGATACAAACGGTACCAACAGGTCGTCGAAACATAAAATATGAAAGAAAATATAAGCGTATACTTGTGCACTATACCTCAGAGTGTCATGTGATACAGTCATTCAGGCCGCCCATCATGTGATACAAAGAATGACGTCACTATCTTATCTCAACTGACGTAATAAAGGATATGATCAGGCTATATATTAGATATTTAATGTAATACTACAGTATAATGCAATGACTATGCATCACCTGTACTAGTGCTTGCCCATGTAAGAAAAAGATTAAGTGGAAATTATTATTCCTTTATGCTTTAGAAGATATCTTGTTGTATATTGCGATTTTGCTATGAATGGATGTGTCTCTTTTGTAACGTTATCAAACCTGTAAGTTAGCTAAGAGGATAAATTAAAGACCAAATTAATTAAGACTGTGTTCAGAAAAGGGTGCTTGTGAATATGTACTTCATTAAGAAATAAAGAGTATAGAGTAACATATAAGCAGAACGTTAAATAGATAAAAAATAAACTATCAACCTCAATCATGTACATACATGTACACACACACACACACACACACACACACACACACACACACCACACACACACACACACACACATATATTATATATATATATATATATATATATATATATATATATATATATATATATGTATATATATATATATATATATATGTATATATATTATATATAATATATATATATATATATATATATATATATATATAGAGAGAGAGAGAGAGAGAGAGAGAGAGAGAGAGAGAGAGATACATTTTTTCCTTTATTTAAGTATACATGTATGAATGAACTAATTAATGAATTAATGCATATAAGCATGCATGTAAAAATACATAACATTACCAAAAACCTATAAAAAAAAAATAACGAAATACCCCCCAATACCAATAAGCTCTCAGAAGTTAATCAGAAAGCCGACGCCACCTCCAGCATCAACAGCGCCATCTCTTGGGAAGTTCTTAATCTCGCCAGATATTATTGAGGCTGCGAAGTCGTCAACATGGGTGATGATGAACCTCGCCCTACAACAGTCTCCGAGGTATTCGCACTATGAGGAACGCCTCGCGACCCGTAATTGAGGGCGTCTTTATTGGAATACTCTTAATCTTCATTAGCATCCTTACCGGGGATCGTTATCAGTTATCACCTTGCTGGTGTTATTTTTTTTTGGATTTTCATTACTTATATTGTTTTTTTATCATATTTTTAATCATCATTAATATCATTGTTATCATCAATATTATTATCAGTTATGTTGTTATCATCGTTATCATTATTATTATCCTCATTATGAATATCACTTCTATTTCCAAATATATAGCGGTCAGTACTATGAAGTATTGCAATCCATCTCACCATCATTATCGTCTACATCAATACATCTGTCAACAGTTTTTATATATCTGTTAAACTTAGGAGTAAAAACACTAAAAAAAAGGGGGGGGAGGTAATCATAATCAAATACAACCAATAATAACGACTGCCAGAGAACAAGATAGAAATACCAATGATGATCAAACGAAAACAAATTACAAGAAAGAAACAAACACAAAAAAGGTTAACAGAGAGGCCGGTCGGTGCGCCGAGATGTGTGCGCACACAGTCAATAGGCCTAACAGTTGTTTTTGCTGGAAGGAAGCCTTGGCTGCCTCTGAAATGATAATCCATAAGGTATCTTTGTTGGCCTGGAAGAATTTCCCAGTGTAACAAGGAGAGAGAGAGAGAAAGAAAGAGAGAGAGAGAGAGAGAGAGAGAGAGAGAGAGAGAGAGAGAGAGAGAGAGAGAGAGAGAGAGAGAGAGAGAGAGAGAGAGAGAGAGAGAGAGAGAGAGAGAGAGAGAGAGAGAGGGGAGAGAGAAGAGAGAGAGGGGAGGGGAGAGAGAGAAGAGAGAGAGGAGAGAGGGAGGAAAAGAGAGAGAGGAAAAAAGGGAGAGGAGGAGAGAGAGAGAGAGAAGGAGAGAGAGAGAGAGAGAGAGAGAGAGAGAGAGAGAGAGAGAGAGAGAGAGAGAGAGAGAGAGAGAGAGAGAGAGAGAGAGAGAGAGACTCCGAATCAGAGAAAAGATCAAATGGAGCTAGAGAAGATCAGAAGAAAATCGCAAAGGAGAGGAGAGAACAGAGCATACCGTAGCAAAGAGAAGAGAAAAAAGAAAATAACTGAACAAACGCAAGAAAAATAAAAGAGAGAGGGAAAGAACACAAGAGAAGAGACCGAAGGAGATACCAAGCGGATCTTCCCTCAAGCCCTTCATACACCCCGAAGGAGAGGACACTCGGAGGAGGCGCACCCGACAGACACGGAGCGAGGCGATTCAGGACGAGACCCAACCATCCCTCAGCGTCTTCGAGAAGAACACAACATCCTTAGGAGCTTCGTCCTTCAAGGTAGTCTACCCATTAGTCTACGTCTACACACACCAAGCAAACGGCTCTGCGACAGACAGGCTACTTTACCTTCCTGCCATACAGCGGTCTGTAGGCCTCCCTCCGCACGTCATTCATTCTCCGCATGGTGCAGGTCGGTAGGCCAACCTGCGCTCTCGTCCCTGTGTTCCTGTGTACCTCCCTGTACAGGTCTCTAGTTTGTCCTTCCCCCCTGGGTCTGTGTGAGGTCCCCCCTGTGTAAGGTCACTCTTTTTTCCGTCGCCCCCTACAGACCGAGGAGGGTTTTCGCCTTTCTCTTTCCACTGCCTGAAATGCAACACTTGTCAAAGGCCCCGACGTCGAGAGAGATATATGATGAATTCCCTAGAAGGTCGATGAAGCCAAGCAAACGGCTGGTCACTGCCTGCTAATATGAAGGCATTTCTGACCTATTTTCTCCCGATTCTTGTGTAATATTTGTTTTCAATCTTTTTCAATAATTCACTTTTTTTCAGTAACAACAGTCTGTAAAATTGGAAATGTATGGGGACAAGGGAAATGCCACTTTTTGGCATAATTTCTGAAGTGAAATTTGTAATGCCCAGAAATTATTTACTTAACGTGTATCTAAACATTTGCCTTTACCTCAGCGCTCCCTCGATTTCACAAAGAAAAGAATTCGAAAGGACATTATAAAAAAATGATCCCCTTTCCAAAAAGTCCTCAGGGAGAAGAAAAAAAATGAGAGTCCCATTCAACTCGGGTCCATTGCAATCGTCCGCACTAAATCACGCTGGATTTCCACGGGCGTTGAGACACTACATTCCTCATCGGGGAACGATCGCCTCGACGCGGACGGGCGGCGGGGTGGGAAGGATGGGGGAGTTTGATTATTTCCTTGCCCCCCCAACCCCAACCCCCTTAAAAATGCCCAACCGTTGCAAAGGTTTAAGTGGTACCCCCAAGGCGTGCAGGCCAAATTTTCAATCACGAATATCGAGTCTCGGGCGGTGCGGGTACTCGGGTATACCCAGGTGAGATTCTTGTATCCTCAACACAAGCTTGGCAACGGGCACAAAGCTTGAATAATCTCCCGTGATCAACCCCGGTGCACTGGCCTCGCTCGTCCACAGACACAAAAACACATGCAGTCCGCGCCCGTGACGAGCCTGGGGGAAGGGAAGGGGAGAGGGGAAGACAGGGAGCCGAAGGTGGTCGTCCTTCGGTACCCACAGTTCGCACTCGAGCCGCCCTGGCATTCCGCCTCGCCCGATCTCGTCCTGCTCACACCACTTCCTCCTACCACTCCCTAGGCCCCGACAGCACATGAAGGCGACGCAAACGTGGTAAAAGTACCTCTCCACAGAGCAGAAGGCTCCGAAAACTTGGACGCGGCCGCCGGGTCCAAAATAACCCCTGGCGGACGACGTCACTCGCCCTCGTCGGACCCCTGGCGGCCGGAAGCTAAACTATTATCCTCACCTGGTTGGGATGTTTTGTGTTTATTGGCCTATAATGACGATGACGAGCAACAGATCTCACACGCTATTCATACTACGAAAAAAAACTAAATATTTAAACATATTCTTAAAAACAAGCACAGGTATATTCGCGCGCACTGATACCAAAGAAGATGCAAAAGAAAACCCGAAATTGCTTAAGTATGCGTCATGCCAAAAAATTCTCTCTCTCACATCCGCGCATGCATACATACGCAAACATCCCATACATACAACGAAACACACACACAAATCACCATGTCGCACAAGTAAGTAACATACACACATACATACATACATACACACACACACACTCACACACACACACACACACACACACACACACACACACACACACACACACACACACACACACACGCACACACACACACACCGAAAAAGAAAAAACAGGTTGAAAATTTCCAAATATCTAAATAAGACTCTCACCTGTTCTGCGTTTCTTCGGATCAAATGAAATCCTAATAAACGAATGAGATAAAGTTTATATTTAGATATAATACTGGATACTG
>NW_028234410.1:32276578-32279078 GCF_977035675.1 Penaeus japonicus
AGGAAGAAGAAAGGAAGAGAAAGATAAGAAGGGGAGAGGGAGAGAGGAGAAGGGGTAAGGATAAAAAGGGAGAAGGAGAGAGGGAGAGTAAAAGAAGCAAGGAGTGGAACGGGAGGAGGTAGGAGGAGAGAGATGAAGGAACGACAAAGGAGATGAAGCAAGAGAAGATGACGTAGGCATTGCGAAAAAAAACACTCGTAAAACAGAATAAACTAAAGAAAAAAGAAGATGAAGGAGAAAATTAAGAAATAGGAAAAAGAAAGTTAACACAAAAACTAGAAAGACAGTTGAAAAAATACGAAAATATCTTACTCAAATGCAACGACAGCAATATAAGCATTGAAAACAACAGGATTAAATGACTCAAAGAAAACCTCGAACAATGATATTCAAATAATAATAAAATAAGTCAATCATCGTTCTCTTTATTCTTATTTATTTTCACCAAGTGTCTGAGCGCTAGTGAGTGATGACGTGACGTGAGAGTGATGACTATAAAGTAAAGATGAAGAAGATGAGTATGTCAAGAGAGACAATGATGATAGCCAAACGAAGGGGTAGAGAGAGAACTGACATCAAATAATAGACATTTGTAAATGAAGGAAGATGAAAAAATAAATAACGTCAATGAAGGAAGTGTAGAGAAATAATGATGATAATAAAACTATCTGCCGCGTCTATAGCTTAGGTCATTAGCAAGGTGTGTATTGAGATAGAAAGAAAAGTCCCAGCTTTAGCTAAGCAAGGTCAAATAGCGATCTCAGCCTGACCTTAAACAGGTGGTTCACTGCCCAGCGTTGCCAGATATACGATAATTATCCTATGATATACGATCATCTTCCGAATCACATGATACGCTATAAAATATGAAGAAGTTAATCAACTTTTCTACGTGATACTCTAATACGATGTTGTGTGTCCAAATGATTAGCTACATTAGTAACTATTTATTTCAACACTTAACACAGCTTCTCTAAAGTTGTAGTAGTTTGAAGCAAAAAAAAAAAAAAAAAAAAAAAATAATAATAAACAACAACGCGCATTTTCTTGAAATCTTGAAAAATGTTCACTGTCAAAGGATAAATTCCTTTGAAATCTAAAACCCCGGGCATCAACTATCGATACCTTTCGATGTATACGTAAACCTGACCAAAAAGCAACAAAACATCTTTCATTTCATTATTTCTCATTCAAGTTGTCTTTCTCTACATCGTGAATCGCATTCTAGTTAATGGACTAATCCAATGAACTAAAACTTGTGTAGTTCTGTCCGAAACATTATATATTCACTGGCGTAAATATTGAAGCTAAGGTTACCGCAGTGAAGTTAATGGAACTTACGGTGGGACGTATAGTTGGGGATGGATAATTTATCTTTTTAGTTTTCCAAATTAGATAAGTGTCATCATGAAGGAAACGTAACTGTGAGAGCGTGAATTTGGTTCTGAAAGAAATTAAATAATGATGATAAAAATAATGAAAACCGAGAATTTTCAAGATACGTCCTTCAAATGATAACACTATGAATAATTCAAAAGCCCTAAATTTAAATGAATTCAAGTGACTACTAATAACTTTGGAAGACTCTTAATACAAGTGTATTTTTATACCATTAACTCTTATCCCATTAATAAATTTTGAACGTAAATACGATAATTTCCATTGATAAGACAAAACTTTCGCCACAAGTGTACATTTTCGTTATCGGGTATCTGACAACACTGCGCGCGCGGGAAATTGCACAAAACACGCCCTTCAAAACACTGAAAAAAACTATCATGCTTGCGTCATACGGACTTCCCGTTGACTGTGAACATCGTACGACCGAGTCCATGACTAAGTCAAGACAGAAAGAGGGAAAAAAGGAAAAATCTAAGTGTTACGCCTTACATTCCAAGTGTCGAGCATCAAGCGTCCAGAAGGGGGCGGGGCGGGAGCAGGCCACGCCCACCACCCGCCACTCACTCCTGGGGACGTTGTCTCTGCGTCACATACCTGCCGAAAGAGACAAGACGTAACATTAATTAAGGATATATATATTTAGCATCTTTCTTAGAACCTTTAGCATCTTTTGAAACTCTACACTACGAAGAAATATACGAGTGAAAACGTACCATTCAGGAAAACTAAAACCTGGGCAACCATGAACCAAAATTACCATAACGTACATCAAATTCATAAAAAGAGAAAATTTACTGGATAGATAAAGAAAAAACCTTAAATTTCTCATAAAATAATCCAGAACTAATGGGCTGTTTTCTGAGACGAAGGGCCAGGCGCCACATAGAGCTTTCGGAAGCCATAAAGAAAGTACGTAAGGAATTTTGCGTAAGAATGAATGTCGTGGTTTCTCTCCTCTGCTGTAAGATGAAGCAAATTGCAAAGTCAAATATAACTATTTAAAGGGCTTTGTTGTTTATTGTTATTGCTAAACTCACCTTTGTTGTCAAAAAATATGATCGTTATATGGGGTTTAATGTTCTTGTTTTAAGTCCATTGT
>NW_028234410.1:32284078-32286578 GCF_977035675.1 Penaeus japonicus
TGTGTGTGTGTGTGTGTGTATACAGAATATATGTATATCTATTTATAGATAGATAGAGTGTACACTTATAAATTGCATAGACCTATAATACATGCACACAGACATACACATCGAATATAAATACCACTTCAGAAACGTACCCACCCAATACCAATGTCTTCACATTCAGAACAATACCAATACACTTTCCATCACCGATCATGAGAATGCAATCGTTTCTCAGAACCCGGTTGCACACATTCAATCACCCTTTCGCCGTGCCTTCAGCTCTATCTCATTCTCGAGTACATTTTCTAACACTTTCTTTTAATCTATTCTAATCGGGAGGGAGGGAGGGAGACGGAGAGATGTTTTATACGGAGGCGCATTTATATATATTTTATATATATATATATATATATGTGTGTGTGTGTGTGTGTGTGTGTGTGTGTGTGTGTGTGTGTGTGTGTGTGTGTGTGTGTGTGTGTGTGTGTGTGTGTGTGTGTCATGTATGTATGTGGGAGTGTCAAGTCAAGAAAACGGGAAAATGGAAGCTCGCTACACAATACCCAGGAGAAAATGAAGTGTTCTAAAGAAAATTAATTAACATCGGATTAAAAAAGGCTTATTGTTTAAAAATCAGCCATCTATCTTAATTACATTCTCAAGGGGAGCACTAATGATAATAAGGAAAGGAGTGTGTATGTGTGTGTGTGTGAACGGGTTTAGAAACTGTTTTACTTCTGAATTTCCTCTTTTTTTTATAAGAAAAGATAAGTAGAACACACACACACACACATATATATATACATATATATATTTAAACATATATATATATACATATATATATACTGCATAATATACAGTACATGTCCAATATATATATACATATATATATATATAAACATATATAATTATATATATATATATATATACACATATACACACACAAACACACACACACATATATATACTGCATAATATACAATGTATGTCCAATGTTCTGAAAAGGTTTTACATATACACACACAAACACATACACACACACACACACACACACACACACACATATATATATATATATATATATATATATATATATATATATATATATATATATATACTGCATAATATACAATGTATGTCCAATGTTCTGAAAAGGTTTTTACCAGTACTGATGACAACAAAGAAGTGCACCTTTGGAAGATTTCTTTTGCCTCTACTGCAGTTGCCTCTAAATTGTATTTAGGCACCTGGTAGCGTTATCTTTCATAGCAATCTTTGACTTTTAAAGCAACTTTGGATGGATTAATTTTTTTTATTCTATCAAATACTCTATCAACACTGGACTTGAATGTTGTGCTGAGAGAGAGAAATAAAAAAAAACAAGCCTATTGATGCAAACTTTCTCTCGACTTTTCCTCTCGTAAACTCGTTTTTGTGACCAGCAGATGAAAAAAAGATGCCATTGTAGGTTACTCACATACTCTATTGTATCATTACAGTTCATAAGCGACTGAAGACCGTCTGGTCATTTATATCGAACCACAGGGATAGTTTCACTTCAAATCAGTAAACTCACCCAGGTCACTTAAATTAAAAGAGAGCGTCTCTTGAAGGTCCACAAATTTTGAACTAAAACGTAAATAGCAAGGGAATTCTATGAAAACCATTGAATAGGCACTTCCTTGTACAAAACTTTAATTTCATAAGCTTTTAGTCAGTAATTTTCTTTTCAGTCAGCACAGTATTATAACATGGTAATTGGCTTTTATAACAAACAACCTCCCACTCTGTGATTAGCATTACGTCTTCAAACAATCCCTCTCTTTGTTAGCGGTCTCTGTGAGGGGGGGGTCTCTTTAACGGTCACAGCTGTGTTCACTACTCATAATAATTATATTTTGACTAATTTAAATATCGAAATACCATATCTGCATTCACCCATACACGCATTTGTTACGAATACGCAAGGAAACACAATCGTTGGTGAATAATGAATTATGAGTCGCATAGTTAAGGTTAATCCAGGTTGTGCGTGGAGGCATTGAATGACAATCAACAATGGAGGGGTGGCGTCAATTAATAGTTATGCGGATTTGTGACAAACTTTTTAAAACAAATATTAATTGTTGCATGTTCCGAAGGTGAAGAATGGAGAAATTAACATCAGAAACCTAACAACCGTCATTGTAACATTTCGTCACAATTGAAACTGTATGTGAAACATCCGTAGAATCAATCGGTAAAAAGTGGCAACAACAAATATTCAGTTTTAAAATTGTTATCAATGGTAAAACAAACAAAAATGCCCCCTGATTCACAACGGCCTTTAAAGATTTCACACATATCCATCCATCCATATATATATAATATATTATATATATATTTATATATATATATATATATATATATATATATATATTATATATATATATATAATATATATTATACATATATATTAATTATATAATATATATATATATATATATATATATATATATATATATGTATATATATA
>NW_028234410.1:32289078-32291578 GCF_977035675.1 Penaeus japonicus
ACTCTTACACAGACGGCCAAGGTCTTTAGAACCCTTCGACGGGCTAAAGAGATGAAGACAGGATGTAAAAGTTGAGGTTTCGAACCAGACGCGATCGAAGGCACCGTGAGGAGAGTCTCAGCATCAACTCCCAATACGTCAAATACCAAAATGCAATATATAATTCTCTTCCTTTAACGCAACCATCAAATACCCGTAAAATACCAAAATGCAATTCACAATATTTTTCCTTTGGCATAACAATCTATTACCAAGCAAAGCTAGTGAAATCCCAACTACTTTTCCCTCTACAGACCTTCCACTTCCCTTCATCATCAACAGCCGAACCCATGCTTAAATTGCCAAGTGGGATGTCCAGTCCTACGCAGGGAAATCCTAAGGTAGCCATGGCGCCTCGCGGTGAGACAAGACCCGTCCGACCCACTCATTCAGAGGGATGACCTTTGCAGTACTTTTGGAGACAACGCCCATCGAGAATGTTGTGAGGATGCCGTTGTAAAGGTTGCAAGGATCTTCTGTAGATGGAATGAATATTCGATCACCATGGAGGAGGAAGAGGAGGGAGGGAGGGCGGGAGGGAGAGAGGAGGAGGAGGAGGAGGAGGAGGAGGAGGAGGAGGAGGAGCAGGAGAAGAAGGATAAAAAGAAGGAGGAGAGGATAGAGGTATAGGATGAAGAAGCAGAGAAAAAGGAGGAGAGGGAATATGAAGAAACGTGAGGAAAGGAATATGACAAGATTAATGGTCAACGAGGAAAAGATGTAAAAGATGTGAGAGATGGAGGAGGAGGAGGAGGAGGAGGAGAAAAAGAAGAAGAGTGAGAAGGAGAAACAGAAAGAGAAGAAAAGGAAATGGTGAAAGAGAAAGAGAAAGAGAAGGTGAAGGAGGAGGAGGAGGAGGAGGAGGAGGAGGAGGAGGAGGAGGAGGAGGAGGAGGAGGAGGAGGAGAAGGAGAAGGAGAAGGAGAAGGAGGAGGACGAGGTGCAGGTGGAAGAGGAAGAGGAAGTGGTGGCGGTGGAGGAGGAAAAGGAGATGGGATGAGGAAAAGAAGGAGAAGGAAGAGAGAAAAAAGTAGAAAATGAAAACGGAGGAAGGGGGACGAGGCAGAGGAGGAGGAGGAGGAGGTCCTGCGGGAGGGAAGAAGCACGAACATGAAGCGAGTGCCATAAACTATCAGCTGAGCGCCACGCCAAAATTCCTCCGTGAATCATCCAGCCTGATTACTTAATACCGCAGCATGAAACATACGCGCACAGTATTTCCAAATATCACTCATGGACGTCTGCCTCATGACTCCGCACTCCCCGTCTCTCTCCTCGACATTTTCCGGGATTATTATCAATGACTGACCCTATATCGCTCCAAAAGGGCGGCATAACTCCGTGCGGCCACTTTTTGCTATGGCGTTATGACCAATGGGGGCTGTAATATAAAGATTTTCGACTAGACTGATCGTCCAGATATTCACCTTTACGATACGTCAACTCAACATCCCCCCCCCTTTCTGTCGATTTTTTTTTTCTCTCTACTTTCGCATAATACGCAACTTCAACATCACGAGATTAAAAACCGATATAACTCTTCAGCGTATATATCAACATAAAGCATGTAAGTACAAACACGCCACACCTACCTCCCCCCGCCCCCCACCTACCTCCCGTCTTCTCTCTCTCTCTACTTTTGCATAACACTTATAACTTAAAGCCTTGATAACACTCTTGAGCGCTTGAGGAAAATTCCGCTCGGTGTCGTGGAGATCTTCCACACAGCGGCCCTCGTCGACGTCTCAAGATGGCAGCCATTTCGAAGCCGCCGTCGTTCGCGCTGCCTTGTCCTTTTGTATCTTGAGGGAGAGGGGGAGGGGAGGGGGAAAAGGGAGAGGGAGAGGGAGGGGAGGGGAGGGGGAAGGGAGGGAAGGGGGAAGGGAGAGGGAGGGGAGGGGGAAGGGAGAGGGAAGGGAGAGGGGAGGTAGAAGGGGGAGGGAGGGGAGGGGAAGGAGAAGGGAGAGGGGGTAGGGGAGGAAGAAGGGTAGAGTAGGGTGAAGGAGAATGAAAATGGGAGGGGGAAGTTGGAGGGAAGGTAGAAGGGGAAAGGGACATGGGGACTTTAATTCATAAATTTTGTTATATCCTGTCGGAATCTTTCTAGAATGCATTTGACTTTTTCTAGTATGGTTAACTTTATAGATCGTTTGCTGATTAATCTTGTCATAAGTATTTAAGTGTGTGTACCGGATAGTAGTGATGTTAATGGTGATGGTGGTGGTGATGATATAATGAAGATGAAGATGAGGGTGATGGTGATAATTATCGCCAACATAATAACAATGATAGTAACGCTGATGGTAGCAATAGCCCTTGAAACTCAAGCTACAGAATACTCCTTCTTCCAAACTACTCCGAAATTCCCACCTGCAAGCAAGCACGCAAGCACCTCCTCCAGGACTCGGGGCAGGTCGAAGGAATCAGAGCGAGCGTCTTTAAGAGTAACTTGGGGCCCTGCG
>NW_028234410.1:32309078-32311578 GCF_977035675.1 Penaeus japonicus
TGACGATGATTCAGATGGCCATAATCATTGTGACGATGATTCAGATGGCCATAATCATTCTGACGATGATTCAGATGGCCATAATCATTCTGACGATGATTCAGGTGGCCATAATCATTCTGACGATGATTCAGGTGGCCATAATCATTCTGACGATGATTCAGGTGGCCATAATCATTCTGACGATGATTCAGATGGCCATAATCATTCTGACGATGATTCAGATGGCCATAATCATTCTGACGATGATTCAGATGGCCATAATCATTGTGACGATGATTCAGATGGCAATAATCATTCTGACGATCCATGTGGCCATAATCATTCTGACGATGATTCAGATGGCCATAGTCATTCTAACGATGATCCATGTGGCCATAATCATTCTGACGATGATTCAGGTGGCCATAATCATTCTGACGATGATTCAGGTGGCCATAATCATTCTGACGATGATTCAGATGGCCATAATCATTCTGACGATGATTCAGGTGGCCATAATCATTCTGACGATGATTCAGGTGGCCATAATCATTCTGACGATGATTCAGGTGGCCATAATCATTCTGACGATGATTCAGATGGCCATAATCATTCTGACGATGATTCATGTGGCCATAGTCATTCTGACGATGATCCATGTGGCCATAATCATTCTGACGATGATTCAGGTGGCCATAATCATTCTGACGATGATTCAGATGGCCATAATCATTGTGACGATGATTCAGATGGCCATAATCATTGTGACGATGATTCAGATGGCAATAATCATTCTGACGATCCATGTGGCCATAATCATTCTGACGATGATTCAGGTGGCCATAATTCTGACGATGATTCGGGTGGCCATAATCATTCTGACGATGATTCAGGTGGCCATAATCATTCTGACGATGATTCAGATGGCCATAATCATTCTGACGACGTATCAAGCGGCCATAATCATTCTGACGATGATTCTGGTGGCCATAATCATTGTGACAATAATTCAGGTGGCCATCATCATTCTAACGATGATTCAGCTGCCCATAAATGTTCTGACGATGATTCAAATGACCATAATCATTATGACGACGATTCAGGTGGCCATAACCATTCTAACATGGATTCAGTTGCCCATAAATGTTCTGACGATGCTCCAAGTGGCCAAAATCATTCCGACGATGCTTCAGGTTGCCATAATCATTCTAATAGTGATTCATAATTCTTAAGGTGATTAGGGTACAGATGATTACTCAATGATGGAGAGAGTAATTCGTGTGATGCGGATAATCTCAGATGGTGATTATAATTCAAATGGTGATTGTGATGATGTGCGAGAAAATCAATAGCGTGTGTTAAAAGTTTTACGTGAATTAGGTCTAAATTCTCTGAACATCGTCTTGTTGGTAGTGGTAGTAACGTCGGTAGTAATAATAATAATAATAATGATGATATCAATGGTGATGATGACAATAATAATGATCATGATGATGATAATAATAATAATAATAATGATAACAGTAACAATAACAATGATAATATCAACTATAATATTAGTAATAATGTTAACAACATTTAATAACAATGTTAATAATAATAATGATGATGGTAATAATAATCATGGTGGTGATGATGATGATAGCAATAACAATAATAATAATAATGATAACTATAATAATTATGATAATGAGGATAATAATAACAATGATAATAATAATAAGAATTATCATATTATAAAGACAATCATGATGATTATATTAACAATACTACTACTAATAATAGTAATGATAATTATTAGAACAATAATAATGATAACAATAATAGTAATAATAATAACAAACAACATGATACAACAAATGCAACAATGACAATAACAACAGCGCTAATAATAATAATAATAATAATAATAATAATAATAATAATAATAATAATAATAACAATAATGACAATAATAATAATGATGATACTAATAGTAATAATAATAATAATAACAACAACAACATCAATATAAGCGACCTACCTTCCCATCACCATACATCAAACAACATAACCACCCACCAACCATACACAACACATCCACCATACACTCAACATCTCGCACGTAGAAGCAACACAAACATCTGCAAAGCCCAGCTCATATACAGATCGGTTTCTTGTTAAAAAAAAAAAAAAAAAAAAAAAAAAAAAAAAAGCTTTTAAGGTATTCAGAGAAGCGGACGATAAATACCTTTTAAGGAGCAAACCCTAAATTGAACAGCTTTAAGGGTTGACTTTCACGAATAAGACAAGGCGGCTTCTTCAAATGCGTGTCGCCCTTATTTGATTGTAATTCTGAGGTTGCCGCCCCCGAGAGATAATTCATTAAATTGTAGTGCAAAAACGGTCAATTACCAGCGGGAAATTACATAATAAGGGCTATGAAATGTAAATTCTCACATACCCAGAATCCCCCCCCCCCCGCAAAAAAGATAATGGTTTATAGTATATATATATATATGTGTGTGCATTTACTGGA
>NW_028234410.1:32316578-32319078 GCF_977035675.1 Penaeus japonicus
GCCTCCCATCCAATCAAAGATGTATGACACGAACACCACGGATCAATATGTTGGGGAGTCGAGCTGCAGATGATCGTCTTGGTACTAATGGTAGACTATTCTACCCTCTATCTCTCTATCATGTCTACTCTATCTCTCTATTACTTCTACTCTGTATCTCTACTACGTTTACTCTATATTTATGTCTCTGTTCTCTAGCTCTATCTTCTATTCCTAATATTTAACGTCTACCCTCTATCTCTATCCTTTATCTCTACCATCTACCTCTCTCTCCCCTCCCTCTTTCCCCTATCAGGTCTTCGCGCACAGCAGATGTGAACGAACACTTTTCTGTTGGTTCGACTTCTCCTCTCGCTGCCACGTGGCTGTCACTCAGTCCATCGTAGAGAATTCATCTTTTATCATTCATCACCTCCTTGACCTTTTACCTGAGCCACCACGACCTACCCGGCAGTGCGACCTTCTTCTTTTTCCTTTTTTTTTTTTTAGACAACGATCAAAGATTAGCGGCCGTATCATTCGGCCTTTGCCACTGCCATGGTCACCGTGCCGACACGACCGTCGTAAATTGCGAAGGACAATGACGGTGCCGTGATGCTTTGGATTTTAGTGCACTTGACTTCGTGGCAATCGGTCCAATAATATTTCGTAAAATGCGTATGGACAATGGGAAAACAATGCGACTCGGGATGCGCAGACGGCAGCGAAGACCAGGGAGCGAAAGTGGCTAAGGAAGTAAAAAAAATAACGAAATAACGAAGAATAATAACGAAGAACACACCTTCCACCAGCCTGTATCACCAAAGAGGTTGCAACGAGTACTGCAGGTGACATGACCAGTGACATCCGTTTTAATTGCCTGGGCCACCGTCATTGCCAGGTGAAGGGGGGGGGGTGAGAGGGGGGGAAGGAGGTAGGAGGGGGGATGGCAAGGGAAACGGTGAGTGAGTTAGGAGGCGGGAGTGAGGCAATTACGTTAATTACGTTAATTGCGTTAATTACCCTACCTGAAGACCATTCATGGCTTCTCTCGGTGATAGAGACCCTGAATGAATAGGGTTTCATTCAGATGTTTCTTTTAGCTTACATATATGACGGAAATTGAAGGGAAAGATGGCAGTATTTAGTCTCTCTCTCTCTCTCTCTCTCTCTCTCTCTCTCTCTCTCTCTTTCTCTCTCTTTCTCTCTCTTCATATAGTTACAATTACTAAAATCTTCATCGTAATATCTATCATCACAGTAATTACTATAGCAATAATAAGATGATGATGTTAAAATTGTTATTGGTGATGATGACGATAATGATGATGGTGTGATGATGATGATGTGATGATGATGATGATGATGATGATAATAATAATAATGATGATGATTAATGTTAGTAATACCGCTAATATAACAGATACAGAGATAAAGGAAAAGCAAAGGTAAACTGAAGAACTCAAAAATGATAGTCAAAAGCGAAAAAAGCGGCGCCACCAGAATCGAACCGCGCAAAAGAACCGTATTTTCGGAGCCAGGCGGTTCGAAGCATCATTACAGGGAACCGATATCAATTTCCAGAGAACCCAGCTTCCTCTTCTTCCGCCTCCCCCTCCCCCATACCCCAACCCCCATTGTGATGCCTCACCCCCCCACCCCTTCCCCTTTAACGCCTCCCTACCCCATCCTCACAACCCCACATCCCCCTCCCCTCCCCCCTACCAAAGCTCCTGTTGTGCTTTCCCCCCCAACCACTCCCCCATCCTTTCCCCTACCTCCCCCTACGCCCTACCCCCTCACCCTTTCTGCACCGCTTGATAGTACCTTGCCATGCAATTTCATCTGCAACACACGTCTTTAAGGAGTCCTTGCTGCGAGCGATGCAGTGATGGCGGAAATTTTCTTTTATAATAAAAAAAAAGCTTTGGAAATACAGAGCTGTGTTTGTGTTTGTGTTTGTGTGTGTGTGTGTGTGTGTGTGTGTATGTGTGTGTGCGTGTGCGTGTTCGTATGTGTTTCACTATTACCGTCGTTACCATTGCAATAATAACATTAGTAACGATAAAAAAGCAGTAATATAATTCAAAATATTTTTCAATCCAAAATTTCCGGGAAAAAGATAAACAGGTAAGGCCAGATAGGCTTATAAATAGACTCCTTGGCTTCCAGGCGTATGTATGTGTCATATATAACAATAAAAACAAAAGACAATCCAATTCCCGTCGTCAGTGGATTAAATAATTTACATATTTGTACGAGCGACCAACTTAATGCTTTAAAGACTCATTACCTTTTCTTTTACCAATCACCTGACTTATTCATTCTATGACTTATTCACCCACAACTTGGCTAAGTTATGTAACTTTTTCATTAATTAACGCTTACACGAACACTAACATGAGTGAGCAGAGACAGTAGCTGGTTCAGCCAGTCACGTGGCTGAATGAGTGTGTGTGTGTGTGTGTGTGTGTGTGTGTGTGTGTGTGTGTGTGTGTGTGTGTGTGTGTGTGTGTGTGTG
>NW_028234410.1:32321578-32349078 GCF_977035675.1 Penaeus japonicus
AAAATGTTCTGGACTAGGCCTACACGTGAAACAGGGGAGGGGGGGAAGAGAGAGCGAGCGAGTGAGAGAGAGAAAGAAAGAGAGAGAGTGGGGAGAAGAGAGACAGACAGACTAAGAGAGAGAGAGAGGGAGAGAGAGAGAGAGAGAGAGAGAGAGAGAGAGAGAGAGAGAGAGAGAGAGAGAGAGAGAGAGAGAGAGAGAGAGAGAGAGAGAGAGAGAGAGAGAGACAGACAGACAGAGAGAGAGAGGTTCATGAGCCAGTGGGTCTGGAAGGGGATAATGCCAACGTAGGCCGTACACTGGAAGGAGAGAAAGGGAGGGGCCTAATTCTCAGGCCGAATAATTTGAATACATTGACCTGGGCCTTGTCGAGTCCCCTTGGATCGCACCGAGACCTATGCCTATCGTAACAAAAAAGAGAGAGAAGAGATGTTGCTTTTATATTGGCCGGCAGTTTTTGTTGTTTTTTTTCCAGAGAATCACACGCACGACACGCGTAATAAACACAGAACAACGAAAACAGAGAGAACAGAGCCTGCAAAATGATCCTCTGAATGAAGTAACTCGAGAGCAGGCACGCGTTCACAACGACCAGATACGCACAAAAAATGGAGAAAGTACAGTCGACAAGAAAGTCGGCTCACGTCGCAGCTTCTTAACCTTAACACACACACACTCCTTCAAGAAAAGAAAATAAAAGAACGCGAAGGAAACACACAGCATGAACCCCTTCTCCATAACAAATACAATTCCGAATGAACAAGAAAAAATCTCTACTTCGACAAATAAAGACAAACGGAGCGACCATGTGGCAACGGAGAGGCGGGGGAATGGAGGGGGTAGGGAGAGAGATAGATAGGGGTTGGGGGGTAGGCGGGAGGGGTTAAGATGGCAGAAGGCCCGAGATATGTATCATGCGCACAAAAAATCCCTGTAAGCTAATGGTGACATTCCTAGGCCTTAGAGGCGGTGTCCAGCATTCAAAATTCACCCTCGCATGCTCCTGGGTAAAAGCCACGATGAAAAAGGCCTCGTCTAATTGACATGGCCGGCGCCGCAGTCACTTTTGCTCCTTTTCGCCCGTTTTCTTCCGCCTGTCCCAATCGCGATGCGTTTTTGTTTTGTTTTTTATTTATTCTTATCTTCTTCTTTTTAATCCACCGCTGCTTCTACCAACTGAAATACTTGTTCTCACGTTTCCGTTCTCTAGCATCATCAAAATCCACAAGGAAGGATATAAAAAAACGAACAAAAAAGAAAAAAAAGAAAAAAAATCTAAAAGCTCCCTCTTGAAAGAAATTTCGCACCGAGAACCCGATTTCGGAACATCGACGCCGCCATAACACGAGGCCGTGCAACGATACTATCCCTCCCGCGAGATGTCCGGCCAAGATAGCGGTCAGGGACAATGATCGTGTACGTCAGCCGCGCGGTCAATAGGAAAGCTATAAATTAAACATAGCGCGGACTGTGATAGGATCGCAGTGTTAACCATATGAGCGGACATGAGCTTTGGCCTCCTCTCGTGGGTTGCTTGAGTGCTTGAGTAATTGTTTTGCCGATCGCGCTCTTTCTCTCTCTCTCTCTCTCTCTCTCTCTCTCTCTCTCTCTCTCTGTCTCTCTCTCTCTCTCTCTCTCTCTTTCTCTTTCTCTCTCTCTCTCTCTCTCTCTCTCTCTCTCTCTCTCTCTCTCTCTCTCTCTCTCTCTCTCTCTCTCTCTATTTCTCTACCTATGTCTCTCTCCCTCTCCTTCTTCTCCCTTACTCTTACCCTCTCCATCATTCTCACCCTCACCCTCTCCCCCTCTCACACCCTCACCTTCTCCCCCTTCCTCACCCTTACCCTTACCCTCATCCTTATCACCCCCTTTCCCTCTCCTTACATCCCCTCTTGCCATCTCCTTGCTTCCCGAATCCCACAGGTATAAGAGGGACGACAGGTATATCGTTAGACTGACAATTGTTCGAACATATTTGCCTTCCTGATGGTATCTGTGCCATTGACAGTTGAATATATCCTTCATACATAAAAACATAATAATCGAGATGGAGAATACAGTAAAAAAAAAGCCGAAAGTTCTTTCCTTTCGTCTGTAAGTAAAGATTGATCCTCTCGTATATATTTATATTTTTTTATGGTCACTCCAGACACGCAGGTGAATGTACAGTGTGGGGGGTTTCTGGGGGATGATGGTTGGGTGGGGGGAGGAGGAAGAGAGAGGGGTGGGAGAAAGTGAAGGAGGGGGATAATTATATATACAAACAAGTGTAAATGCATATGCATATGCATATATATACATATATATATGTATCTATCTATCCATCTATCTATCTATATATATATATATATATATATATATATATATATATATGTATGTATATATATACATATCACACACACACATATATATATATGTGTGTGTGTGTGTGTGTGTGTGTGTGTGTGTTTGTGTTTGTGTGTGTGTTTGAGTGTGTACAGAGAGAGAAAGAGAGAGAGAGAGAGAGACAGAGAGAGAGAGAGAGAGAGAGAGAGAGAGAGAGAGAGAGAGAGAGAGAGAGAGAGAGAGAGAGAGAGAGAGAGAGAGAGAGAGAGAGAGAGAGAGAGAGAGAGAGAGAGAGAGAGAGAGAGAGAGAGAGTGAGAGAGATGAAATGAGATGAAATGAGATGAAATGAGATGAGATTAGATGAGATAGAGATAGATAAACAGAGATAGAGAGATTTAAAGAAGAGTAGCCAGCCACCTTGCCATCCAAGCAACCAAACAGCAGAGTCAGCAAAGAACTAAACCTAATCGCAGCGCTCCCTCCTTCCCACACAAACAGCAGACAATCGTAACGGTAATAGCAAAACAATTGTGGCAAGTTAAGACATACAAAGAGAAAAGCTGAGGGCCCATTCGAGCTTATAGGTTTGTTTATGGTACTTGAAGCTCGCAAAAGGAGGGAGAGAAGCAGTCCGGAGATTAAGGGTGATGAACAGAAAAGGGAGAGAGATCAGCGAAGGGGGAAATTAGTGTGTGTCGAAGAGGGACAAGGGCGAAGGGAGGAGTTTTAAGGGTGAGTTCACGCTGGCGTTTATCTCTTCCGTTGCCTTAACTAACAGCTAATAGCTAGCATGGGCAAACAATTGTGGTTTTCATTACATAGTAATAATCATTAATACCAATGGTTGTAGTAGGATAATCGTAACGGCAATAGCAGTAATACGTCTAGTAGTTGTCTGGGTTATTTATTGTTGTTACTGTTTATAGGCGTTGGGCTTGTAGTTATAAGAGTAGAAATATATGTAATAGTTGCTGTTATGGAATAAACGGGAGAGAAAGAATCATTAATATCATTGTGGTTGATAGTAGTTTTGTAGTTACAGTAGTAGTAGTAGTAACAGTACTAGTGGGTGTAACAGTGGCTGCATGTCATCGGGCCCTAACATTACCAGTAGCTCATATGATATGTGTATATGACGTAATTATAAAGAATCCAAAACGTAGGTCACGGTAGTTTCACAACACTAGCTTCTGCAGCTTTAGCCAGAATGGACTCTAAATCCAAGTCCGTCTACGCATGGCTCGCTGAAGTCATGTCACAGAAAATAACAACAACCAAGGAGCCATATAGCTTCTTGGATGAGATGTTCGCTGCCCTTTTTACATCTGCTCTGTGCCTGAGACGAACTCGGTCATCAAGCCGTAAGACTATCTCTCTGTGGAATGGACTATGAACTAGCTACCGCTGAGAGTCGCATAAGAACGCGACAGAATGAGTGCATGCCGGGTGGGGCATAATATAGTACTAAGAAATAATGGTGGCTTAGGCATGGTTATATATATATATATATATATATATATATATATATATATATATATATATATATATATATATATATATATATACATGAATGCATATATGTACACATGCATACATACATACACATGTATGTATGTATGTATGTATATATGTGTGTGTGTGTGTGTGTGTGTGTGTGTGTGTGTGTGTGTGTGTGTGTGTGTGTGTGTGTGTGTGTGTGTGTGTGTGTGTGTGTGTGTGTGTGTGTGTGTGTGTGTGTGTGTGTGTGTGTGTGAGTGTGTAAATATCATATTTTCTCATCTTTTTATTTGATCATATACCAAATAGCAGAAATGATAACAAAACAACACGAAAAATACAAACAACAACACTAACAACAAGCCAGCAATAACAACATCAACAAAGGCAAAGGAAGGGCGAGAGGCGAGAACCCCAATCGAGACACACTACTTCCTTGGCCTTAAAACCCGTCAACACGTCCATCTTAAAGGCAGCATCATAGCCACCTTCCGCTTATTACCCCCACCCCCTCTACCCCTACCCCCAACCCCTTCTGCCCTACTTTAACTTAGCCCATCTCCCTTTAACCCTTTCTCTCTACTGCACTCTTTCTTTCTTTCTTTTCTCTCTCTTTCTTTTTTCTCTTTCTCTTTATCTTCCCTCTCTTCATCTCCCATCCCCTTCCTATATTTTCTCCTCCCTCTCTCCCCCCACTCACTTTATCTCTCTGCCTGTCACCCTTAGCTTTCTTCCCTCCCATTTTCTCCTCCATCCCTCTCCCTCTTCCCTCCCTCTTTCCCTTTCCTCCTCCCTCTCCTCTTTCTTCCTTCCCTCCCTCCCTCCCTCCCCCTTCCCTTCCTTCCTCCTTCCTCTCCCTCCCCTCCCTCCTCTCCTTCTCCTCCTCCCTCTTCCTCCCTCCCTCCCTCCCTTCCTCACACTCCTCCCCTCCCTCTCCCTCCCTCCCTCCCTCCCTCCCTCCCCCCTCCCTCCTCCCCCCTCCCTCCCTCTCCATCTCCCTCCCTCCATCCATCCCTCCCTTCCTCCCTCTCCTCTCCATCCCCCTCCCTCCCTCCTCCTCCTACTCCCTCCCCTCCTCCCTCGTCCAATCATCATCAAGGTGTGTCAACAAAAGGCCGAAATTTCCAGTTCTTTTGAGGGTAATGGCACCCTTGGCATGCCCGCGTATGACCCCCAAGGGCCATTAACAGGCCGTTGGCTCGTCTTAGGCCATTGTGAGGCTGTAAGAGACCGCCACTACTAACACCTTTACTACACCCGAGGAAAGGCTTTTATGAGCGCTCTCCCCGCCGCAGGAATCTATGCGGGCGAAACTCTACGGGGCTTGCGCGACGCGTTTCGCACGTGACAAGATGGCAGTTACCGAGGGTGGTAACTAAAGGACTGAGCTAAGTAAAGCTACGATGATCATTCCCCTTGCATCAGAACAACTACTTTTGTGGATTGGCAACGGGGCTTAACTTACGTTCTGTTTACGAGAGAACAGTAAACGCAAATGTCATCATTGCTGTTAAACAAACCAGTTCCAAAGGCATTTACAACGTGATATGTTACAGCCAACCTTAACTGGTAATACCCTTCCTCTTGGCTACAACTTACGTTGGTCTATTCTACAATATGATATGTCGGCAATGAATGTAACCAATGCAAGCGCCATTTTGCTATACTTAGATAGTAAGTCCTTGAAATTCTGAACAATGTATATGAATGCCACACTGATGACGAAACTCCTCTTGGGGCTGAAAAGACTGCACTACTGTTGCCTAAAAAAAATATTACAGGAACGAGATGTACGTAGAGCTGTTACTCTTTTTTTTTAGTTTTTGCTGTAATATAATTTTTTAAGTATGTTATATTCTAAATTTGGTTTCAAGATATGACCACAAACAAAATATAACAAAGATAGTCCATGCCAGTGCACTTTGACGGGGTGTGTTATGATAAACGCCCATATGACTACTCAATCTCAACTGGTGCATTTGTTACTTTCTTAACAGCTTTTGACTGACAATGTTAACTACGTCGGTCAATCGAGATTAATGAATCATTGTGTGTGAAAATGAAAAAAAAAGCAATGATTTGATGAAAGCAGATTACCAACCCGGCAGAAAAAAATGACCTGAAATTAATATTTTGAACTACTTACATATACATATATGAACTTTCACCTTTAGTCATATACACGTCGTAAAAAAAAATACAAAAAATGAGTTAAAATTCTAATACATACTATGGGAATATAAACTCGAGACAGTGCGCATCCGCTTGCCTAAGACAATACCCTGGGCATATATAAGAAATCTTGCCAACAGAAACGGGCACCTTGGACTGGCTTGGTGTTGATGCTGTTGCTGGAGTCAGTTGCCTCAAGTTCCGTGATATGTATTATGTTTATTGATATTGAAGGTGTACAAAGACGAACCCATCATTATTATTGTTCATGTGGCTATGGTTAAATCTTGCTCTTGTTGAAATCAATAATGATGGTATTTAGTGGTGTTTCGAGCCATTACCTTTCCTACTGATGAATAATTACCTTGTTATTTAAACTTGAAATACGTTAATCTTGAAAACATTTAAGATATTGATAACACAAAGAAATACTGGGACATAACAACCCGACCTTAAACCGAAGCTTACTCACGCTTGTGCAGTAATCCAGGGAAGTAAATATAAGAATAAATCAACAAAGAAAATGTCAAAGGAGCGTTCCCTTTCTTACATTAGAGAAATCAGGCTCTGATGATAAGAATTTTGAATATCAAAGCACGTCCCCGAATTCTTATGGGCTTTGAAAGGTTAAGCCATACAAACGATAAGTAGCATAGGAAAATATACATAACAGGTTGAAATAGTTCCTGTAGGAGCCTTATAGAAGCCTTAATGTTGAAATTTATTCTGTGATTTGATTATTTCTTCGTGTCTTAAAGGACTGGTGGTGATGACCTGTTGTAGATGTGTGCCATCTGCAAGAGTTTAGTCATTCATCTTGAATTTCCAGGTATTATATGAATTTTAAAAGTTCGCCTGAAAGGAATGTAAATAGCCTGTCTAAGGGCAGATTCTACGTGGTTGTAGTTGTTTTATGTCTGGTTATGGTATGCGTTTCGTACGTGATGAGTTAGTGTTTCGTGTCTCTCATTCGGTTCATTCTTCCTTTTCTTTCTTGTTTCTATTCTGTTTTTTTCACTATTTCTTTCTTTCTTAATATATACCATTCCTTGCTCTCTCTATCTTTGTCTCTGTTTGTCTCAGTCTCTGTCTCCTTCTCCCTTACTCTCACCCTCACCCTCACCCTCACCCTCATCCTCACCCTCACCCTCACCAACTTCCTTTTACTTACCTACACCCATCTCCGCTTTCTCTCTCTCTCCCCTCTTTCCTTCACAACACCCAATAACTGAAAGTGTGTCCAGCAATCCACTACTCACACAGATCTACATCCACAAGTCCCATGACAGGATCAGCAGCGTACCTGGAACAGAAAAATGAAAAAAAGTACATTAATCTCATGCCATATTAATGATATTTATATGTTATAATAGGAGTACAGAATCATAAATGTTGAACAATTCATATTATAGACACCATGAGGATAAAATTGTCAATATTTTTTCTATGCAGATTTATGTAACGTAGATCTTAGAAGTTGGTTAGTTTGTAAGTTTACGGGTAAGCATTGTTTATCTCTCTGTCTGTCTGTCCGTCTGTCTGTCTGTCTGTCTGTCACCATCATCGTCATCGTCATTGTCATTGTCACTGTCATCATCATCACCATTACCACCATCATCATCAGCCTGTATCATTCCACTGCAGGACTCTCCCGATTTTTCCAATCATTCCGGTCTTGCGCCCGCTGTTTCCAATTGGCCCACACGAACACATAGATAAGTAAATAGATAAATAGATAAATAGACAGAGAGGTACCTAGCTAGATGACAAAACAATGACGGTCTTTGGACGACCTATTCTGTCAGAGATTGCAACAGCCGCGTACCTGGTAAACCCTGTTCGCGTTATAAAACAGGATACATCACAGACCGAGTGAGAGAAATAGGGAAAGAGAGGGAGGGAGAGGGAGGGAGAGAGGGAGAGGGAGAGGGAGAGGGAGAGGGAGAGGGAGAGGGAGAGGGAGAGGGAGAGAGAGAGGAGAGAGGAGAGAGAGAGAGAGAGAGAGAGAGAGAGAGAGAGAGAGAGAGAGAGAGAGAGGAGAGAGAGAGAGAGAGAGAGAGAGAGAGAGAGAGAGAGAGAGAGAGAGAGAGAGAGAGAGAGAGAGAGAGAGAGAGAGAGAGAGAGAGAGAGAGAGAGAGAGAGAGAGAGAGAGAGAGAGAGAGAGAGAGAGAGAGAGAGAGAGAGAGAGAGAGAGAGAGAGAGAGACGGAGGTAGGGAGGGAGAGAGAGATAGATAGATATATAAAGAGAGAGACAGAGAGAGATAAACCAACGAAGCAGTGCCAAAGCAAGACAAGCGAGAGTCGGACAGGTCGCGTAGCAAGGCCTATCCTATCCTACACCTGCCCGCCCAAGACGTGCCCAATGACCCTGATTCTTGCAACACAACACTGCGGTAAGGCCTACCAACACGAGACTCCTGCCAACAAGGGGCTACTCTTACTCCGGCTACAGTTACAGCTTGTACGGTGCATAACCAGATCTACAAGTATCGTTACATTAGGGTTAAGATGCACGGCTTTAATTAGACATCTTACCACAGGTTATCATATCCTCTACTATTACGAGAGGTTACTGGGGTGATTTCATTGAGGTAGGACACTCGCTTTCAGGTCGTTGGGTTTATGTACTGGGGTTTGCTTTGCACCCGGAATGCTAAAACGGGATATAGATTTTGATATGATTGGAGCTCAGAGTACAAGCAAGGGTGTTGTAGTTTTGAGATCGGAATGTAATCATAATGCAGAGTATCTATACAATATGTACTATCATTTCGCTATATATTCCCAACGTAATTAATGGGTCATGTTGCATACTTATTGCATTTTCAATCTTTAACAAATCAAGACGAGCCAATATCCATATCTTATCGAAATTTGCATTTTCAATCTTTAACAAAATTCAGAACGAGCCATACCAAAGCTTATCATTCCCAAAAAGCTCTTTTGCTTTTGAATTTGAAAACCATATGACAAAAATCCTTTAAGTACCGCGATATCAATCTGTATCAAGATAAGTCTTTCCATGAGATCCAATAAAATAATAAAAAATATTTTCCGTCATAAGTAATTCAACAAAGTCTGAAACTTCTAGCGTGCAACAAGAGTTCATACAGTCTAAAAACAGAAACAATAATAATTATAATCATGATCATCACGAAGATTACATTAATAATAATATTAAACTATAATGATAATAATGATAATGATAATAACAATCATAAAAATAATAACAATAATAGTAATGATATTAATAATAATGATGATCATAATGACAATTACAATAATAATAATAATAATAATAATAATAATAATAATGATAATAATAATAATAACAATAACACTAAAAACAACATTGCTCTCAAAATCATCTTTATTCTCATCAAAACAACAAAAACAATAATACCAATAACAATGGCAATACCAGCAGAAAACAACAACAGTTTATGCAAACCAAGGGGGAATTCAGAGTAATGATCGTAAGGTAAACAATAAACCAGCTGCGAGAAACAATAAGACGAGGTTTACATACTCCTTAAACAAAAGAGGATCGCCGTTCTTCGCCCTTTCCAACCAGTAAAAACATAACGTGCACACTGAACACTCTCTTCGTGAGAATTTCGGTTTTGGTTGTTTTTGTTTTTCTTTGTTTTTGTTTCTCTCTTTCTTTTTCTTTCTCTAGATCTTTCTCCTTTTCTATCTCTATCTCCCTCTTCTTATCTCTTACCCTCTCTCTCTATCCCTCACTCCCTCTCCCCCTCTCTCTTTCCTTCACCTTCTCTCCCTCCCTCCCTCTCGCTCTCTTTCTCCCTCTCCCCCTCTCTCTCTTTGTACCTCTCCCTCTCCCTCTCTCCCTCTCCCTCTCCCTCTCCCTCTCTCTCTCTCTCTCTCCCTTTCTCCCCCTCTTCCTCTCGCCCACCTTCACCTTCTCCTTTTCCTTCTCCGTCTTGCCCTCCCCATTTCCCTCTCTCCTAACTTCTTCTTCTTCTTCTCATTTTTCTTCTTCTTCCTCCTCCTCCTCCTTCTCCTTCTTCTTCTCATTTTTCTTCTTCTTCCTCCTCCTCCTCCTTCTCCTTCTTCTTCTCATTTCTTCTTCTTCTTCTTCTTCTTCTTCTTCTTCTTCTTCTTCTTCTTCTTCTTCTTCTTCTTCTTCTTCTTCTTCTTCTTCTTCTTCTTCTTCTTCCTCCTCCTTCTTCTTCTCCTCCTCCTCCATCTCTCCTCCTCACTTCCTCTCCCTTCCTCCCTCCCCCTCCCTTTCTCCCCCATCCCTCTCCCTATTTCCTCCTCCCTCACTTTCCCTCCCCTTCCTTCCTCCCTCCCCCTCCCTTTCTCCCCCATCCCTCTCTTTCCCTCCCCATCCCTCTCCCCCTCCCTCTCTCTCCCTTCCCATCCTTCTCCCCCTCCCCTCCCTCCCCATCGCCCTCTCCCCTTCCCATCCTCCCCCCCTCCCTCCCCATCGCCCTCTCCCCTTCCCTCGACCCCCTTACCTCTCTCCCTCTCCTTCTTCTTGACGGAACAATTAATCTCCCTCCTCTCTCGATTCTCCCTCCAGCCGGCAATGAACAACTGGCCGTTACGAGCCGATATTTGATAGCCCATAATTCTCTGACCACGAGTCAGCCAAACCCCGTCATACGCATTCCGTTTTCTGTGAGGCTGCTGCCGCTTTTTTAAAATCCGCCGGGAATGGTTCTTTTTTTCTTAAAGAAAATGGGAATAAAGTAAACAAGGGGTTTCTTGAACATTCGGGACGGCATCATCCAGCTGTGTAACGATATGATCTCTTCCTTCTCTCTCTTTCTCTCTCTTTCTTTTTTTCTCCTAGTGATCAAGTCTTCATCTTCAAGTATAAGAATAATGTCGAGTTCGAGCATCCTTAGGGAGAGAGAGAGAGAGAGGGAGGGAGGGAGGGAGAGGGAGGGAATGACCGAAGGAAGGAGGCAGAGAGACGGAGGGAGGGAGAGAGGGTGTGGGATAAGGAGAGGGCAAAGAGGGAAGGCGGAAGGGAGGGAGGGAGCTAGGAAGGGAGGAAAGGAAGGAGGGAAGGAGAGAAAGGAAGAAATGAGAAAGGTCGGGTCGAAGGAGGGAAGAAGGTAGGGAGGGAAGGAGAAAGGGAGAGAAAGGACGTGAGGGAGGGAATGATGGAAGGAGGGAGAAATGTCGGGTCGAAGGACGGAAGAAGGTAGGGAGGGAAGGAGAAAGGGAGAGGAAGGACGTGAGGGAGGGAATGATGGAAGGAGGGAGAAAGGTCGGGCCGAGGGAGGGGAAGCAGGGAGGGGTCTTTGGATGAGCGGCCGCTTCCCACACAGCTCTTGATCTCTTGGCCAAATATAAACAAAGATTTACAACCGCCGGGGCCACCAAGACGAGTATTTCACGTACGGTTTAGTGTATGGTCTGTGTATGGGCGGGGGGTTGTATGTATGTATGTATGTATGTATGTATGTATGTATGTATGTATGTATGTATGTATGTATGTATGTATGTATGTATATGTATGTGTATATATGTATGTATGTACGTCGTTCGTATGTATGTACGTATGTATGTATGTAAGTATGAATGTGCGTATGCATGCACGTATATATGTATACAGCAATGGGTGTATGTATGCGTGTATGTGTATGTGCGTGGAGGGGGGGTTGATAGATGGATGTTGTGTATGTTAATGGATATCTATTCGACTGCATATTTAGTTATCTGTTTGTTTGAGTAATCGTATTCAGAATCAAAAGCCAATCAAATCAGCTGCAGATCCACCTATCAATAGCACAATACAATAGCAGCAACAGGTAGCATGTCATCTATCCAGCTAGTCAGCTATACAGTCAAATAGACAATCATTCATTCACACGGACTAGTTTGTAGTCATTCATCCACACGACCAGTCATTCAGTAGACATTAATCCAATTGGACAGCCAGTCATCCACATGGTGAGTCATTTAATTAATCATCCGCACGGAAAACCAATTACTCAGCCAGTCATATTTGCAACTAGAAAGTCTTTCTTCAAAACGGAAAGCCAGTCAGTCACCCATCCACGTGGACAGCTAATAAATTACGCATTCCCACGCCCAGTCAGTCAGCTATCCATGCGGGCAGCCAGTCAGTCATTCACGCATACAGACAGCCAGTCATCAAACGGACATCCAGTAAGCAATTCATTCCCCAGTCATTTATCTTCGCGGACAGTCTGTCAGTCAGTCATCCACATGGGCAACTAATCAATCATTCGCCCACGCAAAAAATCAGTCAGGCATTCATCCACAAGGACAGCCAACTTATTCAATTCATCCTAAATTCACCCGTGCAGCTAGTTACTCACCCACAAAAAGAAACAGTCAATTAGACATGGACAGCCAGTCAATCAGACACCCACACGGACAATTAGTTCAGTCATCATCCACCCGGACATCCAGTCAATTGGACATCCATACGGACAGTTAGTTCAGTCATCATCCACCCGGACATCCAGTCAATAGGACATCCATACGGACAACCACCATCCCTCCACACGGTCAACCATCCTTCATCCACACGTCTCCCAACTGAGTCTCTCCCTGAGCGCCGCCCGGGTCAATCCGACCTGGTCTTACGCGGTTTACCCGGAGGATCTCGCGTTACGTCACGTTCTCGTAGTCCTATCATTTGCCCTTGAGGACCATGTGCTGATCCTCGACCTCCTTCCTGCCTCCCTCCCTGCCCCCCTGCCCCGACCCCCTACCCCACCACCTCCTTGCCCTAGACCTTTTTTGACCTCCTCGAATCCTCTTCCCTATTCCCTACCCCCTACCCCCTGCCCCCTATCCCCATACCTCATCTCCCTGCCCCTTTTTGCTTTGTTCTCTAACACTTCGTCACAATCAAAAGTTGGATAATGAGGAGGGGGAAGGGGAGCGGGAGCGGGAGGGGAGAGGGAAAGAAGGAGTAAGAGGGGGTGGGAAGGTCGGAGTAAGAGGGGGTGGGAAGGAGGGAGTTGGAGGAGGAGGGAAGGAGGGAGTAAGAGGGGGAGAAGAGAAAGAAAAGGGAGGGGAAAGAAGTGGAATGAAGAGTGAGGAAGGCGGAGGGGAAATGAGGGGAGAGGAGGAGGGATTAGGAAGAGGGCGGGAAATAAGGAGAAGGATGCGAAGGAGGAAAAGAATGAGATAGATGTGAAGGAGGGAAAGAAGAGGAAAAGGAAGGGAAAGGAGAGGAGGATGGAGGAGGGTGGGGGTGGAATGAAGGGTATCCCAGCTTGAGATGGAGATAACGCCTATACGTGGCGGTTAAAAAAAACGTAGGGGAACCGATGATGTATATGTAAAAAAAAGGGAAGAAAGAAAGGGAGATAAAAAAAAAACGGTCGGGCATCGTGATCAGGGCATGCGGCACCCCACGCCCGCCCGGACACATGCCCACAGCGTTGCCACTTCCCCCTCCACCCACACCGCCCACCCTCACCCCTTTTACCCCCCATTACCCCCTCACCTACCACCTCCCTCTAAGCACTCGACCCGAAGTCCCCCCAGGATGTCTGGATGCGAGTCGACGGGCCAAAAGGGAGTCGATCGAGGCTAAGTGATCCAAGAGGAGCCTGAAGGAGGAGGAGGAGGTTCCTTAGGGACAGGGAAGGCGAGCGCGGAGAGAGAGAGAGAGAGTGAGAGAGAGAGAGAGAGAGAGAGAGAGAGAGAGAGAGAGAGAGAGAGAGAGAGAGAGAGAGAGAGAGAGAGAGAGAGAGAGAGAATGAGAGAAAGAGAATGAGAGAGTGAGAAAGAGAAAGAGAGAGAGAGAGAGAGAGAGAGAGAGACAAAAGGGAGAGAGGAAAGATCTTTTAAAAAAAGAAAGACCAAGCCCCCCCCCCCCCCACCTCCTAAAAAAACGGACTTCTTCAATCATATATAAAAAAGCGACCGAACATCGCGGGGAGACAATAGGCCCGGCACTTATTCCGCATACGGTTCATTTCTCCCTAAACGCAAGGATAGACGTTCGGTTTGTCATAGCGCCCCACTCCTCCCACTCCTCCTTTTTTTCCTTTTTTTCTTTTTTTCTTCTTCCCCTCTTCCTCCTTCTCTTTCTTCTTCTTCTTCTTCTCTTCCTTCTCTTTCTTTCCTCTTCCTCTTTCTCCTTCTTCTCCTTTTCCTCTTCTTCTCCTTTCTCCTTCTTCTCTCCTCTTCCTCCTTCTTCTCTTCTTCTTCTCCTTCTCTCCTTTTCTCCTTCTCTCCTCCTTCTCCTCTCCTCCTTCTTCTTCTCTTCTCTTCTTCTCTTCTCCTCTCTTCTTCTTCTTCTTCTTCTCCTTCTCCTCTCTTCTTCTTCTTCTTCTTCTTCTTCTCCTTCTCCTTCTTCTTCTTCTTCTCTTCTCTTCTTCTTCCTCTCTTCTCTCCTCCTCCTCTTCTTCCTCTCCTTCTCCTCTTTCTCCTTCTCCTCTTCTCCTCCTCCCCCCCCTCTCCACCTCTTCCTCTCTCCCCCTCTTCCTCTCTTCCTCTTCTCCTTCTCCTCCCCTCCTCTCCTCTCCTCCTCTCCTCCTCTCCTTCTCCTCTACTCTCCTTCCTCTTCCTCTTCCTCTTCCTTCTCCTTCTCCTCCCCCTCCTCTTCATCCTCTTCCTCTTCCTCCTCCTCCTCCTCCTCCTCCTCCTCCTCCTCCTCCTCCTTCTTCTCCCCCTCCTCTTCATCCTCTTCCTCTTCCTCCTCCTCCTCCTCCTCTTTTTCCTCCTCCTCCTCCTCCGCAGAAACAACGGAACACTAGGTAAGAAGACGGTCGTGTGTGCAGCGTTGCCAAGGTGGGCTGAGTGGGCGGGGAGATGGAGAGGGGATGGAGAGAGAGGGAGAAGAGGAAGAGGGAGAGGGAAAAGAGGGAGAGGGAGCAGAGGGAGAGGGAGAGGGGGAGAATAAGAAGGGGGAGAGGGTGTGGGAGAGGGTAGTATTGAAGGAAGAGGCAAGGGAGGAGATGAGGAAAGGGTTAGGGGGAAGGGGATGGGGGAGGGAAGAAGTAGCCAGCGCACCGGCCTACACTCAGCGAAGCCTAGAGAATGAGTGACGACGACCTTTGTTTCATATGCCCCCCCTCTTCCCTCCTCCCCCCCATCCCCCTCCTACCTAACCCCCCCCCCCAAAAAAAAAATACAACTAGGACAAAAATAACAACGAAACCACCTCTTCATCCTCACGAATCGCACCCAAAAAAACTCACCCAATTAAAACGACGACCACGACCACGACCACGACGACGACTAAAGACGACACCTCCGCAACGACCTCACCCGCTAACCTCTCGATCAGTCGACGCGAAATTGGCCAAACGGCTAACGGAGAAACGACCGGCCAGCAGGCAGTCAGTAAGCCTATGACCTCTGCAAAGTCTCCAGCATTACCTTCTCTCGGGGCAAGAACGGAGGAGCCGCACCGTCCGTTGCGGAATGTTGCGTTCGCCGCCGAGGCTGATGAATGGCTTTTCGGACGATGAAATATGGGAAACTGGGGCATGTGCGGGAAGACGGGTGTACTTAAGTGAAAAATAATGCGGCTGCCATTTTTTGCTGGTGTTGGGGGCGGTGAGGCTGAGGTTCGGAAGGGAAGAGGAGGAGGAGGAGGAGGAGGAGGAGGAGGAGGAGGAGGAGGAGGGAGGAGGAGGAGGAGGGAGGAGGAGGAGGAGGAGGAGGAGGGGGAGGAGGAGGAGGGGGAGGAGGAGGGGGAAGGGGGGGGAGGGGAGGAGGAGGAGGAGGAGGAGGAGGAGGAGGAGGAGGAGGAGGAGGAGGAGGAGGAGGAGGAGGAGGAGGTGGAGGAGGAGGAAAAGGAGGAAGAAGAAGAGGAGGAGGAGGATCGGGAGAGGGGGGGAGGAAGAGTAAGAGGAGAAAAGTGAAAAGAAGAAAAAAAGAGAAGGAGGAGGAAAAAGAAGAAAAGGTAGTAGAAGACGAAGAAGAAGAAGAAAAAGAATGGGGGAGGAAGAGAAGCTGGAGGAAAAAAAGAGGGAGGAGAGGGAGAAAGGACAAGGTAGGGAATGCGGATTGGATTCGGTAAGCAGGTGGATGGAACAAAGGACACGAAGAGAGACAGAGAGGAGGGAGGGATGGAAGGATGACATGGGAAAGAGAAGGAGGAGAGAAAGAGGAGCGACGAGAAGAGAGGAAGAAAAGAAGGAAGTGAGAGGGAGACATAAAGAAACGGAAAAAGAACGAGAATGAGAAATACGGAAAGAAGAAAGAAGAGAAAAGACAGAAAGAAAGACAAAGAGAAAGAGAATGGGAAAAGGAAAAGGTGAACGAAAATAAAGATAAGAGATAAACCGAGAAAGATAGTGAAGATAGGATGTAAACCAAGACGGAGAAAGGAGAATATATTGAAATTGAGGAAAAAATATATTCAAAATAAAATAACGACAAAAATTGAGCGAGAGAGCAAGAAAAAAAATATATATACTTGTAATGGTAGAAAAATATACAAGGAGGAAATAAAGATTATCCAAAATGAAAGAAGCACAAGAAAATTACACAAAGGCAGCAAGAAAATGGAATGATTATGAAAAAAAGGAATTTTAACAAATACACAAAATTGAAGCAGTAGGAATATTAAAACGGATACCGATAATACAGAATAATTAGATAACAGACCACATATCTCTACCAACAGCCTAGGATCCGAAATAAATGTGATAATGACAATTAATGGGCCTGCACTGCGTGAGTTATTGGTACATGTACAAGAGATGGAGGGAGAGGGAGAGAGAGAGGAAGGAGAGAGAGAGAGAGAGAGAGAGAGAGAGAGAGAGAGAGAGAGAGAGAGAGAGAGAGAGAGAGGAGGGAGGGAGAGGAGAGAGAGAGAGGAGAGAGAGAGAGAGAGAGGAGAGAGGAGAGAGAGAGAGGAGAGAGAGAGAGGAGGGAGAGGAGGAGAGAGAGAGAGGGAGGGAGAGGAGAGAGAGAGAGAGAGAGGAGGAGAGAGAGAGGAGAGGAGAGAGAGAGGAGAGGGAGAGAAGAGAGAGAGAGAGAGAGGAGAGAGAGGGAGAGGAGAGGAGAGAGAGAGAGGAGAGAGAGGAGGGAGAGAGAGAGAGAGAAGAGAGAGAAGGAGAGGAGAGAGAGAGAGAAAGGAGAGAGAGAGAGAGAGGAAGAGGGGAGAGAGGGAGGGAGAGAGAGAGGGAGGAGAGGGAGAGGGAAGAGAGAGAGAGAGAGAGAGAGAGGGGGGAGAGAGAGAGGGAAGGGAGAGAGAGAGAGAGAGAAGGGAGAGAGAGAGAGAGAAGGGAGAGAGAGAGGGGGAAGTGGGAGAGAGAGAGAGAGAGAGAAGCAGAGAGAGAGAGAGAGAGAGAGAGAGAGAGAGAGAGAGAGAGAGAGAGAGAGAGAGAGAGAGAGAGAGAGAGAGAGAGAGAGAGAGAGAGAGAGAGAGAGAGAGAGAGAGAAAGAGAGTGAGAGAAGGAGGGAGGGAGGGAGAGAGAGAAATAAAGAGAGAGAGAAAGAGAGAAAGAGAAAGAGAGAGAGAGAGTACAAAAAAAGAGAAAGAGAGATTTAAAGAAAAAAAAACGACAGGCAGAAAGAAGAGACAGAAAATGAAGAGGAAAAGAAAAGAAAGAAAAAAAAAGACGAGAAAGAGAAAATAATGAAAAAAGGAAAATTCGAATCCTTTCCCATCCATTTCCTCAATCAGAAAGCCCGGAAACCTCCCTTTTGATTAGAGAAAACACTCGCCCCCAAAAACACAACAGAAGCCATACATACATGCGGTGAATTATCATTTTCATTATATTTTACCAAGCAACCTGTGTGTGCGTTCGTGTGTGTGACAATCCATCCCTATACGTACGAAAATGATATTGCTTGTTAGAGTTATGGCGTTTTATTTGATAAACAGTAATTAATTTACGCATAAAAATATGTATGATAAACGATGAACAAGGATATAGTGTGGACTGAAGAAATGATATGTAAGATTTTCAGCTTAGTCGAATAAGAGTGCAGCGCAGTACTAGCTTGTGAGTGTATAAAGCTTATTGCAGTGTATAACAAATAGATTCAGATATCAGCTAAAAAGAATACGGCAAAGTTGATTAAACAAAATCAAATCAAAATCAGACAAAGAAAACAGATACAAGTTTATGAAGGAGATGAAAATAAAAGGAAAAGGAAAGAATATTACACCCAGATATATTTACTCAATCCCTTTCACACTCTTAACGAATGAGAAACGACAAAGAAAAATTGAAAAGGAGGAAAAAGAAGATAACAAAGAGCAGTAAAAATGAAAATAAACATATGAAGGAGTACATGCGCACAGGTAAGGAGTTCCGCCAAGCACCTTGCCGACGACGCCAAAGTAACTGCGCGGGGATGACTATCAGAAACAGAATTGAATAATGACCTGTTACATGGATAGAGGGGGAGGGGGGGAGCAGCGGGGGGAGGGGGCAGGGGGAGGGGGGCAAGGGGGATGGAAAGGGGGAAAGGTGGGAGGATGAGGTATGTGAGAAAAGGGAGGGGAGAAATGGGAATGGGGGTAGGGGGAAGGGTAGAAATGGGAGAGGGTAAGGGAAGGGGAGAGAAATGGGATGGGGGAAGCGGGGAGGGATACAAGAGGGCTGATAAAAGGAGGGAGTATGGGAGGGGAGAAATGGGAATGGGGTAGGGGTAAGGGAGAGAAATAAGATGGGGGGAGGAGGGGAGGGAGGAAGGAGTATAAGAGATCTGCGAATAGGGAGAGGTTAGGGGGACTGAGGGAAGATGAGGATGGGGGGTAGAAAGAGGGAGGGAGAGGAGGGGGGTGAACAAAAAACAGGAGGGGGGACAGGGCCTATGGTGTATAGAGGAATGAGGAAGAGTATATGTGTGTGCGTGTGAGTAGTGTGCATGTGTGAGCGTGTGTTGTGTTTAACAAACCGATAGACAGACAGACTGTGATAGTAGTAACTGTGATAGTAGCAGTAGCATTAAAGGGAATAGATGTAATGCTATTAATGATAGATATGGTAAAATATTACCACAATGTAACAAAAGAGACACTTCTATTACCGCTGGAAGGCCAAAGATTGACCTATCAAACAGCAAGAGACGAGAGACCTTCCATTTACCAACTACGTATGGCTTACGTATGGTTGTTAAAAGGAAATTCGAAAATCCTATAAAAAGTATTGGTGGTAGTGGTTGTATGGTGATGGTAGTAGTAATAGCAGATGAGGTAGCAGTTGTATATTAGTACATTTTATTGTAATATTACAAGTAAAATAATACAACGATAATTCGCAGATGATATACGAAGCAGGGAATCCCAATGCAGACAAAAAGTGAGTGAAAGACATACAAGGATAAGAATAAATGAGAGAAAAGGAGAGGAAAAAGGACTAGGGTATGTAAATAGAGATGGATAATAAAATATTTCAAAACAGTAGCAAGATGCAAGCACGGATATAAAATTAAATAGAGCAAAACCCAAATGGTAATAGGAAGGCAAACAATCTCCGTTATGGGAGATAACACTGACAATAACTACTATCATTCTCAAAGCTCAATCTCATTACGACTTGAAATAGTCCCTGATACTATCACTATCATAAATATTTCCCCAATATTACCACAGATAGTCGGTTTCATCATCTACAACAGCAATATAGTTACCACCAAAATGTTCCCAGTAATATTTCACTCGCCCTGTACCATCGTATTTGTAAATAAGATAGTAAATTGAAAATTACAATTCGTCCACCTGACCACAATTCCTATCACAACTATCATTACGTCATCGAACGCTTCAACTATAGTCATCATTAATCATAAAATTTATTTACACCCTTTTCCCTCATCCATAATTGTAATGGAAAACGATGGCAATTATAATTATTGCGTGATATAGTCCGATAAAAACGTGATAAAAACAAAATATCAGAGTAAACATCTTCCTGGCATCATTATCACGGAATTAAAATGACATACACCATCTTTTACATGTGTGTGTGTGTGTGTGTGTGTGTGTGTGTGTGTGTGTGTGTGTGTATATATATATATATATATATATATATACGTGCGCACACACACACACACACTCATACACACACACACACACACATATATATATATATATATATATATATATATATATATATATATATATATATATATATATATATATATATACATACACGCACACAATCTTTCTTCTTTTTCTTCCTCCTCCTACCCTTCATACAAAAAGCCGGAAGAACAAGAAACGCACACACACTATAGCGCAGTTACGTTACGGCTAAGAATCTCCCACTCACTTGCCTCACATTCCTGAAGGTTACTTGAGCGAACATCTAACACACACACACACACACACACACACACACACACACACACACACACACACACACACACACACACACACACACACACACACACACACACACACACACACACACACACACACACACACACACACACACACACACACACACACACACACACACACACACACGCCACCGGTACTGCCCGCGACGCTGACTGAATGACACCTGACATTTCGTTGCGTAATTAGTGGTTTATTGCGTCTGTTTGTATGTTGCCTTTGAGCGAGGGTATCTGGGCGGGTGGGGTTGGGATGCTACTTTTTTTGTTCGTTTATTTTTGTTTTTGCTTTTTTAGTTATCTTTAGTAAACAAATCGGAGTTTTTATTTTTGGTAGTACGTAACACTGTGAAAAATTTAAATTGTAAAAATAAAAAAAAATAAAAAAACACTTTGAATAGATCGCCATGACCGTTACCACATTCCTATTGTCCAATCTTAATCATTCGGTTCTTGTTCCTTACTTTTATCCAATTTACGTTGATTTTCGTATCTATTATCGTCATGAATGTATCCTCACTGAGCCCTTATTCATACCCACACTTTACCCATTATTTATGGCTCATTTTTATCCTTTACTCACGCTTTCCCTATCCCGTTCCTCATGTATTTCCATTCCCCTTACTCATTCTCCTCACACTAAACCTTATCTATACTTACTCCTTACTCATATAACTTCTCTTTTTATCTTACTCATGTCATTATCTTCACCCTTCCCCGTGGGAGGAGGAGGAAGAGGAGGAGGAGGAGGAGGAAGAGGAGGAGGAGGAAGAGGAGGAGGAGGAAGAGGAGGAGGAAGATGAGAAGGAGGAGTAGGAAAACGAGGAAGAAGATGAAGAAGAAGAAGAAGAAGAAGAAGAAGAAGAAGAAGAGAAGAGGAAGAAGAAGAGAGAGAATCGTGAGAGAATCGTGTAAGTTCGCCTCCATAATAACCGCAACACAACGACCAACCATCAACGTTTCACTGATTGGTTCATTAACACCTTGAGGGGAGGAGGAGGAGGAAGAGGAGGAGGAGGAGGAAAAGGAAGGGAGGAGGAGGAGGAGGAGGAGGAAGAGGGAGAGGAGGAGGAGGAGGAGGAGGAAGAGGGGGAGGAGGAGGAAGCGTAGGGGAAGAAGACGAATAGTAATAATAAGAATAAGAATAAGAAGAAGGAGGAAGGGTGGGAGGAGGAGGAAGAGGAGGGGGAGGAGGAGGAGGAAGAGGAGGAAGAGGAGAAGGAGGAGCAAGAAGAAGAAGAGGAAGAGGAGGAGAAGGACGAGGAACGAAGAATAGGGGGAGGAGGAGATAATTGCACTGATTGATTCATTAACATTTTAGGAGGAGGAGATAGTGGTGCTGGAGGAGGAAGCGGAAGAAGAAAAAGCAGAAGTGGATGAGTGAGGAAGAGGAAGTGGTGGAGAAGGAGAAAAAAAGAACCGTAGGAGGAAAAACGGAATGGATAAAGAGAAGGGAAAACAGAAGGCGAAGAAACAGAAGAAATAGACGGTAAAGGAAGAAGAGAGGGAGGGGGATTCGAGGGGAAGGGGAAGAGGAAGGGGGGAAGGGCGCAGGTGAGTCGCATGTCATCGAGATAACTCCGGCCTTTGTCTTTGAGGGCCGGTCGGTGCCTTTTATTCCAAGCCTGGTCAGTTATCCAAGTCGAGGGGGTATGTTTGTTACTCCAGCGCTGTCGTCGATGCATTGTTATTTACTGGGGCTCCTCCGGCTACACCGGTGATTGAAGGAGAAGAGGAAGAAAGAGGAGTAGGAGGAAGAGGAGGAGAGGGTGGAAGAGGAGGAGGAGGAGGAGGAGGAGGAGGAGGAGGAGGAACAGGAGGAGGGGGAAGAGAAAGAGGAGTAGGAGGAGGGATGGGAAGGAGGAGGAGGAGGGGAAAATGTATGATAGGGGAATAAGTAGAACAAGGAGAAGAAAAGAAATAAAGGTGGAAAGGAAGGAGAAGAAAGGAATGAAAAATTAGGAATAATTCAAGAAAAAAAGTCGAGCCATAGAAGAGCCACAAACGGCGAGGTCTTCCCTAAAAGACATATCATAACCTTGGCGATTCGACAATACCAGTACTTCTAATCCTCCATTAGCCCCACCCTCCCTCCCCCTACTTTACCCGAGTCGTAACACCTCAGACACGACACCTCATTCACACGGACGACCCGCCATGACGACCCGCCATGACTTTTCCCCCACCAGGAGTCGACACACTCGAGATCGTTAACCCTATAACGAACCAACGCAGCGCCGAATAGCGTCATACCAGACAAAAGGCACCGCGAGCGCTTCATACGCAGGCAAACGAAGCGGCTCGGGTTCTCATTCGAAGAGCTATGAAGCACTATCGGGACTCGACACGCAACTGACATTTATGCATACACAGGTCTGGTTAGAGGGGGTAGGGGGGACGCGGGGTGATGGGAAGGGGAGGTTCAAGGCAGGAGGATAAGAGGAGGAGGATGCAAGGTTAGGGGTTGGGGGGAGGCCGACGGCAAAAACAATAACAAAACAAAAGCCTCTCGGATGCAACAACTCTTCGCAACTGTACGACCCAGCGGCCGGTTACTGCTTTGCACAGCATAGTGAGATGGTAAGCGACTGTGTGTGTGTCTGAAAGAGAGAGAGAGAGAGAGAGAGAGAGAGAGAGAGAGAGAGAGAGAGAGAGAGAGAGAGAGAGAGAGAGAGAGAGAGAGAGAGAGAGAGAGAGAGAAGAGAGAGGGAACGAGACAGGAACACAAACAAACAGACAGAAAAAAGTTATTGAAAACAGCCTTTCAATAACCAGCTGATAAATGGAAATAAAAAATAAAAAATAATAAAAAATACAAACTAGAGTAAACCCGAAAGAGGTACAGAAACGATAGCAAATAAGCCAAACACTGAATAAAATAAGAACACGAGAGAAAACTACGATGTAAAAACGAAGGACATACTGAGAAACGCAGTTAAAGTGATGATTAAGACAATGAAGAAGAATGATGATTGCGGAGAAATGAACAGTGAACAGTAATGTATAGACTATTATAAAATGGAAATAGGGAAAAGATGGAGGTAAAAGTGGAAGGGAAGAGGAAGAGGAAGAGGAGGGAAAAGGGAGAAGGAATAAAATAGAGGGAAATAAAGAGGTGTGATTAAAGAGGAAGGCATGGAGAAGAAGAATGAAGAAATGCGAGGTATTAAGAAAGGGAGGAGGAGGAAAAGAAGGAAGAAGCTGTAGGAAAGAGGAGGAGGTTACAGAAAGAAGAGAAGGAGGTGGGGAGGTTGGAGGATACAGTAAATGGAAGAAGTGGAGAAGGAGAAGAGTAGTAAGAGAAAAGAGATAAGGAAGAGGAGGAGAGGAACGGAAAGAATAACGATAATAACAACAATAAAAAGAAGAGCAGCAGGAGGAGGAGAAGGAAAGAGAGAAACCCTCCCCCCCACGCGCAAAAAATAAAACCCTGAGCATGGGAGGCATATCAACCACGGGATGAGGAGGGCGTGGAGCAAATAATTTGTGATCCTGTTGCGAAGCCGGCCGGCATGATGGAGCATCTTCAACCTTTGTAGAAAGAGGTCCGTTGCACCTATTTTTTCTCTCTCTCCCTCGTTTTCTTTTTAAGGGCAAACAATAGCACTAATGTTTGTGCTGTTAAAATGGGGAGTGTATTGCCGTTTTGCTTGATAAGGATGGACTGGCTTATTATATATACTTAGATGTTTTGTTTTTTGTTTTTTGTGTTTTGCTGAACTTTGTTTGTTTATCACGGTGTATATTACTTTTCGGTGTGTTTTATCATGCATCTGCTGATGAAATTGAAGATGATAACCAGAAAGAGAAAACAATTCAGGTAATACTATTACATTAATCCGTGAAAATAAAACAAAATACAAAGAGACCCATAAAAAAAACGAGAGAAAAAAAAAGAAATATCTATAAACAAAAGCCCGATCACCAGCGCGTTGCAGACAATTGAAGTGGTTGCAACCAGCCTAAATTGCACAGAAAGCGGGGCGAGGGAGAAGGAGAGAGAGAGAGAGGGGGGGAGGGGAGATGGTCACAACAGGTAGGCAGGTCATACTGGCAGGTACCAGACGCCTCCTCGTTCAGGGTAATGAGAACCCAAGACCTTCTTCACGATGGGGTTGTTCGGGGCAGAAAAAATGGGCATTGCATTGAGTACCTTTACTTGGCTGGAACTCGTAATGGTTGGCTTGTTTCTCTTGCGCCAAAGGGCGAATTTTGCTGCGAATATATGCATTAGCAGACGCACACATACGTATATGCATACATGTGGAAAAGAGGGAAGGAGGGAGGGAGGGAGGGAGGGAGGGAGGAAGGAGGGAAGTAGAGAGAGAGAGAGAGAGAGAGAGAGAGAGAGAGAGAGAGAGAGAGAGAGAGAGAGAGAGAGAGAGAGAGAGAGAGAGAGAGAGAGAGAGAGAGAAATTGACTAACAGACAGACAGAGGGAATGAGAGAGAAGAAACCAGAGACAAAGAGAAAGAGATATCAACGCTTTTATTTATTTTATTCCGATACTAGTCGATTTAACCTCCGTAACTAATATCTAAAGCACCAGACATACGAGTTCAAAAAGGACACATACAGATGTATTAACTCTATGTTAATCATCTTGGGTGTCAAAGTTTCCCCATCAAGGATCACCAACTGAAAAAACTGATAATTAAAATAATACTAATAACATCTTCACCCACCAGGTTACTCTAGCTGTAGTAGAACGGGGATGTGGGTACCAGAGTATCTGTGGCTGGTACCCGAGGAGTGCATGCGGGTATGAACGAGAGGAGAGGTTAGGTATTATTCACTGGGTATTGTTTACCAGGATATTTTCAAGTCTTCCATGTGCGGGCCGGTGTATTCCCCCAACCCCCCTTCCCCCCCGTCTCGGCTTCATGGCGCCGGCTACCAAACCCGGCCGGCTCTTGCCTCACAAACGCTATCAATTAATGGGTATACCAACAAGAGGCAGGTGACACTGATGGCAACCGCGAGATACACGCGAGAAAGGTGCTAATAGAGGCGGATTAGAATGTAGAGCGTGAGATCTCCCGGAGCCCCGCCGATTATCGTATCGAGTGACAGTCGTCGTACATCGGGCAGTGGAGTAGGTACAGCGTCGTACTCTTGTCCAAAATTGTCGCACCGTTCGAAGGCATGTTTGGTGGTTTAATACCTGTAAATCCTATTCTGGTAACTGTGCTTGATGTTAATCAAATCTTTCTTTTTTTTACCTCGCCGTCCCATCTTTACTCAACACAACTTCAGATGTTTATCGTCTCTGGTGAACATTTTCGCGTAGATGACACCTGTTTTCTTATCATCAACATGTTCAGGAAGATTCACTGACAGCCACCCCTTCCTCCTTCAAAAGAAAAAAAAATCCACTAAGCAGACTAGACCCAATATCAGGTTTTCCTCTAGTGAACGCAGACATTGTTCACACAGGTTACAGCTTGATGAACATATGTTTGAACGTCCGAAATGAACACCTTGTGAAGAACAGTTGAAGGAGGAGATGTGGTGTTTCTTTACGACCAACTTTCGCATCATAACTCAGTAATTCTGTTTATTTATTTTGGTATTCCTTTCCCATTAAAATTTACAACTCCTCGTCAACGGAGTCCAAATAGCAAAAGTACGTGTGTCCATCACCATTAGGACGATATATCTATTGCCAAATAGAGACATGGGACTTTTATTTGTTTTACAGTCGGTCCGTATCTGTCAGTCTCTGTCTGTCTAACTCTTCTCTTTCTTTCGTTCTTTCTTTATCTCTCTCTCTCTCTCTCTCTCTCTCTCTCTCTCTCTCTCTCACTCTCTCTCTTTTCTCTCTCTACATAGCAGTGTTTATACTACACTCTTTCCTTTTTATTACCATTACTATCAGAATCACTATCATTTACATCCATAGTAGTTACTTCGCACAACCAGGACTAATTCCCGGAAGAAACACCGTAGTATATATATGATTAATAAAATACAGCCACAAATTGAAAGTGTTTCATTAATCCTGTTATGTGCACGTTACTGTGTTTGTGTTTTTTGTGATTCACCGTAGCATATGTTCCCTGACTTCTGCATGTAAACTCAAAGGCAAACATATCAGTTCATCAAGTGCATAACCAAAGCAAGTAAACAGATACTCGAACCTGTCTTTCCAGATAAGGGAATTAACGTACAAATCTTTAAGAAATAGGACCTAGTGTGTGTGTGTGTGTGTGTGTGTGTGTGTGTGTGTGTGTGTGTGTGTGTGTGTGTGTGTGTGTGTGTGTGTGTGTGTGTGTGTGTGTGTGTGTGTGTGTGTGTGTGTGTGTGTGTGTGCGTTTTCGTGTGCGTGTGTGTGTTTATATGGAGGGAGAGAGAGAGAGAGAGAGAGAGAGAGAGAGAGAGAGAGAGAGAGAAAGAAAGAGAGAGAGAGAGACTGAGAGGGTTAGAAAGATGAGAGTATAAGCTGACTGTTTAAAATAATGCAAAGTTCTGTTCACATTAACGAAAACTTGCTTTGTCAGTTGCGTTTATAAGTGCATAGATATACATATATTTACTAAAATTACAAGTTGTTGTTGCAAATAATTTCTCTTCTTCTTCATCTCCCTCTTCTTCTGCATCTTCTTTTTGTTATTCTAATTCTTATCATTCTTATTATTATTATTCTAATTCTTCTTCTTCTTCTGATTTTTTAATCCCCTTTTTGAATGAACATATACAACTACATATCTTCTAAAAATCACCTTAAATGACTTAAAAGATATTTTAAGTCGAGATTCAAGTCCTGTGAGTCACCATTTGCCATTTCAGGAGTCTAAGGCTCTTTTACAACTTGCTAAAATAATATAAATGATTTAATGAACAAATGCATTATATAATTATAAAAAAGTATGATACAGTAATAGTAATAATGATGATGATGATAATATGGATAATAATAATAATGATGATACTAATATCAATGATAATGATAATAACAATAATACCTATAATAGCACTATTAGAATAATAACAATAGTAATAATAACAATAACAATAATAATATCAATAATAATGATAGTAATATTGATAACAAAAATGAATAATAATAATGATAAGATCATGATAATAATAATAACAATACCATTAATAGTAATCGCAACAACAACAATAATAACGATAATAAAAACAACAACAAAACCCTTCAACTAGAACCTCCTGCCCCTTCAGGAGTCTCAAGTCTTCCGCGTCTCAGGCCCCACAACGCGAGCTC
>NW_028234410.1:32361578-32371578 GCF_977035675.1 Penaeus japonicus
AATAGTGATAATAATAATAATAGAACATGAGGGGGATAATAGTTATGATGATAATAATAATGATGATGATGATAATAATAATGATAATTATGATTATAATCATAACAATAATAATAATAACATAAAAGATAATAATGACAATAATAATAATAACGATAATAATAACACTACATAAAAAAACAAGAACACATAAAAATAACCAACAACAATCTCTCCTCAAAAAACAAAAACAACAACCCAATATCCTCCAAAGAATACAAGAAAGAAGAACAGAAAAAAAAGAAAACGAAAGAAGAAAAAAAAGAAAAAAAAAAAAGAAGAGGCGAGTAAATAACAAGCCTCCGGTGCGCTGAGCAAGATGGCAAGCCTGCAATGATATCCCTGGTAAAAACGTCTTCATTATTCAGAAAACTGGTACTGGCTACTGTCTTGAAGCAAGCCGGAGCAAGATATAAAGTCGGCTCGCTCGACAGCCACGCCTAGCTGATCTCATCGCCTCTTTGGCCACTTGCGGGCGGATGGATGGATGGATGGATGGATGGATGGATGGATGGATGGATTGGTCGGGTGGGTGGTGGGTGGATGGGGGGGTGTTTGGGTGGATGGGTGGGTAGGTGGGTTAGGTGGGTGGGTGGATGGATGGATGGATGGATGGATGGGTGGATGGATGGATGGATGGATGGATGGGTGGGTGGGTGGATGGATGGAAAGAAAGAAAGAGGGAAGGAAGGAAGGTAGGAAAGGAAAGAAGGAGGGAAGGAAGGAAGAAAGAAAGGAATGATGAATGAATGGGCTGCCGATTGGATGGACAGACGTTGAGTATACACAACACAGCGGTAATCACGGCTTCGACCGGGTGTACTGAAATCTGTTCTTCCGAAGTTGTTCTTCTTCATAAGTTCCCTCTCTTTCCGACGGCTGGCTTTATCTCTCGATTCCAATCCTCTCATTTTTTATCTTTCTTCGAAAATAAATAATCCACTAAAATCAAAACAAAAGGAAATCAAATCAACGACAGCAACGGCGCTAGCAATCAGCAGCTGCAACTAACGCCAACACTCGGACCGATCTTACACCCACAGGTATATATATATGACAGGCTGGCAACACTCAATATTGTCGGGAGTTTTATTGCAACATAACAATGGGTCATTAACGAGATGAACCCCTCAATATACACGTCAACCACCTCGTTTGTACGCAACGGCCTCGACTACAGCCACGCATTTGCTGTAGGATCGAAAAAGGAAACGGAAACTTAGTGTTTTGTTTGTTTGTTTGTTTGTTTGTTGGTGGACGTGATGGTGAGATTGCGATGCGGTTCACGGATTCTTTTATGATTTTTGTTATTGTGCTTTTGGTTATTATTGGTTTTATTTTTTATTATTGGGATTGTTGTTTTTTATCGTTAGTATTATTGTTAGCGGCATTATTTGTATTATCACTCATTATTTCCTTTATTATGATTATTGTTATCATCATCATCACCATCGTTGACATTATTACTATCAAAGTCATTGCCATCATCATTATCATTATCAATATCATCATCATTTTATCGTTTATTCGAATATAACATTGCTTAGCCCAGATACCACCTTCTCCATTTATATATTTTTTCCCTTTTCCATTTTTTATACCTTTACCAGAACCCACCCGAATACACCGCCAAATTACTATATTTTCAAGAATAGTTTCGCTTTCCACACGATGCCTTCCTTTTTTCTATCAATTATTCATTTTCTCTTTGTTCTCCTCTTTATTTAGGTTTTTATTACTAATTTTCGTACCTGAGTTTCCTCTACGAAATGTAATGATTTTCTGCTCGTTAATGCTTATTAATTAATGGTATCTTTTGCTCATCTCTATTCATTTATTAATGAGATATGTTACCCAAACATATGTATAATATTTAAATGTTTGGTCTCATGCTTTAATTAGGAATAACAAAGGGTAAAAATAGGAAATTATAGAATCATTCATTAAAAAAAATACATTCGTGGAACGGCTATCCAGGAAAAAATATATATATAAAAGCTCAAACGAAATAATTAAATCAGTAAAGAATATATACGTATAAATAATATTCAAAGAGCGAATGACTGACCCTCCCTAAAATATATAAACAAAAATAATAAAAAGACAAAACCTATACGAGAAACAACGGCGATTCCTAACTCACGTTTAAGAGTCTCCGAAGTTGATACAATCATATAAATAATATCCCATGATCGGATAGTTGACAAAATCAAAAATATATCCAAGCATATTATCGATCAAGAATATAATAGTTAACTTTAAAACAAACCTATGCGAGAAATGAAACCTTGTCTAGAACTAACAATCCTAACGAGCAGATAAAGGCATATAAATAATATTTGCAGATCAAATAATTGAAAACATTAAACATATGCCAACAGAAAAACAAAACTACAGAAAATGTAAAAGTAAAAGCCATACGGGAAACAAATCCAACGTTCAAATAAAATAACTTATACCTAAATAATAATATATAAATTATATCCAAAGATCGATTAACTGACATCATTAAAACAATAAATCCACAGAAATAATAATAAAATAAAATAAAATACCGACAACCTTCAGTTACACAAGTCACACAAGAAACAAAATAGCGAATATCAAACTATATGATTGACTGGTCTCCTAAAATTTTTCGAATAACAGAGTAACGCGATGTCCGTAGCTCCTAAAAACTAATCAGTCTCCCCGACGCTTTAAGTAAGATGTAATTACACTTGAGATAATAACTTTGTAATAACTTTGTCCTGATGGTCTGATGGTTGAAGCGAAGAACGAGGGTACTTTTGCCACTTTAAGGAGCTCTGTGTTAATGTCCTGTGTTGAGATAAAAAAAACTACCCTTTTTTTTACATCTTGGGTAGTAAAATGGGGTAGGGAAAGGATACAACTGATAATGGTCATTGTAATTAAATAATTAATGATTATAAAATTAATTGAATTTCACGTCTATTGTTTTCTTTTTACTACCATCGTTATCATCATCACCACTGTTGCAGTGTCATTATCACCATCACTGAAATTGCTATCAAATTATCATTAACGTTTCCATTATCATAATTCGTCTTTTCACCAGAAGCTTTTCCAAATTTCATAAGAATTCGCTCTTCCCATCATATCCCTACTAACAAAAGTTAAAAAAATAAAGATGAAAAAATGAATAAATAAGTAAAAATGAAATGATAAAAAGGATAAATCAGATTTCAGCTTCCATCCACAAAATGCGCTCTTCTCTTCTCAAAATGCGCTCTTTATCACCCGCGGCGCGCAAACTGCAGGAGTTCCTTAGATGTAGATAATATTTTTAGTGTCTTTTTACGCGCTCATTCGCGACGACGAATGTTCCGGCTAGATTTTTTAAAGTCCCTTCTAAAGTAAAGAGAGAGAGAGCGAGCGAGAGAGAGAGGAGAGAGAGGGAGAGAGAGAGAGAGAGAGAGAGAGAGAGAGAGAGAGAGAGAGAGAGAGAGAGAGAGAGAGAGAGAGAGAGAGAGAGAGAGAGAGAGAGAGAGAGAGAGAGAATGTGTGTATATGTATATATATATATATATATATATATATATATATATATATATATATATATATATATATATATATATATATATATATATATAGTATATATATATATATATATATATATATAAATGTGTATATATATATATATATATATATATATATATATATATATATATATATAGATAGATAGATAGATACATAGATAGAAAGACAGAGAGAGAGGAAAGAAAGAAAAAACAAAAAGAGAGAAAGAGAGAGAATCCCAAAACACCGCGTTCCGGTTGCATTATTAAAGGCCAAAGCGAGCTCCCTTAATAAAACAAAGTGGTTCGGCGTTACCATTTAAATGTGATCAATCACCTTAGTCTGCAACAGAAGTGCAACGCTGAAAGGGTTAATGCTTCTCACCAGCTTTGTCTTTTTTTTCTTTCTTTTTCTTGTTCTTCCTCGAATTCTTTGACCGTTTTTTTGTTCTTGTTGTTGTTGATGTTGATGTTGATGTTCACGTTGGTGTTAATGTTAATGTTCATGTTAATGTTCATGTTCATGTTAATATTAATGTTAATGTTGATATTAATGTTCATGTTAATGTTAATGTTCATGTTAATGATAATATTAATGTTCATGTTAATGTTAATATTAATGTTCATGTTGATATTAATGTTCATGTTAATGTTAATGTTCATGTTAATGTTAATGTTCATGTTAATGTTCATGTTAATGTTGATAATGTTCATGTTAATGTTAATGTTAATGCTCATGTTAATGTTGATATTAATGTTAATGTTCATGTTCATATTCATGTTAATATCAATATTAATGTTAATGTTCATGTTCATGTTAATGTTAATGTTGTTGTTATTTTTTCTGTTTCTTTTTCTTGTTCCTCTTCTTCTATTCCGTTATCAATCATTGTTTTCATCTCCGCCCCGTTTTTTCATACTATCTGCCTCTCTTTTCTTTGTTTCATTTTCTTATTTTTCTTATTTTCTCTTTTTCATATATACAAATAAAATATAACTTTATGTAACCAAATAATACAATATAATATAATCAGGAAACATAAATAACATAAATAAAAATTACAATCAGATCACACGAATGCAATATAACCAAAATTACAATCAGAACACAAAAATACAATACAACCGAAGATACACAACAAAAACACACGAATAAAACATAACCAAAAATACAATCAAAGCACACAAACACAATACAGCCCAAAAACACAATCAAAACACACAAACACAATACAACCAAAAACACAATCAAAAACACATACAAAAAAAAAAATAATAATAAAACCCCCAAAAATACAATCCATCACTCCTTCCTCTCCTGCTTGCGCCCCCCCCCCCCGCGGGCCCCCCCAGCGTGAGAACTCCTTCCGGCCCGCGATGCAACCGTCGAAGGTCCTAACGGGTTGCCGGAAGGAGCTCGCCCTCCCCGTCGTCGTGGCATCCGTAATTCCTGTCTCCTTAACGACCAGTGTGAGAAACAGTGCCAAAGGGGGAGGGGGAGAGGGAGATAGGGGGGGAGATGGGAGGGGAGGGAGGGTGTTAGGGAGAGAGAGAGGTGGGATGGTTGGAGGGGGTGGTAGGGGGTGGTAGGGTGAGAGGGAGGGATAGAGGGGGGATGGAGGGGGTGGTGGTGTGGGGGTAGCGGGGGTAGAGAGGGAGGGAGATGGATGGGGTTGCGCCGAGGACCACCGCATCACACGTAGTGGGTGCCACGTCTCGATGACCTCTTGTCCTCTCCCCACCCCCACATCCCCCGCCCTCTCTCTTATTCATTTTTTTTTCTCCCTCCCCCCCCCTCTCTCTCTCTCTCTCCCTCTCTCCCTCTCTCTCTCTCTCTCTCTCTCTCTCTCTCTCTCTCTCTCTCTTTCTCCCTCCCTCCCTATTCTTCCGACGACCGCCACTCTTACGAACTCGCGTCGACACCACCGACTGACGAAGGAGGAGGAGGAGGGCAAGATGAGTCGCTGTGAGTCACGTCCGCTTCCGGGAGGGGCTGGCACGGACGGAGCTTTGGTCATGGTGTCACGGCGGGCTCGGATGGCTGGTCATTTCGGCGGGAAGCGAGAGAGAGGTCGTGGTTAAAAAAAGAGGACGAGCTGTCTTCTTTCATTTTTTTCTCTTTCAGTTTGTCTCGCTTTGTTTCTGGTCGTGTCTCTCTCTCTGTCTGTCTGTCTGTCTACCCTCTTGTTTTTTGTTTTGTTTTTCCTCTCTCGCTTTTTCCTTCTCTCTCTCTCTCTCTCTCTCTCTCTCTCTCTCTCTCTCTCTCTCTCTCTCTCTCTCTCTCTCTCTCTCTCTCTCTCTCTCTCTCTCTCTCTCTCTCTCTCTCTCTCTCTCTCCATCTCTCTCTCTCTCTCTCTCCATCTCTCTCTCTCTCTCTCTCTCTCTCTCTCTCTCTCTCTCTCTCTCCCTCTCCATCTCTCTCTCTCTCTCTCCCTCTCCATCTCTCTCTCTCTCTCCCTCTTCATCTCTCTCTCTCCCTCTCCATCTCTCTCTCTCTGTTTCTATCTATCCACATCTATCTATCCACCTCTATCTATCTATCTCTATGTCTCTCTCCATCACTCCTTCTTTCCATTTTTCCACCATTATTTCTCCCTCTCCCCCTCCCACGCCCACTCCCACTCCCTCATCCTTTCTTTCCTTTGCTAGTTATTTCTTTATCCTTCTCATCTTCATTTATCCAACACTAATGAAGTAAATTACTCCTTGTTCAAGTTACAAAACCGGGAATGAGTATCAGTCAGTAGGTCTCGAGGCTTGCGCAGAAGCAATAAAACCCTGGTGGTATTTCCCCTTCGTTTCTCTCTTCCCCCATTATCGTCGTTCTTCTCCTTCTCCTCCTTCCTCTCCCTTTTTTATACTTCCCTTTCTTTCTCCTTTTTTTATTTCATATCTTACTCCCCGTCCTAAATTTATCCTCTTTTTTTGTAATGCAATAGAAAAATGTCTCCTGTTTATTTCTCTTATTGCTTTACTATTGAATCTTATACCATTTTTCTTTTTATTCTGGATCTAGTTTTGATAAAATCTATTAGGATACTGCATCAAAAGTATCTATCTAAGCTGGGGAAGACGATATGTTAAATTTCTGAATAATGATTTCAGATATTCTATTTTTTTCATATATGTCTGCCTGCTGGTCTGTCTGTCTGTCTGTCTGTCTGTCTGTCTGTCTGTCTGTCTGTATGCATGTAGGTGTGTCTGTCTGTGTGTCTGTCTGTCTGTCTGTCTCATTATTTCTCTCATTATCTCTCCTCTATCTCCAAATGCAACTACTCTTGACAGAAAACTCATATAAAACACCCAGTGCCTATGAACTGGTCAGTCACACCAAGTGGCAGGGCAGGTAAGGCGATTGTAATAACGCCCGAGGCATCCCAGGTTCGCATTGCTTGTTGCTCCCAGAGTTGCAATTCGTTCGACCGCACGCACGCGCGCGCACACACACACACACACACACACACACACACACACACACACACACACACACACACACACACACACACAAACACACACATTCACACACACAATTGCACATACTTACACAGACACACACACACACACCACATACAATTACACGCCCATACACACAATTACACACCATAACTGACTCGCTTTATATGCGCGAAATATCTCCCATCTATATAATTCACTGTAAGCCCAGTCACAAGCCACCAAAGACCCAAACGCGAATGGAATGTTGCTCAGAAGACGAAAGAAAAAAATCATCGGGTTCCGCCTCATATCGATCTTGAATTTACACGGTAAGAGCGACGCATTTGCAAATGTTGCAGCCCCAGAAAGGTTATGTCTAGTGTGACCTTGGGATGCCAACACAGTACGAGGGTTTGAACGCGCATACTGAACTGATTATCAGATTCATCTCTTCGTCACAAGGCATTCCGTTTACATAAATGTAGATAGGGCTTAATTGGTACAATGACAGATCCGATATTCAAATCTTGTTGCTATTTCTCTGATGTAGTTATCACTAGGAATTAATATTTCTTATTCATGAAAAAATATTGCTGGTTATTAATTTAAGACCATTATGTAATAGCATGTTTTTTAAAATATATGTACTGCATACAAGACAAAGATACATCCCATCCCTTCCTCTCTCTCTCTCTCTCTCTCTCTCTCTCTCTCTCTCTCTCTCTCTCTCTCTCTCTCTCTCTCTCTCTCTCTCTCTCTCTCTCTCTCTCTCTCTCTCTCTCTCTCTCTCTCTCTCTCTCTCTCTCTCTCTCTCTCTCTCTCTCTCTCTCTCTCTCTCTCTCTCTCTCTCTCTCTCTCTCTCTCTCTCTCTCTCTCTCTCTCTCTCTCTCTCTCTCTCTCTACCTCTCTCTCTCTACCTCTCTTTCTTTACCTCTCTTTCTCTACCTCTCTTTCTCTACCTCTCTCTCTCTGTTTCTCTGTCTCTCTGTCTCTCTCTCTGTCTGTCTGTCTCTCTCTCTCTCTCTCTCTCTCTCTCTCTCTCTCTCTATATATATATATATATATATATATATATATATATATATATATATATCTTTTGCGCACGCACCAATAACTCACGCAGCGCAGGCCCATTAATAGTCATTATCACATTTATTTCGGATTCTAGGCTGTTCGTAGAGATATGTCGCCTGTTATCTCCGCGCTTCTAGAAGATTCGTGAACAAAGCGAGAATTTATACAGAGGATTCCAGATAGCCAAAATATAACAAGTTTGAATAATCTTGTTAGGCGAGCAAAAACTTGCAGGGGCAAGAAAGAGTGTGCTTAAGCATGTTTTTGGATTGCATGCATGTACACACGTACGCATATACACAGATACATACGTACATACGCACGCACAGAAATATATACATGTATATATGAAAAAAAACATACTTTAACGCATAAATAAATATATAGAAATACATGAATTTATACATATATAAGCAGTACACATATAGTATATATATTCACACATATAGATAGATAGAGAGGGAGGGTGAGAGATAAATAGATAGATAGAGAGAGATAGAGATATAGATAGATAGATGGATAAGAGATGTACTATCTACCACACACACACGCGCACGCACGCGCGCACACACACACACACACACACACACACACACACACACACACACACACACACACACACACACACACACACACACACACACACACATATATACATATATATATATACATATATATATATATATATATATATATATATATATATATATATATATATATATATATATATATATATATATATATATATACATACATACATACATACATAAATATATATATATATATATATATATATATATATATATATATATACATATATATAAGTAAATATATATATATAAATATATATATATATATATATATATATATATATATATGCATATATATTACATATATATATAAATATATATATAATATATATTGATAGATAGATAGAGAAAGAAAGAGATAGAGCAAATATAAAGCTAAACATCAAGTATAGTCGTAATAAATTAAACATCGTTTCTTATTTAGAAATTATAATCATATAAAATCCAAAAAATACCAGATAACACTTCTAATTAAAATCTAAAGACATAACATCAAATATCACTTAAAGTAAGTACATAATGCAAATATATATACACATATATAGGAAGGAAACAAGAGAAAGTGAGGGAAGTGGGGGGGTTGGGGGTGGGGGGAAGGAAAAGGCCGCTAATGGTAAACAAGAGACTAACATCATTACCAGTAGCCAGTCCTCCTTCCCCTTCCCTCCCCATCCCCTCCTCTCCCCACTTCTCTCTGCTCCCCTTCCTTCCCTCTCCCTTCCCTTATCCCCACTACCCTCTTCTCTCCTTGGCTTCCCTCCACTCCTTTTTCTCCTCCTTTCACTTCCCCCCATTCCACTAGCCTTTCCTTCCCTCTTTCTCCCCTCCCTTCCCCCTTCCCCGAGTAAGTATTTCCCATCTGTAGCACGAGCTACTTCACCCCCCACCCTCCCACTTCCCTCTCCTACGCCCCCTCCCCCCTACCCCCCACACACATAAACACTAACGAGACTCTTGGTCTTACGTCATTAAGCCCATTTCCGCCTTTTTCTCAGAGATATCACAAGTCCCAAACACACGCACACACATACACACACATACACACACACACACACACACACACACACACACACACACACACACACACGCGCACGCAAACGCACGCACACACACATACACATACACACACACATACACATACACATACACATACACACACACACACACACACATACAAACACACGTATACTCAAATAAACACGACATTATTGGACCTAATTCAAGTGATTTTCCATACTGTTCTCTGGTGCACATGTCGACTTCAGAAACTGCTCTGGAATCCTTGTTATGCTTCTTTAATTCAGAAAGTTAATTTAAAAGTTA
>NW_028234410.1:32376578-32389078 GCF_977035675.1 Penaeus japonicus
CGAGAGGGTTATAGGCCTAGCTCGCCGTGCTGCTCAACCCACGCCACCGCTACCACCCCCAAACCCCCACTACCATGTAAACACTAAACAGGTGGGGGAAGCAGTTTTTGTCCCTGCTACTCTCATCTCTCGGGGCCCCCATGGTGCGACTGGGGGAGGGGGGGAGGGAGAGGAGGGGGAGGAGGGAAGTAAGGGGAAATGGAGAGGGAATGTCGGACGGACGGGGGGTGGCAGGAGGAAGTACAGGAGGGAGATGAAGGAGATGGGGAAATCCACAAGGAAAATAAGGAGCAAGAGAAAGAGAGAGAGGAGAGAGAGACACAGAGAGAAAGAGAGAGAGAGAGAGAGAGAGAGAGAGAGAGAGAGAGAGAGAGAGAGAGAGAGAGAGAGAGAGAGAGAGAGAGAGAGAGAGAGAGAAGAAGAGGAAGAAGAATGACAGCCAGAGAACGACAGCGCGAGAGAAAGCGAGAGCGAGGCGAGAGGACGAGACGACGGCAAGGAGAGAGCAAGAGCGGCGAGAGAGCGAGAGAGCGAGAGAGGTATGAAGATGATTGGGCCGATAAGGAAGTGGAAGGAGTGATGGGCCTGTCGGTCGGCCAGACGTCTCGGGAGGGAAGCGAACGACGTCTCCGGCGCAAATACAAAGACAGTACTAACGAGGCCTCGCTTATTAGCCCTCTCCGTCACCTTCTCCCTATTTTCGGTTCCTCTCCCTTAGTCTCACCCTTTTTTTCCCCTCTTTTTTTCCCATAGAGTTAACCCTTCTTCGTCTACACCCTGGTCTCCCTCGTCCTTATCCTCCTCTTTATTGTCATCTTCGATTCTTCTCCCTACCTTCGACTCCCCCACCCTAAGTATCTCCCTTTTTCCCCTTTCATATAACCCTCGTTCACCCTTACCCTCACCTCCTTAACACTCCCTTCTCCCTACCTCCCACTTCATTCTCAATCTCTCCCCTTTTCCCTTGTGTTAACCCTTCCCTCACGCGCTGTCCTCTCCCTAACCTCCACCCTCCCTCACCAACACGCGTATTCCGCCCCGCTCTCTCTCTCATTCTCCCTTTCGCTCCCTTTGGCTCCTGTCTCCTCTTTGTGATATCAGAAAGCAAGCGATTAACTAACAGGTCGACTCCCTCTTCATACTGATGGATTTTTGGAAAATGTCTTCCGACACAAAGGGTTTCACGAGAGAACAATGAGCTCTTATCCGGTATCAGGTATCAGGTGTAACAATGGGTCTGCCACATGTCTTAAATCACTATTGCATTAAATTGTTTACTTAAAGGCTCAGAATCGAAGAAATAAATCTGTATTATCAATTTCTCAAATAGCGTCTTCCAAATGACTAAGAAAGACCTCTATATCACTATACCCTGATAATGTTCGTACAAGGAGTTACCACGGATACGAAATCAGCCCATGTCTTATTACTGCATCAGGGGGTAAGTAATAGTGTTATATACAGTATATATGTATATGATCAGGCAATCAAGAGGGAGGGAGGGAGGTAGGAACAGAAGGGGAGAGAGAGAGGGAGAGGTGGTGGGAGAGAGGAGAGAGGGAGAGGGAGAGGGAGGGAGGGTGGAAGGGAGAAAGGAAGAGAGAGGGATAGAAAGAGATGGATAAAGAGAGAGAGAGAGAGAGAGAGAGAGAGAGAGAGAGAGAGAGAGAGAGAGAGAGAGAGAGAGAGAGAGAGAGAGAGAGAGAGAGAGAGAGAAATAAAGAGACAATTAACACGAAACCAAAAAATGATAATATCAAAACGAAATCAACAGGTAAATACAGTAAAACAAAAACAAAAATTAAGAAGAAAGTCAAGACAGAACGAAGGTGTTAGGCCGAGAGCGAGGACGACCGAAGCTGTAACATCTTGTAGGTTTTCCCAAGACTTCCTTGATGACGACCATACCAACTCACCCCTCCCTTCCACCCCCCACCTCCACCCCTTCCCCTCCCACGACCACCACTACATACCCCTCCTACCGCCTTCCCAATTCCCCCCTCCCCCCCTCCCACCAACCCACTTGGTCTCCCCACCCCCTACCCCTTCCCTTCCCTTCCCTGTCCTACCCTGCCTCACCCCCTCCCTCCCTGGCCAACACCTAACACTTGGTATCCACTTCTTGCTTATTATCTTATTTTTCATCTCCCGTTTATCTAGTCTCGGCCTATCCCCCCCTCACTCTACCCTTCCCATGGTACTGATGCCCCCCCGTTCCCCCTTCCCCGCCTCCTGCCACTCATGAGGGGGGGGGGGGTTATAAGTAGGAGGGGGGAGAGGAAGAAATAAATAAGGAGAAGAGAAAAAGAGGAGAATAGAATGGGGAAAAGGGGAGGGAAAGAAAAAGAGGGAGACAGGAAGAGGGGGGATAAAAGGAGGAGGGGAGAAGAAGGGGAGGAGAGAAGGAGGAAAGAAAAAGGGGGACGACGAGGAAGAAGATAGGGGGAGGAAAGAAGAGGGAGGAAGAGGAGGAGGGGTGGGGAGGAGAGGAGGAAGGAAGGGGGAAAGAGGAGGAGGGGAGGGGGGAAGAGGAGGAGGGGAGGGGGAAGAGGAGGAGGGGAGGGAGAAGAGGAGGAGGGGAGGGGGGAGAGCAGGAAGGGAGGGGGGGAAGAGGAAGAGGGGAGGGGGAAGAGCAGGAGGGGAGGGGGGAAGAGCAGGAGGGGAGGGGGGAAGAGGAGGAGGGGAGGGGGGAGAGGAGGAGGGGAGGGGGGAGAGGAGGAGGGGAGGGGGGAGAGGAGGAGGGGAGGGGGGAAGAGGAGGGGAGGGGGGAAGAGGAGGAGGGGAGGGGGGAGAGGTAACAGTTACGAGGCACTGGGATGACTAACAGCGGCCGGGGTACAATGGTCGGGCAGGAAAGGGACCGAATTAGAGGCAGTTAATTTAAGGTAATTTTAAGGACGGCTAACATTGCAATCAGTCTCCGAGACGACCGTTTGCGACCATTTCGTATTTCTTTTATTTTTCAAATTTTATATTTCCTCTTTCCCTTTTTTTCTTGGCTGTCTCTCTCTCTCTCTCTCTCTCTCTCTCTCTCTCTCTCTCTCTCTCTCTCTCTCTCTCTCTCTCTCTCTCTCTCTCTCTCTCTCTCTCTCTCTCTCTCTTCTTATCCATATTCTTCTCCGCCTCCTTTTCCTTTTCTTATTCCTTTTCCCTCTTCCTCTTCCCCTCCTTCACCCCTTCCACCTCGCTCTCCCTTACTTCTCTCAATATCTCGCTTTCCCTCTCTCATCTGTACTCTGTCCTCTCTCCTCTCCCTTCCACTTTCCCTCTCCCTCCCTCCTTTCCTTCCCTCCCTCTCCCTCTCCCTCTCCCATTCCGAACGAATCAATAAGATCAAACAACACCAGGATAGACACACGCAAATCACTACAAACTACAAACATCATATACTTCAAAAATAAACGAAAGAAACAAAAAACCAAAGACAAAAAACAACAACAGAAGTACCAGCTATCCCTATCTACAACCCACATCGAAATCTCATTACAGTTATTACTGCCATAGGTAAAAATATATTACCTCCTATCTTCTCGATGCCCCTAGCTCCCTGCTTCCCTCCACCTACCTCTTTCCAACCCCCTTCCCCATTTCCGCCCTATGCCCCTTTCCCCTCCTCTTCTCTTTCCCTTCTCCCCCCCCCCCTCCTCTTCTTCTTCCCTCCTTCCCCTCTCCTTTTCCTTTCCTCCTTCCCCCACTCCTTCTCCATGCCTCCTTTCCCCTTCTTTTCTTCCTCCTTTTCCCCTAGTCCTCTACCTTCCCTTTGGCTCTCCCCCTTCCTCTCCCCCCACCATACCCTCCACCACCCTTCCTAGCTACCCCCCCACCCCCTTCCCTACCCCTCCGACACCCCTCCACCTCCGCCCCCTCGAGGCTAACACCTTAAAAAAAACAAGGAGTGAGATTTAGTAGAACACAACACAGGGAGTCATGTGGGAAGGGAGGGGTATGTGGGGAGAGGAGGTTGGGGTAGGGGAGAGGGGGATGGGGTAGGGGTGAGTGAGATTTAGAACGCAACACTGGGCGTCATATGGGGGGGGTAGTGGACGAGGGGTAGGAAGAACGTGGGGGAGAGGGAGAGAGATGAAAGAGGGAGGGAGGAGAGAGAAGGGAAGGGAAAGAGAAAGGAGGTAGAGGAGCGAAGAGGATAGGGAGAGGGAGAGAGGGGGGAAGAAAGAGAGGCGAGAAGAGGATAGGGAGAGGGAGAGAAGGGGAGAAGCCACCGAGCATATGGCGGCCGAGGTGGTGTATCCCCCCACCCCCTCTCCCCCTGCCCTGTCACCGGCATAGACCTAAGTCGCCCGTACCTGCTGCTGGACGGGTAGGGGGGTCAGTAAAAAAAAAAATGAAAAAAGGGTGGATAGGGTTGAGTTGGAGGGGGAGGGAGGATGGGCGGAGGAGTTAGGTGGGGGAGGAAGGGGGGGGGGGGAAAGAATTATGTGGGGTAGAAGAATGGAAGAGAGGGGAAGGGGGGGGGGGGAGGGGGGGGAGGGGGTGAGGCGGGGTGGAAGAGGGGAGGGGTTATGATTACGATGGAAGAGGAGGAGGACGGGGGGGGGTGGGTCGGGCCAGGGTGGGACGGGGCGGGGGGGGCCTGCGCGGTCTAGGGGACGGGGGAGTTGCGGGTACCTCGGGGGGCGGGGGGCCCGGGGTCAGTAACTGGAAGGGAGGTTTCTTGCGGGCCCGGAGGTAGTGAAGGGTGGGGGGGGAGCCGCGGGGATTGGAGGGGCGGAGGGGCGCGCGGAGGGCTGCGGGGAAGGGGGGTTTAGAAGGTTGTGGGGGGGGTGGAAAATGGGGGGAGGAAAGAAAGGGGGGGGAAGGGGGGGGGGGGGGAAGAAAGGGAGAAGAAGGAATTTAAGAAAGGGGAGAAAACAGAAAGTAGGACAAAATGGGTAAGGAAAATTATATAAAAAGGGGAAAAAATGGGAAACAAAAAAAAAAACAAGGGGTGGGGGCCCAGGGAGGGGGAGAATGGAAAAGAGACAAAAATATAAACATAATGATCCAAAGGTGTGGGTGGTGGGTGACTATAGAAAGTAAAAAGAATATGGAAAGAAAATACCAGAAAAAAAGAAAAAAAAAAAAACAGAAAAAATGAAAAAAATACAGAAAAAAGGAAAAAAAAAAACAGAAAAAAAAAACAAAATAATCCCCCAAAACATAAAAGATATGGGTTGGGGGGGGGAGATAAAGGGGGGAGGGGGAGGGGGGGGGGTGGGGGTGGGCTTGTTGCAATACGGTTTTATGTGTTTGTTTGTTTGTTTGTTTTTGTTTTTATTCTAGTTCCATTATTATTTACTGTCTTTTATCTGTGATTAATCTAATCGTTGTTTCTATTTGTTTATCTAATTATGCTGTTTGGAGGGGTGGTCGTTTAAGGGGTTTGTCTTACGTTAAATCTAGTAAACATTTTGTTTTTATGTTTGTTAGATTTTTTATATTGTCTTTTTGAAGGTAGTGTGAGTCTAAATTCTGTCTACAAATTTCTGGTTGACTCTTTCACCGGATTAAAATAAATTGGTAACCAACAAACAATCACTTAAAGACAATATCAAAAAATAAAATTTAAATAAATAGAAAAAAAACCAAAACGAGAACTACAAGACAATTTTCTTAATCGGAGGCACCAATATCCGATTACCGAGCACCTGGACAGATTCTTGAAATGAAAAAAATCCGAATGAAGAACAAAATAGATCAGAGCGTTAGTACGTGATTAAAAGACTTCTGGAATGAAACCAATCGAATTAAAATTTTAGGTCAGAAACCAAGTACGTGTTCTTTTTTTCTTCAACAAAAATCTTATTATCGTCTTTTATGTTCACAATTTATCTATATTTACTTTTTTCTATTTCCTTTATACTCACCGCTTATTCTGTTTTAATTTATAAGTTCACTTAATGCATATATGAATATTATACTCTAGTTTTATACCTCCATAACAAATAACATTAATACAATACATGTACATTTAATAATAACTAAAACAAAAACTAAATACATAAATAAACAGTAAACAACAATAAAATACAAACTAACAAAATCAAAACTATAATAAAGAAAGTACTCAAAAAAAATAAAAAAAGTACATAAAAACAACAAAAAATTAAAAAAAAAAAAAACAAAAAAAAAACGAAAAAAAAACAAAAAAAAAAAAATCAAACACCCCCACCAAAAAAAAAAAAAAAAAAAAAAAAAAAAGAACTGTCTCTACAAAAAAAAAAAAAAAAAAAAAAAAAAAATAATAAACACATAATAACCAGCAAAATTATCTCATTATGCGACGGATTACCATATCCGAGAAATCAACAAATAAATCAGCAATTGTTTTACAAACCCGTCCCAGCAGCACCGAAATAATCTCCGAATGCATAAAATCGGTCCATAAAACGGAGACGACTCAAAACGACCCAAAATGCAAAAGATAAAAACGGTCCGAGAAAGAATCCAACGCACAAATTGCCAAGACTAAAACGAAGAACAAGAGGAAAAACGGGGGGGGGATTGTTTGTTGTTTAATTATCTTTTTGAAAAAATTTATTTTTGTTCTTTGTTTTTTTTTTTTTGTGGGGGGGGACGCATGTGTTGTGTGTGTGTATGTGTTTGTTCTGTGTGTGTTTTGTGTTTTGTTGTGTTATGTGTGTGTGTGGTGTGTGTTGTGGGTGTGGTGTGTGTGTGTGTGTGTGTGTGTGTGTGTGTGTGTGTGTGTGTGTGTGTGTGTGTGTGTGTGTGTGTGTGTGTGTTTGTGTGTCTTCGTGTGTGCGTGCGTTGGTGCGTCTGTCTGTTGTGTGTGTTTTTCTTGCTTTGGTCTTTCTCTGCTTGCTTGTTGCCTGCCTTTCTGCCTTCTTGCTGCTGCTTGCTTGCTGCTGCCCTGCTGCTGCTTACATTTTTGCTCACTGCCATGGGCCATACTCTATCTTCCACTCTTCTCTCTTTTTTTACTCTCTCTCTCTCTCTTTCTCCTCTCTCTCTTCTATCTATCTCTCTCTCTCTCTCTCTCTCTCTCTCTCTCTCTCTCTCTCTCTCTCTCTCTCTCTCTTCCTCTCTCTCTTCTCTCACTTCTCTCTTGTTTATGCTTTGCTTAGTCAGATGAGGATGCGGCGGGGGGCGGGAGAGGTTTAGGGGACGTTGCAGGAGGCGCCACTTCTTTTTATTTAGTTGTTATATACTCGAAGCTTAAAACTTAGTTAACTCGATTGTTAAAGACTCGTAATTAAATAACAGCCTCGACAGTTGCTTTACGTCGAGTTCCAAGGAGCTCGACAGTTGTTTCAGACGGAGTTCACAGAAGGAAACTTGATTCAGACATTTTGCTGCGTGCCTATTGCGCGTGTCTTCGCTTAAGAGAAGAAGAAAACAAGGAGGGGGATAGAAGAAGAACAAGGAGAGGGGGAGGAGGAGGAGGAAGAGGTGGAGGTGGAGGAGGAGGTGGAAGTGGAGGAAGAGGAGGAGGAGGAAGTGGAGGAGGAGGAGGAGGAGGAGGAGGAGGAGGAGATGGAGGAGGAGGTAGAGGTGGAGGTAGAGGTGGAGGTGGAGGTAGAGGTGGAGGTAAAGGTGGAGGAGGTGGAGGAGGAGGGGGAGGAAGAGGTGGTGGTAGTGTAGGAACTGGAGGAGGAGGAAGAAGAAGAAAAAAAAATGACTATGATGACTAAGAAAAAGAAACAGAAGACGAGAAAAAAAATATTGGTAATACCTAGGCATACAATCCGAAACTCTCATCAACCTCCAACGCCGACGGTTCTACCCACTCTTCACAATCCACGCCCACAATCTTAATCCTTCCCTCAGGATCGAAACGGACAATCCTCACTCCAAGAATCTTTCCTAACCACGCCCTCACGCCCTTAGAAATCAACAGTGTACCTTACTCTCCCTCGCAAGCCCGTCCTCTCCCCTACTCCCTCTCTCTTTCCTATTCCCTCTCTCTTTCCCATTCCCTCTCTCGCCCACTCTCGCTCTCCTCCATACCCTCTCTCCCTCTTTCCCTCTCCAACTCATCTCTCCTCTGCCTTTCTACTTTCTTCCTATCTTTTCTTTCCCTTTATACTTTATCCCGTCTCCCTTACCGATTACATCTTTTACCTACCTTCCAACACCCTAACCTCCTCCTCTCCATCTTTCCCCTCCCTTTTATATCTCCGCCCTCTCTTTCCTCTCTTTCTACCCTCTCCCCTCTCCCTCTCCCTACTCTGCTTTCCCTTTAATTCCCCCGTCCTCCCCTTCCCTCTTCCTATCATTTTCTTTCCGTCCTTCTGCCTCTCCCCTCTCCTTACCTTTTCCTCCTCCTCCGTCTCTTCCCTCTCCTTCCCCTCCCCAGCTCTACCTCCTCCCCTCTCTTTACTCTCCCTACACACCCCTCTCCCTTCCCCTTGCACACTCCCTCTCCCCCCCCCTGCTTACCTCCTCTCCCTATCCTCCCTCCTCCTCCCCTCCCCTCCCTTCCCCTCATCCCACCTCCTCTTCCCTCCCCTCCCCTCACCCCACTTCCTCTTCCCACCCTTCCTACCGCCTCCACTCATCCCATCCTCCCACCACCTCCCGCCGCCCGCCCCCCCGCCCCCCAACCCGGCAAGGCTGACTGTTGCAGGCGGCCTTGCAGTGTCGTGCATTGATTATTACCATGCGACTGCAGACTGGCCAGCGGTTGCCTCGTGTACTTTATCTTGGCGAGGTGATGGCGCGTTTGTCAAGCCTGTCTGTCCTCCTGGCCACCGCCGACCGCTCTTGTGCAATTGTCTTCGTTGATGGCCTCCTGTCTTCGCTGTCTGTCGGCCTGTCTGTTTGCGTTTGGACTCCGTGTGTGTGTTTTTGTTGTTATTTGTTTGTTTGTTTGTTTGTTTGTTTGTTTGTTTGTTTGTGTGTGTGTGTGTGTGTTTATAGTAAGCGCGCGTCAGTTTGCGCACTTCACAATGCAAGAACAAGCTTCGGCATAACATACAATACGAATTACAGTCGAACACGCAATATCCACAACATGCAAAACAGCAAGATTTTTATATCATTACACAATACTATTCCATTCTTCCCACAATACGAGATAAATAAAAACAACAGATGATATCCGCGTAAAGATCTATCACAAGACCGCAGTCAATAAGCAAATGTTTATCTTTCTCGTTCGCTTGCTGTTGCTCGCTATCGCTTCATCTTGAACCTGTTGCCGCTCCGGGTTAGTCTTTGCTCCGATGGAATAGCGAATGGAGAGAGATAAGAGGTTAAATATTTACCAATAAACGAGGTATATCTGAAATATGATGCCGATATAAAGTAGACCGATTAATTAAAGCTTAAAAGTTAATCATACAACTATTACCTATGATACTACTACTGTTATTGCTGCTACTGTTTCTACTACTGCCACTACCACTACTATTGCTATTACTACTGCTACTACTGCTTTTGCTGCTGCTGTTGCTGCTGCTGTTACTACTACTACTACTACTACTATGACTATAACTAGGTATATCACCGTCACACACACACACACACACACACACACACACACACACACACACACACACACACATATATATACACACACACACATATATATATATATATATATATATATATATATATATATATATATATATATATATATATATATATATATATATGTAAAAAATAAAAGGGTCTTCAAATGCACCCCTCATGACCAAACCAAACCTGCGCCATCATTTGTATTCTACGACCAACTACTATTCACTATAACTAACCCTAATGATACAACTTCCCCATAATAATACCTTGGACCGTCAAAGAAAAGGAAAAGAAAAAACAAACAAGAATCAAAAAGTCGATCGCGACACCGAGAAGAAACAAAGGAACTTGAACGTGAAGACTTGTACGTGGTGCCCAGAGAACCAGCGAGATTCCTCCGAGGCACAGTGCCACGTCGGAGGCAGCTTCACCACCCTGGCACCTCGACTGTCATCACCCTCGACCTGTTTCCGGTCCCCCTCCTTCCCACTCCCTCTATCCCCCGTCCCCCCTCCCCGCCTCTTCTCCCACGGTGGGTAGGCCTATCTAAAGGCACGAGGGAATTGGCGAGGGTCTTGCGTGTAAAGTATCTTTCTATCTGTCTGTCTATCTATCTATCTACCTGTCTATTTATTTATATGTTCGTCTATCCACCCATCCAACCACACACCCATCCACTCAACCACCACAACCCACCCTTCCATCTACGCACCTACTTACCCACACACCCACCCATCCATCCATCCATCCATCCATCCATCCATCAATTCATCTATCTATCTATCCATCTATCAATCTATAAGGAAATAACACGAAAAATGAAAAAAGAAAAAAGACAAAGATAAAACGATGGAAAGGAAAAAAAAGAAAGAGAAATTGGAAAAGAAAACGAAGGAGGATTAGGAAGTGTCAAGGATAAGTTAGAAAGCGGAGGGAGTTGTTAGCTTCGAGAACTAAGCACTCACCAGCTGGTCTGGTCACCGGAACAGGGAGAACGCCAACGTACCTATAAAAGAGAGAGAAAAAAAAACATGTATTAATTATTTACATTTACGTTCCATACTAAATGGGATATTTATCTCTAAATCTGAAGAAAAAAATATATATATATAATAAAAAGGATCAGCTTAAAATCAGCGATATCAACATTGTGGAAAAATATTCACATCCATCCATCCATTTTTTTTTCTTTTTTTTCAATATTTGTCACAAGGATCTTTGTATATCCCTGTGACACTGTCTACCCTACACCTGGACACGTAATTCGTCACAGCAACCAACACGTCGCCACAGCGCATTACAAAACGGGTGGGAAGGTGGGCGACGGGCGTGGGGAAGGGGGCGTCGGGGTGGGGGGAGAGAAGTTAGTGAAAAGGTGGGGAAGGAGAGAAAAGTTGGGATAAGGAGGGGAGAGGAAGGAGGAAGAAGGGAGAGAGAGAGATTGGTGGGAGGGAATGAGGGAGGGAGGGAGAGAAAGAGGGAGAGAGAAAGATAGATAGATAGATAGATAGATAGGTAGATAGATAGATAGATAGATAGATAGAGAGAAAGATAGATAGAGAGAGAGAGTGTGTGCGAGAGATAATCAGAAAAGTGGAGGGGAAAATAGGGTGGAAACACGTCAAGAGAGAAGGAGAGGGAGAGGTCCGGGGGAGAATAACGTGACGGGAGAGAAGGAGAGAGAGAGAGGGGAGAAGAAAAGAAGTGTTTTGCAGCCGAGTGGCGAGCCCGAGAGCGGCGAGGAGTGGAAGGCGGAGAATTGCATACATAGCTTGGCCGCTCAATTTCTAAAGTTGTCGTGTCATGGGCCCCCTTGCCTTCGCGCGCGCCAGGTGCACTCGCCGCCCGGACGCCCACCACGAAGCACCGCGCACGCCCCCGTTCATCTTTTTTATTTCTTTTTTTGTGTGTCTCTCCTGTTGTTTCGAACCTTCCGCGCACGCATCATTTCAATTCTTCCTCTTTCTTTCTTTCTATCTCTCTTTATTTTACGCCCACCTAATCCTATGTTTCTCTTCCTTAGTATACCTCGCTCTTTGCTCCATAATCTAACGCCCACGACTCAAGAAACGATACCCGTGATTCGCTCAAGTTACAGTGACGCCCACGTAACTCCCGACGCGGCTCCTGCTCCTCCTCCTTCTACTTTTCCTTTACCTCTTTACCTTTTCCTTTTCCTTTTCCTCCTCAATCTTCTTTTTATTCTTTTTTCTTTTCTTTTTTTTTTCTTTTTTCCATTTTTTTTCCTTTTCTCCTTCTCCTCCTCCTCCTAATGATGATGATGATGATGATGATGATGATGATGATGATGTGATGACGATAATGATAATAACAATGACAATAATAATGCTGATGATGACAATCACAATCACAACGATAATGACCATGATGAAAGCAACCTTCCTCCCCCCCGCATCCCACATCCCCCCATACCATCCCCACCCGACCCACCCCTTTTTTTCTAAAGCGTTTGGAAAGTGTCCCATAGACCGGGGCGGGGCGTGGGCGGATGAGACACAGCAGTACCAACGGGCGAGGGGGCAGAGGCAGCTAATGCACTCACTGGCCGCCCGCATGTAACTGAAGTACAAGTCTCGAGTTACTGGCTACCAAAACGTGTCCTATCTATCGCCAGAGGTTCCTGTCGGTGGTGGGTAGGGGGTAGGGGGTAGGGGTGGGAGGGGAGGTATGGTTGGGTATGGGTGTAGAGGTAGAGGGGGTTGGGGTGGAGGGTATAGGTGGGGGAGTATGGTTGGAGGTGGAGGGTAGAGTGACCGAAAGGGGTATATTCATTGTGTGGGTATATGAATGCATGTTGTAATGTGTTTTTTCCTTGGTCATTGGCATTATCATTTATTCTTATCAGCATTATTTTCATTATCCTCCTTTTTATCATTATTTCCATTATCATTATCATCCTCATCATCTCTATTTTCATCCTCATTATGATTATTTCTACTCATACTATTACAATAACAATCATTATCATCGTATTTTGTTTAACTTAGTCAATTATCGTTATT
>NW_028234410.1:32394078-32401578 GCF_977035675.1 Penaeus japonicus
GGACCGCACATAAAAACGCCGCGCAACGCCGCCCCGGGCGCGACAGGGTCAACTTCTTTTTTTCTACAACAAAACTTGCGCCAGGAACCGCAAGACCCTTTCGATCCTGCAGCGTCACTAACAGTGACCTGGGTACCGTGACGTCATAGGCCGAGGACCAATGAACGCTACCCTCTTTCACACGTCATAGGCCCAGGATCCAATGTGAGCACTGATCTTGTTGACGTCACGCAATCGAACCAGCCAATGAGGACTCACGGAGATGACGTCCCGACTTATCAACCAATAGGCTCGGGGGATCTGTTTTGGCAAGACCTGTAATTGGCAGATTTGTGCGGCAAAACTGAAAAGGTTGTTACAAAGACGACATAGGCCGAAGACAGATCGGACACGCCCACCTGCCCCTCACAATCCTTCACGCATCATCTGAAAGGACTTGTAACAACAGTTGGGAGTTCAATGTTCCTTTCAAGTTGCGCCGAATGAATAAAATTGATTTATACGCTCATAAACAGGAGGAGAAAGTTTGCCGAAAATCTGAATCACTCCCAATTAAAGCTGTAATTTACCGAATCAACGACCTACTACCATTATATCACATACAACGAAAAAACGGTACACTACATATCGAACAAAAACAACTCGTGGAGCCCATCCAAAAGGGAAACAAACAAAAAACAAACAAAAAGGAGTAAAACAAAGAAAAAAAACGCGTGGGAGTATGGTGGTAGGGCTCAGGGGGAGGGGGAAGTGGGTAAGGGTGAGGGGGAGGAGAGGGAGAGGGGGGGGGGTCAGCGCCAATGTTGTCGTGCAACAAGTGGTCGCGAGAGAAGGGGTGGAGCAAGGGGAAGAGAGAGACCCCTTTGTTAGTGTTATATGTTTAGGATGATGGTATGGGGAGTAACCCATGTGATAATAAGCATCGGCTAGACGCAGACGCACTCATGTATAGAAACTCATACACACACAAACACACACATGTGCACATTCACTCATATACATTTACATACACATACACACACACGCACACAAATACACACACACACACACATATACATACAAACACACACATACACAAACAGACACACACACATACACATACAAACACACACACATACACATACAAACACACACAGACGTACACGCATTCCCTCCTATAGATACCCACATACACTACATATCAAACAGACACACATATTTACAACACAGGCATATCTTGGCACTAAAACAAGTAATGGACACTTTGCATCACTAATCCACATTTTATCATTCCCTCACCTCCAAAGACGCATTAAAGTGACTTCATACACGAACGAGGATAAACTCAGGTTTGGTCATCATTTATTATTTATTTATTTATCATTTATTATTATCGTAACTACCATCTTCGTTATCATAATCAACACAATTTTTAATTGTTATTCTCATTTTCATTATTTTTGCTAGCATCATTACTGTTTTATATGATTTCGTGAATTTTATCATTATTATTAATATAATCTAAAGCATAATATCAGGCTCTTTTTCTTTCATTCGTTTTTTTCTCATTTATTGTTTATGCTTGTTCTTTGTCTCAACACTTTCTTTTTTCCTACTTCTAAATTATATTTTCCTTGTACACAATACTTCTTGTATGGTGCTCTTTTCTTTCCGATTTTTTTTTTTCTCTCTCTCTCTCTCTCTCTCTCTCTCTCTCTCTCTCTCTCTCTCTCTCTCTCTCTCTCTCTCTCTCTCTCTCTCCCTCCCTCCCCCTCTCTCTCTCCCTCCCTCTCCCTCTCTCTCTCCCTCTCCCTCTCCCTCTCCCTCTCCCTCTCCCTCTCCCTCTCGCTCTCGCTCTCACTTCCCTCCTCTCCCCCTCTTCACTTCCACATTCCACCTCCCTCAATTCTCCATCTTCCCCTATCACTTCCTCTTCTTCCCCTCTCCCTCCCTCACAACTCTACCCCTCCATCATTTCTCCATCCTCTCTCCCTCTCTACGCTTCTGCCCATCTCCCTCTCTCTCCTCCATTTAATCGGGGAGGGAGCGAGGCCAATACATGCGGCCGGTTCCCTCCTGCCTTTTATTAGTGCCATAAACCTGCTTGCCCGGTAATGTGAGTGAAAATTAACCCTTTTCCTTTAGGCCTTCGAAACCCCTTAGCCTCCGTGTAGGGGTATGGGGGGAGGGGAGGGGGAGGTAGAAGAAGAATGGGGGGAGGAGGAGGAACCTGAGAGGGGGTAGGAGTATGGGGAGGAGGGAGGCGGAAGGGAGATGGGGGAGGAGGAGAAGAAGGAGAAGGAGGAGGAGGAGGAGGATCAGGAGGAGGGAGAAGAAGAAGAAAACGAGGAGGAGGAGGAAGAATATGAGCAAGAAAGGATAAACCTGCAGGGGGGAGAAAGGAGGAGGAGAAGGAGAAGCAGAAGAACGGAGGGAGAGAGGAGGAGGAGAAGGGAGGGAAGGGAAAGGGGTGAGGGAAGGAGGTTAGGGATGGGCAAGACCGAGGCATGTGCTCGATCTTTCTTCATTTTTATTACGAAGGGGCAAGGACCTGCTACCCCCTTTGCCCAGGAAAAAAAACCCATTTCCCTAACGTCGGGTATTATTATCATTATTATTACTTTTTCTCCTCTTTTTTTATCCTCGTCTTCCTCTTCCTCTCCGCCCCCTTCTTTCCCTCAAAGTCATGACCTCTGCCAGGCCGTTTAGGAACCGCAGGACAACGTGGCGACCGGAGTGACGTTCCGGCCTAAGCGCAAAGGAGAGGAGCGAGTATGTCTTAGAAGGTACTTGGGGAAAGGGTGATGTGAGGGTGATGTGGTGTAACCTTTTTATTACGTGGAGGAGGAGGGTGATGAGGGGAGATAGGGGGGAGGGTGAGTAACTGCAATTAAATGTAGGAATACTGAAATAAGTACGTTTACGTAGAAATAAATGCAAATGGAGAATAGATAAAGAAGAAAGAATATTGATTATAACAAAGGGGAAGATATATATTACTAATAACGATAATGAGAATACATGGTGTTAATGATAAAAATACTGAAAAAAAGAGAAATAAAAGATAATAAAGAAATTTAATGAAATAGAGGGAGATGAAAAAGTCGGTGACAACACCTCATGACAGAAACCATCAGGAACAATAGTCTTTCACATCCAGACTGAAAACCCTCTACCCCCCACCCTTTCCCTTCCTCTTCCCTCCCCCCTTCCATCTCCATCTTCCCCTTCACTTGCCTCATTTGCCCTCATACTTCCCCCCTTCCCTCTCCCTTGTCTATTTTTTCCAGTTCCACTTTCCCCCACCCTATGCCCTTTGTATTCCCCTTCCGCTCTCCCCCTCCTCCCGCACCTCCTTCCCCATCTACACCTCTACCTTCCTTAACCCCTTCCCTCCACTACCCCATTCTCTTATCACCCCTTCCCCTTACTCTTTCTTACCCCCACCCCCACCCTACCAACCTATTCCCTTCTCCTCAACCCTACCTCCCTTCCCCCCTTCCCTTCTCCTACCCCCTCTACTCCCTCCCCCTCTGGTACCACCTCCTCCCCCTACCCATCCCCCTCACCCCTCCCCTCTTGGCCTGAATAAAAGCCAGCACAGTTAATTAGGAGGCCGGAGAGCCTTACGTTCGACAATCACGCCCCTTGAAAGAGCCACTCGGCCGCCTCTCGAGCAATGTTAGAGAAACTGATTCCGACGATACCACGCAACGCCAGCCAGGACGGGCGGACGGCGCCGGGAATGTGCTGTGGGAACGAGGGAAAAGGGGGGGTAAATGGGGAAGGGGGGGGCGAAGGGGAAGAGGGGTAGATGGGGAAGGGGGTAGAGGGGGAAGGGGGAACGAGGGGGAACGACGGGAAAGGGGGACGAGGGGAAATGGGGAACGAGGGGGAAGTGGGAAGGGAGGAAACGGGGAACTAGGGGAAGAGGAGAAAGGGGAACGAGGGGGAAGAGGAGAGAGGAGGAGATGAGGAAGTAGTGGGGAAAGGGGTACGGGAGGTGAGAGGTGGAAGGCTTATAGGGAAGGGTGAGAGGGGAGAGGGAAAGGGGGAAGGTGGGAAAAGTAGACAAGAAGGGAGTGGGGAAGGGAAAGGGAAAACGGAAGAGGCAGAGGGGACGGGACCATATGTAAAGGGAAGGTGGAAAGGGGAAGGGACAGGAGGAAAGGAAGAGGGGGTAGGGGAAGTAAAGAAAGGAAGGGGTAGAAAGGGAAGAAGAAAGGAAGAGAAAAATGGAGCTAGTGAGATATCTACAAACTGTAATATACACATGTACACAAGATAAACAAACAAATAGACAGAGAAAAAAAAATCCAACAGCAAAACCATAGCTCCTAAGAAACGCAAAAACACACATAAAACAAAATACAGAAAACCCGACGATCCGGACAGTAGAGTCCCGACAGAGCATAGGCCTGTGAGGCGACGTCGGCGGCGAGGGTGGAATCTTACCCGCACAACATGTAGGGTCTTATCTCAGGGCCTTACACAGAGTGCCTGTGGTATACCGGGCACAGTGCCGTCCTTGTAAGCCCTACTATAGATGGAGGCCCAGGGATGGCGATGGGGGGTGGGTGGGTGGGGGGGGGGGAAGTAGGGATATGTTGGCAGTGATGATGGAACCGGGAGGGACGGGGAAGGGGGGGGGGATAGATGGAGTCTGGCATATGATGATAATAGATAAAGGGCATGGCGAAAGGCATTAGGTGGGTGTCGTTGTGGTTGTTAGTATCGTCATAACACCATCATATTACTCTTATCATCATCACGAATTTGATTACCATCGTCAGTATTATGATCATAAACACCAGCATCGTAATCATTATCAATCAACATAACCAACAATCATTCATCATTATTCTTATCATCGTTCATAAATCTTTCACTATCATTACACCCACAAAAGGCATCATCGTACCACGTAAGTAACAAGAGCCTCATTGTACCACTATAGGTATTTTCCACACAAAAAGAAAGAGAACCGACAGGGCAATTTGACTTTTTTTTACGAAAAATAAAAGAGAATGTTATAAATGAGGTAACTCTTCGATTTGCAACTAATGAAAATCAAGAGAATGCAAAAAAAACAAATGAGCAACAATCTTCTTCTTCGGTATGATAAGCATGTATTCGGAGTACAAGTAGACTACTTGCTTATCTTTAATCTCTCTCTCTATCTGTATATGTGTGTGTGTGTGTGTGTGTGTGTGTGTGTGTGTGTGTGTGTGTGTGTGTGTGTGTGTGTGTGTGTGTGTGTGTGTGTGTGTGTGTGTGTGTGTGTGTGTGTGTGTGTGTGTGTGTGTGTGTGTGTGTGTGTGTGTGTGTGTGTGTGTGTGTGTGTGTGCGTCCGCAGAAGCAATTCAACATTTTCTAATATTTGTGCTTTAGTATCCCCATTAGTTGCCATTGCTGTTCTTGTTATAGTTGTATTTAATAATTATTAGCACTATTTTCATAAGCATTAATCCAATATTTCCATAAAAACGTTTGTACTAATTTTGATGATTTTGTTGTCGTTGTTGTTGCAATTTCCCCTAAATATTGAATATCATTATCAACATTGTCTCATTCATCTGATAATGATGATTATTATTGAGCTTATTATCATTATTATTATCATTATCATTGATGTTATCATCAATACCACTATAATTATCATCATTATCATCATCATAAATGTTATCATTATTTACCAATATTGTCACTATTCTCATCATTATCATCACTATCCCTTTCTCCATTAACAAAACCCCCCTAAGCATTCCTTTCCACATATCCCAAAGTTGATCAAAAGTGAACGTCACATGCCCTGCGCCCTCCTAAGCGTTTTCGTCAGAATAAACAAACACGACCCCTTGCCCATGAACAAGAAGACTGAAGTTCAAATTCCCACACACTACACAGAGAGCCTCCTACCCCCCCCCCTCCACAAACCACGTCCAAAAGACCCAATTCCTTAATCAATCACCAAAGACACTAACCCACACATCCTAAAAAAAAAAACAGACTAATCAGAAATAGAAAGAAAGAAAGCAACAAAGATATCCACAACCCGATAAGAATCACAATAGAAGGAGAAGAAAAGAAAGAAAGAGAGGAAGAGAGAGAGAAGAGGAGAGGGAAATAATCTCGAAAAGCCTAAACACCACAGGAGACACAGAGACAAGCGAGAGACGAAGGCTTTCCCAACAGGCCATCCTTGTAACCGCCTTCGCTCACCACCTCCGCTGCCACCACCCAACACCCGGCTCCTCATGTTGACGTATTTTCTGTTATTATTAATTCGAATTTCTTCTTCTCTCTTTCTTCTTGTTTTTTGGTCTTGTTCTTCTTTTTTTTCTATGCTTTTTTTTCTTCTTTTCGTTTCCTATTTTTCAATCTCTTCTTGCTATCCTTTTTTTTTCTTTTGTTATTCTTCGTTTTCTGCCTATTTTTATTCTTCTCTCAGTCTGTTCATTATTCCTTTATTTTATCCTCTTTTCCTTATATTTCCCTTGTGCTATTGCTTTTTTTCTACTTTCTTCTCTTCTCCTTTTCTCTTATTCTGTTTTCCTCTTATTTGAGTTATTTTTCGTGTATCCACACACACACACACACACACGTGTGTGTATATATACATACAGTATATATATATATATATATATATATATATATATATATATATATGTATGTATATATATAATATATATAATATATATAATATATATAATTACACATTATGTACACACACATACACACACACACACACACACACACACACACACACACACATATATATATATATATATATATATGTATATATATAGATATCTTACACACACGTTAGTGCGCGTGTGTGTTCGTGTTCGTGTGTGTGTGTGTGTGTGTGTGTGCGTGTGTGTGTGTGTGTGTCTGTGCATGTGTATGTGTATATGAGTGTGCGTGTGTGTGTGTGTGCGTGTGTGTATGTATGAATGTGTGTGTGTGGTGTACATGTGTGTGTGTGTGAGTGTGTATGAGTGTGTGTGAATGTATGTGTGTGTGTGTGTGGTGTGCATGTGTGTGTGTGAATGTGTCTGTCTGTGTGTGTGTGTGTGTGCGTGTGTGTGTGTTTGTGTGTGTGCATGTGTGTGTTAATGCGTGCGCGTGTGTGTGTGTGTGTGTGTGTGTGTGTGTGTGTGTGTGTGTGTGTGTGTGTGTGTGTGTGTGTGTGTGTGTGTGTGTGTGTGTGTGCATGTGTGTGTTAGTGAGTGCGTGTGTGTGCATGTGTTTTAGTGAGTGTATGTGTGTGTGTGTGTGTGTGTGTGTGTGTGTGTGTGTGTGTGTGTGTGTGTGTGTGAGCGTGTGTTAGTGTGTGTATACATTTATATGTATGAACGTACACAGACTATACAGTACACACACAGAAACCCCCTCTGTTGCCCCTTGAACAGGCACCCATAAATATAACCCGCATCTCCCGCCTATAGAACTGGGCATTCTTGGGAAATTGCAGAGAAACGTCTGTGTCCATAGGCCTATCTGGCTGTCAGGGAGCGA
>NW_028234410.1:32406578-32411578 GCF_977035675.1 Penaeus japonicus
AAATAAGAAAAGAGGAGATGATGAAGGGAGACGAGGAGAGAAGTTGAAAAGTGAGGGAAGAACGGGAGGCGGTCAGAACGGGGGGAGGGGGGAGGGGGGGAGGGGGGTAACTGACTTCATTACCCTAATTACGATCCGTCATTCACCACCTCCGCATCAGCAGGTCCAATTACACCAAAACTGTTATAACGACAAATTATTAAATAAGGGGAAAGAAAAAAATACGAGATGGGGAAAAAATGGGAGAAAATGTCCTATGAAGGAAAATAAAAATCTCTGGTTGTCTTGAGGACATCTTTCTTTTCTGAGTGTGGGGAGGGGGGGAGGAGGGGGGCGGATGGATGCTTGGAAAAGCGACAGTCAAGTTTTGATATTCAAAATTTGACTTTTATTTTGCACAACGGAGTATTTAAAAAAAATAACTATACGCAGTCACAGTCGCTGCTGTCTATACATGGCATGTACAGATTATACTCAAGTTACTTTTATAAGCTGCTGATATTATATGATCATTATTGCTCTGTTACACTTCGCATATAAGGGCTCAGACACACGCACATACATACATACACACACACACACACACACACACACACACACACACACACACACACACACACACACACACACACACACACACACACACACACACACACATACACACACAAACAAACGCGAGGGATAGCTTGATATACTTATTACATTTAACGTTTAAATGTTCATAGTCTTCTTCGTCATGTTATCTTTCGTTTTCTCTGTTTTTCTTTTATCAATGTTCCCTTCTCTCCCTCCCTTTCCAAAAAAAAAAAAAAAAAAAAAATCCACACGTTCAAGACTTGGATCTCAAGGAATTACACTTCGACGTTCCTTCTGTGGCCGCAGGAGGTCAGAGAGGGGGAAGGAGGGAGGAGGGAGGATAGGAGGGGCAGGGGAGGAAGAATAGGAAGAGGGAAAGAGAGGAGAAGGTAGAGGGGATGAGGGAGTATAAGAGGAGAGGGGAGTAAGAGGGGGTAGAGTGTGGGAAATGGAGGAGGGTAGGGGGGGGTTGGGGACTAGGGAGTAGAGGAGGAGCAATGGACGGGTGGGGGGAGGGGGGGGAGATGTGTGTTACAGGAGCTTTGGTCGGTGTTGGGTGTCTTGACCCAGACTTAAGATCGACTTCTTGACTTCCTTCAGGACCCCCTCCAACCCTCCTTCTCCCATACCCCTCCCTCCCTTCATCATCTTGCCCTCCCTCCTCCCTCCATCATTTTTCCCTCCCCGCCTCCTCTTTCCCTTACTTCCATCACTTGCCCCTCCTTCTTCTATAACCTACCCCCTTCTCGCTCTTCCCTCTATCACCTTCCTCTTTCTTCCACCACTTCCCCTCCCCTTTTCTTCTACCCCCCTTCCCTCCCCCTTCCTTCTACCACTTTCCCCTTCCATCCTCCCCATCCCCCTTCCTTCATTTTGCCCCCCTTCCTCCCTCCCTCCTTCCCTCCCTATGCCTACCTCTACCTTTACCTGATTCTCAAAGTTAAGATGATCAATATTGGGTTAACTACTAGCCTGAAAGTTAATGAAATAATTAATTATCCGAAACGGATGATCACATTCCTATATCTTTTTCCTAATTATTCGAGCATCATTGTCTATCTATCTATTTATTTTCCATGCATTTTCCTTTGTTTTTGTTTTTCTTTATCTTAATCATAACTTACGCGAATTATAAATTCACTCGTCTTCCTTTCACTCCGTTTTCATTACTCGGTTGACGTATCAGTCTCGATACCGGAATCGAGATATTATGTCACAGCGATAATCTCTTTCAGAAAGAAAATCAAGAGAACAGCAATTGTGAAAATGAAAATAAATATGGACGAAAAAAAAGTCATACGATGCCCGAGAACGTAATAATAAAAACAACTAAAGAGAACAAAATAGAAAATAAATCATAGAAAAAGAAAAATTTTGAGACACACAAAAAAGCAAAAGATAATATAAAAAACTGTAAAACCATAAGAACACTAATACAAAAATAAATACAAAAAGAAAACTCAAACTCAAATAATGCAAAAAACAAAAACAAAAGAAAACGCAACACTATTTTTAAAAAATAATAATAAATACAAAAAAAATCGCACAACCAACAGAAAACGAAAAGAAAACCCACCACGAAACTCAAAGAAAACGGACCAGAAACGCACAACTAAAAATAACCCGCCAAGCGCCCGGGTTCCGGTTCCCAGCGAGCGACAAGTGCTAACTGGAATGCGCGCGTATGGCTGCTGAGGACAGCGGTGGCTCAATGCGGAGTGAAACCATGCTCGCTGCTGACCTCGCCTTTCAAACCCTCCTCCTGCACTCACGACCAGGTACAATGAGGCCCCAGTACACCGTGGGGGCGTCGGTATGGGTAGGAGGGGGAGGGCTGGGGTGGGCGACGGTGGGTTGGGGGTGGATGAGGGTGGGTAAGGAGGAACAGTAGGGGTTTGGGTTGAGGAGAAGAAATGGGAGGGGAGGGGAGGGGAGGCGTAGGTGTAGGGAGGGACAGTAGGAATAGTGGGTAGGAGGGAAGAAGGGTGGGGGGTTAGAGGGGAGGTAGAGAGGGCAGGGGCGTAGATTTGACGACATTTCAAAGTCTATAGCCCCCTCTTCCCCCCATTGCTGCTACTCAGGACTCCGCTGTTAACGTTTTAACGAACATATACATACTCACATAAATACATACATACATACATATATACATACATACATACGTACATACACATACATTCAAATAAATATGCATACACAACGTGTTCATACATACACAGACGGATACTCATACATAACTACATACATCCATGCATACTGTACAAACACACAAACACATGCGAATAACTATATGGGCCAATATGCACTCACACACACGCAAACACACATGGCGTACGTTGACGGGATGAAAAAAGAGTGATAAAGCATCAGGAAATGTCATTCAGTTAGTCCACCTTTAGGATATCTTTATCGAAACCTTAGTAACTGAGGCCAATTATCGTAACATCAAAAACCACATGCAATTAGGATCAAAATTTAAATTGCCAAATGAAAGCCCATATGTATCCAAAGTTCGTTTCGCATTCAATCATGTTTATGAGCAGACATCATATACCGCATCTCCCTAAATCAACAGGTTTTGATCTATCCGTCTTGTACTTGGAATCAAACAATGATCTTTTCAGGGAACCAGTAGCAGTGTCTTTATGGAGTCACTCATCATTAGTCAAGGCTACGCAAACATATAAACACGCAAACGCATACACACACACACATATAAACGCATATACGGATACGCACAGAGACAGACAGACAGACAGAAACACACACATGCATACATACATACATACATACATACATACACACACACACACACACACACACACACACACGGCGCAGGTCGGCAACAGTGAACATATGTTGCAGGTTCTAGATACGCTGACCAAAGTTTGCATTGATTTGGTTGCTCGTGTTGACACAAGGACAATGAACAACGGAAAAAATGCATATATTCATGTACGTCCACCCATTTTTCTTCTTTTCAAAACAAGAGAGTTTAATTGCGCTCCAGATTATGGTCCTTTCGACAAAAGAACTACCAATTTGCGCTTGGAAAATATGCAAATAAACAAAAAGCCACTCGGTAACCCGGGGTGGTGGGCACTTGTAATCTCGGCAGATATCAGGGGGAACTAAAGTGTTATCAAGGAGTCCTCGCACCTGGCCTGGGTTTTATGTGGTGGAGCGTGAGCGTACATTATGTGGCAATGACTTTTAGATGCACTGCTTCCACTTGCCGGGTGGATTGGCTACCGAGATCGAGATCGCATTTTTTTCTCTTCTTTTTTTTTCTTCTTTTATTGGGTGGAGGGAAAAGCCCCGGGCGATTTCTAAATGGCACCACCCGCCGCAATGCTCCCTTTGTACTGCATCACTCAAGGGGTGAGAGGAATCCAGGCGAGTTACGCCTCGTGTCCACAGGCGAACGGCAAATAAACGACGTGGCATCTCACGTCTTGTGCGCTGCTCCCTCCAGACCCAAATCCTGGAAGCAAAAGTAACGCACCGACACCCCTACCCCCTCCCCTTCAAAGGAAAAAAAAGGGTTATCACGCAAAAAACAAATGCACATACAAATGACCCCCTCATTAACACAGCTCTCCCTCACCCACCTTCGCCGAATAAACGTCCCCTATAAAACATACCACAATCTATAAACCAAGGGGCTAAAGAGACTATTTTGAATATCTCACTTCAAATCCGGCAATAGGCGTCCCAGTCAACAATCAACAAAGCCTCACATGACATACCAGTTTCTTTGCTACTGATCGATTCCAGATAGGTTCGCCGCTGTCACAATGCTTCGCTTCTGCGCTCCCCCCTTTGAGCAGGTCGACGCCGTCTTGCGGAGGTGTGCGTCGTGCCACATCTCATCGCTCAGGGGTTTGGTGCCAGTATGAATAAAACATGACTGGCGGACGTATAATGAACGCACTAAGATCTTTTTGGGGGTACTGTCAAGGGCAACGGATTCCGATTTTTTTTCAACGATTCTCCGGCAAAACTGTCGCGTCTTGAATTTACCGAGCAACTTGCGCTTTTATCTGGAGGAGGGAGACGCAGCATCCAGAAGGGTAGAGACAGAGGTCCTGTCGGCTATTTCGCGATGCCCAAAGGGAAAAGGGTATTACCAAATCGAGGGTAAGAAAATGCAAATACACATGCCACAAGTAGTTTACATTTCTTGTTGGCAAACCTTTGCAATAATTAACAGCAAATTGCATTGATTCCAGCCCGTAGGTTGCCCGACTTAACGAATGATAAGAATGTTGTTTTAATGAGGTTCAACCTCGGTGTATATATCTCTTTATGCATTTTAATTAACAAAAGCAAGTAAGGGCGACTATGACATTTTTCCCTCGCATCCCCGCCAGTAAGATATTAGCGCCTTTCACGTCCCTTGCAACAGAGATGGATGCATAGCA
>NW_028234410.1:32416578-32421578 GCF_977035675.1 Penaeus japonicus
AGAGAGAGAGAGAGAGAGAGAGAGAGAGAGAGAGAGAGAGAGAGAGAGAGAGAGAGAGAGAGAGAGAGAGAGAGAGAGAGAGAGAGAAGGGTGATAGGGCAGAAGGGCAAGAGATTACGGCAACGAAAGAGGGTAAACAAGACCAGACGAGGAAATACCTGTAGTCGGTATGCATGTGCCAAAAACGTGGCGCTTGGGAGACAACCCTCCTGTAGCACAAGACTCGGTGGGAGGGCGCTTGTCTCTGCTCCCCCCTCCCCCCTCTTCTCCCCTCCTTTCTTCTCCTTCTTTTTTCATGATACCCATTTTCGTCTGCATTTATTAATATCTTCATTCTTTTCCCTCTCTCCTTTTCCCCTTATTCCTTCTGAACATCCTTCCCTTTTCCCTCCGTATTACTTCTTGACACCCTTCCTCTTTCCCTCCTTATTTCCCTTTTACACCTTTCCTCTCTCCTTCCTCATTCCTCATGGACACATTCCCTCTCTCCCCTTCATTCCTTCCTAAAAACCTCCCTCATTCCCTCATCATTCCTTCTCGGGACCTTCCTCCCTCCTCCACCCTTCCCCTCTCCTCCAAACCCTTCGACCAACCCCCTCCCCCTTCCACCAACCCCCTCCCCCTACAAACTTCTCAAGATGCTGCCACCTCTAATGTAGTCATAAAACCCCCGTGTGTGCGTAGTAAAAGCGTCTGTGCGCCCATGTACTCACACGCGCACAAAGGCGGGGCAGCAATGAGTCACAGGCCAGTTATTGCTCAGTGGAGAATAGTTAAGCGGTTACTCTTCAGCTCCGGATTTGAATGCATTTCCTTCCTTTGTCTACTCCTTCTGGGGACCCCTTCCTCTTCTCCTCCTGGCGCGTGATCTTGGTTGCATACGGCAACGCGTTTCGGGGAATTGCTTGATGCGGAGGCTTTAAAAAGATAGAGTGTGTTCTTCGTGTTCTCTATTTTTTTTTTCTTATTATTATTCCTTATTTTGTATGATTGTTGATTTTTGCTTGGTGATTGCTCTATGTCCCTTTCTCCATATTTTTTTCTTATTATTATTCCTTATTTTGTATGATTGTTGATTTTTGTTTGGTGATTGCTCTGTGTCCCTTTATCCATACCTTTTCTTCCTCGATCCCTTTCTCACAATTCTACCATAAAGCTCCACGCTTCCTTCAACCTCCACTCGCCCTCAACCTCTCCTCTTAATATCCACTCCATCCTCCTTCAAGTTGCTTCCACAACCCTACTATATTCCCCATCTGTTTCTCCTCCTCATTTCCTGATCCTCTTCACCTCCTGTATCCCTCCCCCTGCCTCACCCCAACCCCACCCCCAACCCAACCCAATCCGTCTTGCATGAGATAGCCCACCATAACGACAGTCTGCATGCACACGCCGCGGCCATTGCTCAGCTGCTGGTCTTCCCAAAAGTGACCACCAGAAGCACTTGCAACTGGCATATGCACATGTTGCCTTTACATGATACGTATACGTGCGTGCATACAGTTACAGCGTTTTTTTTATATTATGTGGAGGTGTGAGTACACGAGCAATCACATACCCATCGCCAAGCCAAACAAAAAAGCATGTAGACACCAACACACACTATACAATAGCCTATTATCAACACAGGCATACATACAGATATCCACATCTCACGTAGAGATAATCCATAAAAAGTAACATAAAGGAACACACATAATGGTACCAAACTTAAGCTAACCCACTCACAACCAAGTCATATCTGCAATCCTGCAAAAAGGATAACATACATACACACACAACAGACAAACAAACTTTATCAAAACATGTCAGGGTCAAGGGACTCTTCGCTAATACAGATCGAGGGATTACGTCATTATCAAACCGCTAAACACAATCGTTGGTAACCATCAATAATCCAATCATTAGAAAACAGACAAAGATTAATTGCTGTCTGAAAGGCGCAAGACAAACTCCCTGGAGAGTCTTATGAATCTTGCATCATCTTGAGGAAGTAAGATTTCACCGCTGGATCGTGGAGATACATTCCTTCCTGTTATCTGTGATGTCTACAGATGCTTATCCTCTCCAAGATCGTACAACAAGTCTACAAAATATATACCTTCATATTTCCTTAAACAAAGTCATCATTAATACTTTTTTATTTTTTTCTGAACATTTATCTATCATATCTACATCCCACTTCCATCCTGGAAAGAAAAATATAGCGAAAAAGAATATTCATTTCGATCTTCCATACATTCTTTCGCCCCTTTCCCCCCTCGCCCCTCCCCCCTCCCATTTCGTAATTAAGGGAGGCTGGGAAATGATAAAACCCGAATCTCTGTAATAACATGACTTGGGACTCCTCTCTACCAGCCAGCCACTCAACCTACTGGCTACTCCGATCACCTTGTGTTTCAACTTTTTAGCTATCCATTTGTCTCTCTCTGTCTGTCTCTTTCTCTTTCTCTTTCTCTTTCTGTCTCTCATTTCTCTCTCTCTCTCTCTCTCTCTCTCTCTCTCTCTCTCTCTCTCTCTCTCTCTCTCTCTCCTCCCCCCACTCCCATTCCCATTCCATTCCACTCCCACTCCCATTCCATTCCACTCCCACTCCAACTCCCATCCCCAACCCTACCCATACTCCCACACCCACTCCCTCCATCCGGATCTTCAACTCGTTCCAAACGAGTCACGGAGCGCACGGGTTAACGAGTTCCGACGCCAAACACAGGCTCGTCGGCATATCGCGGACGGCGACGCTTTGTCCAAGTCACGACTGACGTAATGGCGAATGCGGCGTAAAGCGGCGTCCACTGTACTCCATTAACGCTCAGCTTTCAGATAAGGTACTCGCCGCCCCGTACTTAAAGTGGCCGCCGGGTAAGAGGACCTGGTCGTTTCCTTACGAGGTCATTAAGGGGACTTGCGCCGTAACGAGACTACAGACAGCGGGAGGCTGAGGGTAGAGTGGGTGGATCGGTGGATGGGGGGGGGGGTGAAGGGCAGGTGGAAATAGGGCTATGGGTAGGGGGTATACGGAGTAAGAAAAAGGGGAGGGGGTTGAGGGGTAAGGGGCACAAGGAGTGCGGGGGTGGGGATGGGGGAGGGGGGCAGTGAGACAAATCCGACCGTGTCTCGCGTATGAGTCCGTGTCCGTAGGGAGAATAACCGGGATGGGGGGAAAAAAAGGCTCTCCCACACAATCATTAATTAGAGCCTCGAGAGCAGGGAGAATGATCTTTAAGACGTGACGGAGTACCGCCCCTTCTTCATAGACCCCCCCCTACTCCTTCTCCCTACCTTACTCCTGCTCCCTACCTTCCTCCTCTCCCCCTACCCCTTTTCCCTCCCCTCCCCCTCTCACCACATCCCTTCTCCACCCCACTCCTTCTCCCTTCCTTCCCCCTCTACCCCACTCCTTCTCCCTCCCTTCCCCCTCTACCCCACTCCCTCTCCCTTTCTCCCCCCCTATCTCATAACCCCCCCTATATCTAATACCCCCTCCTTCCCCCCTCATATCCCCCTACAACCTCAGAAGGAGAAGATGATGAAGCACGGTACTTCCAGGGTTATAATCTGACAGTTATGAGCCATACTGATATGCGGGCTGTGGCAACATACAATGGCGTAAGTGCTAGACCTTTAGATGCACACACAAAAAGTGAGTTTGATGGTGTGTGGGTGAGGGGGGTGGATGGGGGGGAGGCGAGCGGCAGGGGCGGTGGGATGAGGAGGGATAGAAGGGGGGGGGAGGAAGGAGCACAAACCCCTCCAAAACCCCATCCTTGAACCCCCGGTCGCATCTGAATAGCCCTGCAACCCGCTTTGCCTAGGCCTACATCAACAACTCTGCAACGCTAATCCAACGAGATACACGGCGATAAAATGAGGCGAAGAACGAGATTGTGTACCTGGTATGTGTACCATTTCCTGACATGGGTATGTGGCTCTTTACCTGTCTACCATTCTTACGGCGTTTAACCTGGCCAGCGTCGAGAGAACCGTCTGCTGGAACCAGTACCAGGTACCTTTTACACACGTTTCCGGAACACCCTGGCGAACATTCTAGTTTTTGTGGGTATGGCAGGGAAGGAGGAGGAGAAGGGGGGGAGAAGGAGGAGGAGGAGGAAAGGAGAAGGAGGCAGAGAAGGAGGGAATAGGAGGAGAAGGTTAGAGGAGGGACAAAAGGAGGGAAGGAGGAGCAGAAGGAAAGGAAGAGGAGCAAATGAAAGGGAAGAAAAGAAGGGAGGAATAGAAGGAAGGGGAAGGAAGGAGAGGGAGCAAGAAGGAAGGGGGGAAGTCATTGGAAATAGCGATGTATTAAGTTAATTTATGAGGACCGCATTTCGGGTCCGCCTGACAGACGCTGCGTTTTTTTTAACGACCTTCAATTTTCGTAATGATAGTGTTTACCCATATATTCTAGCCTCGGTACTGATATAACCATCATATCATTATACATCACACTTCGCGGCATTGCCTATTTATCACACTCATAATTCAAACGCGCTTTTTCCCCACCGAGATGGAACACGACGTCTCGACAAGGGAACACGACTTCGCTCTTTGAGCAGCCAAAGATTTTCGGTCTCGTGCAAGCAGACGAAGGAAGACAGACAGACAGAAACATGCACTAGCAAAGGCACAGGCAAATCCACACGCCAACTAACACTCATATCCAGCCACACACACACACACACACGTGCAAACACCCACACAGACGTAACAAACCCACCGAAAACACAACAAACACTTCACGTCGAGACACACAAGCACACCAAAACCGGAAATAACCCCTCCCAACATCCTCCTCATCTCCCCCCCCCCTCAAGCCCCCCTCCCTATAATCCTATCTACCCCTCACCTTCCCCACCCACCCACCTACCCGCCCACACGCCCTCTACTTCCCACTGCATTAATCAAGTCCCCGACGGAGTACGAAAATACTGTCGGTGCGGCGGGAGATGAGTGTGAGATCCTCCCTCGGGCGAGGTAGGAAATGCAGGTATTTGCGGAGT
>NW_028234410.1:32424078-32441578 GCF_977035675.1 Penaeus japonicus
TTAGTTGACGAGATATAATCTGTCTTGGTTTGTTAATACGAAAAACATTCTTGTTTTTAATTTGATCTTTCTTCATCTACCGTAATGAAGCAAAAATTACAAAAAATTGAGGTGTATAATTCAATATGAATAGATAGAAGATAGAAAACACGCATACACACACACATACACACACACACACACACACACACACACACACACACACACACACACACACACACACACACATATATATATATATATATATATATATATATATATATATATATATATATATATATATATATATATATATATATATATACACGTATGTGTATATATATATATATATATATATATATATATATATATATATTATATATGCATATATATAAACATAGACAGATATATAGATATCATAATTCTAAACCTTTACCCCACTTATAATCCAATTATATCTGAATCACACAGTTTTGACACAACCTCACTACATCGCCGAATAACACCCAGCATCGCGCATGCACATCACTGAGCATCACCATAGACACCATAGCCTTCCCCTCGACCTGCCCACCTCCCAACACCAAACGTTTCCAACAGCTGGTGGCAGAAAATCCACCATGTCACTCTGGTGTTGGAAATCCCAGCTTGATGACTACATAAGATTGTTTACTGATTCAATACTCCACTCGTCTACCCCTTCCCCCTCCCCCTATCTCAACTACCCCCCTCTTCCCATCACCCTACCACCTCAAGTTCATCCTCACCCTCACCCCCCTCCACCACCTTCCTCTCTTCTGACCCCCACCCCCGCCCCACACCCTCACTTTCACCCCTATCCTACCCCCATCTGCCCCCAACACCCACCCCACCCGCCCCTCACCTTGACTCTCACCCCCACCCACCCTTTAACCCCCATCCCCACCCCCTTCCACCACCTCACTCTCACCCTCACCCACTCCTACCGTCTTCGACACCCCCCTCCCCTTCCCCCTCCTCCCTCCGTCCCACCCACCGTAACCGACATCCCACCCGCTTTGTATTACACTGTTATTCCGGTAATGAAGATGGTGATGATGAATGTGATTATAATGGTGATGGCCATGTAGGGAGATGATATACGGATGAATAATTGATAATAGAATGATAGTTAGAAAATAGTGTGTGTTATTCAGATACTTTGAACAACAAACAACAGATTATGATGATATAAAAAATAATCATTATTATAGTAATGATGATGAGCATGATAGTAAGAATGAAAATGATAATGATATAGTGATAATAAAGCAAATCAAGAACAACGATGATCGTAGTAATAACAACAATAATAATGATAATGATAATAAAAAATAAAAAAGTAGACAATAATGATAACAATAATAATAACAATAATAATAATAATGATAATAACAATAATAATGTCAATGCTAATACTACTAACAATAATAATCCTAACAATGATAACAATACACAACAGAATTAACCAATAAAACGCTACTCCTATCATAATATTTCAATCATACTAACCCTTCAAATTGTTTTCCTTTCTTCTATATTATCATCATTGCAAAACGACTTAAAAAAAGGCAGAATCTTACCAAACGTAAGAATAGAACACCATTACTCTTACGACATATGATAATGGTAGTATTTCTGCTAAAGACGAAGAAAACAAAAACAACAACAACAGTACAACGATGATAATGATACTATTGTTGATCGTGATTTAACAGATTACTAAACCTTAATAAAGACCATGGCATAATCAGGTAAGATCTATTCGACACTAAATCAAACACAGACAAACAAACTGCGAGAAAATAATAGACAAGTGCACTGTTTTTACGCAGAGTCATTCCACACTTACTCTCCCCTTCCCTTTCCCCCTCCCACTCTTTTTCTTTCTTTCTTCTTTCTTCTTTCTTCTTCTTCTTCTTCGCTCTCTCTTTTTCTTTCTTCTTCTTCTTCTTCTTCTTATTATTATTATTATTATTATTTGTCTTCTTCTTCTTCTCCTCCTCTTCCTCCTTCTCCTCCTCCTCTTCCTCCTTCTTCTCCTCCTCTTTCTCCTTCTCCTCCTCCTTTTCCTCACTGTTCCCTTTCTTCTGTCTTCAATCTCCTCCTCCTCCCACTCTTCCTCCCAGTCCCCTTCCCCCTTCCTCTAACCTCCTCCTCTTCCCCCCTCCCTTCTCTCCTCCTCCTCTTCCTCCTCCTCCTCCTCCTCCTCTTCCCCTTCCCTCCTCCTCCTCCTCCCTTCCTCCTCCCCAAAAAAGTGTTTAGGTTTTCTTAAGGATCCAGTGAACGCGCCTGTGGAAATACTGACGAACTTAATTTATTGTTCTCCAGACCAGTACTTGCAACACGCGCAGTTGCATCGGGTCTCGCTACTCATTCAGCATTGCATGATGAATCAGCTGAGACCTTAAACAATGTTGGTTCAACTGTTGCATTGTAAACACCGGGGTTTGTACAATGTATATAGCTCAGGCCAAACACATCTGCTCGCTCCGTGTTATCCTTAGGAATTTGTACGATACTTCCACGATGGTTTTCATAATCGAACGAATTCTTCGAAATACGAGTGAATAAAAATAACCATAATGCATCTCTTCAATTGAAAAAGAAAGAAAGAAATATCAGTCGAAATCCAATCAAGTAAATACATCCATATTCTAAAATCAATAAAATCAAAGTCGTTCGCGTTTTCGGACTCGTTCGCATAGGCGGGTATGTATCCACCGCTGGAGCAACGTATGTGGGCCTAATCCTTATCATTCGACCAAAAAAGGAAGAAAGAAAGAGGGGGGGTGAGGAGAATAGGCAAAAAAAACAGGATCCAGAGAGAGAGAGCGAGAACGAGCGAGAGCGAGAGAGAAAGAGAAAGAGAAAGAGAGAGAGAAGAGAGAGAGAGAGAGAGAGAGAGAGAGAGAGAGAGAGAGAGAGAGAGAGAGAGAGAGAGAGAGAGAGAGAGAGAGAGAGAGAGAGAGAGAGAGAGAGAGAGAGAGAGAGAGAGAGAGAGAGAGAGAGAGAGAGAGGAGAGAAAGAGAGTAAAGAAAGAGAGAGAAAGAAAGAGAGAGAAAGAAAGAGAGAGAAAGAGAGTAAAGAAAGAGAGAGAAAGAGAGTAAAGAAAGAGAGGAGAAAAGAAAGAAAGAAAGAGAGAGAGAGAGAGAGAGTGGAAAGAAAGAGAGGAGAGAATTAAAGAAAAAAGAAATAGAGAGAGATATAGAAAGAGTAAGAGAGAGAAAGAGAAAGAGAGAAATACAAAGAAAAAGAGAGAGAAAGAGGGAGAGAGACGTGTAGACTACCCGCGTCGCGTTATTTACAAAAAAAGACGAATCCCACAATATCCAAGACGGATCGCAGCCCCGCACAATAACACGGCGGATCAACCTGTCAAGAGGCCGTGTCACCGCCTCGTCACCCAGCGTCTTGTAATTAAATTGTATTAATATTCATAACAGGCAGCAGGCGGGGGAAGGGAAAGGGTGGGCGGTGCTTAGTGACGTCATCGAAAAGGGTTAACGTGGGGCGGGGCTTAGCATGGGTGGAGGAGGAGAAGGGCGAGGGGGAGGTGGGGGAGGAGGAGGAGGAGGAGGAGGAGTTGAAGGAAGGAAAGGGTGGCAAGGAGGGACGAAGGAGGCCTAAGGGTTGACGGCACTGGTCGAGACGTGGGGAAGGATGGAAGGAGGGAGGGAGGGAGGAGGGGAGGGGATGGGAAGGGTTATGGGGTTAGCAGGATGGGTGGGTGGGGGGGGTTAGAAGAGTGAAGGCCTGGGAAGGTTAAACAGGTGTAGGATGGCGCAAAGGGTCAAGAGGAACACCTGTATAATTAACTCGCATCTTGAAAGAGTTGAAGGCGAGTGCGCGTTCGTGGACGTCTTCTGTCTCACAAAGCGCATAGGCCTAAATGGGTGGGCGTCGCCTACGACCTTGAATCGCCAAGATAGATTTGAAAAAATGGAAGAAAAAAAACACGAAACATATCTATCCCAGGACCATCCAACCTAACCTAACCCAACCGACAGACATGCAGACTGAGCTCATGGTAACTCGAGACAACCGTGAGTAGTTCCACCGAGGCGATGACCACGAACGAACGCGTCGCCCACAGCCTTCCTGGGGCACCTCCCCCTCCCCTCCCCTCCCCTCCAAAGGGCGGCCCACCCGACGCGGAGGGAGGGAATAGGGGCAAGGGAAAAGCCTCTTCCACCGCTAAACATCCTTAAAGGACTTGAGGAAAGGCTTAAAGGGAGGGGGGGGGGGAAGGTGGGGCGGCACCTGCAGTGCACTTGTCGAGCGCAGGTGTAAAGTCGGTAAGAAAAGACGGACAAAGGAAGGGTTGATGCAAAAGAAAGCGAGGGAAAGAGGTAGAGGGAGAAAAGGTAGGCATACGCCGTGCGTATATACGCCCTCCGCGACGAAAGAGAGAAAAAGAGAGAGAGAGTACAGGTGGCTCACAAAAACTCATCCGTGCCCCGGGAGACGAGTTTTTGCCCGGGCCTTGTGCCGCCGCCCCGTCGGTTTTTTGCCCGACATACTCGGATATTTTTTACCTGTTTTCATGGTCAACCGTATGTTAATGAAGAGATAATCTGTTTACGCTTGCTCGCTGCGCCTTTAACGTACGCTCGTTGCGTTCGGCCGGCCGCCTGGTAATGATCCCTACGTCCCCTAGGCATAAGGGCGATCCCAGGGGACCGAAATGACTCAAAAAGGCCAGACGAGCGACGGACGCTTGCTGACTCACTTGACTCACCCATTCGGCCTAGATTGGGCACTTGTTACAGGCCGGAGCGCAAAAATTACCCGCCGTTGTTTACCATTGACGGGTTGAAGGCTCGGTTTCTTTTCCGCGTCACGACGGCGACGGCCGAGAGCGGACGCCGGGAAGGGTAATGAATCCGTGATGAGGAAAGGGGGACGCGGCAGAGGGAGCGAGGGAAATTGAGAGAGGGAGAGAGGGAGGGAGAGAGGGAGGGAGGGAGGGAGGGAGAGAGGGAGAGAGAGAGAGAGAGAGAGAGAGAGAGAGAGAGAGAGAGAGAGAGAGAGAGAGAGAGAGAGAGAGAGAAGAGAGGGAGAGAGAGAGGAGGAAACGGAGAAGGGTGGGAGGAAAGGAAGGAAGGAAGGAAAGAGAGAGGGAGGGATAGAGGGATAGATGAGGAGAAGTAGGAGAAAGAGAAAGAGAGAGAAACATAGAAAGAAATAAAAACAATTTTTTTTTTTCCAAAAAATCGAAATACAAAATACATACCTAATAATACAAATCCACACACACGCACAACCACAAAACAAAAAAACAAAAACTAAATAAAACAAAAAAATATAAAAAAGCGTCCCCGCCGTAATAATTAATCAGCGAAATCTTCATTAAACAACTAAGAAAATACATTAACAATCCCGGGCTAAAAAACGGCCTATCGCCCCCCTCAATCAGTGATGCCAGACAGGTAAAAGTTCCATAAAAACAACAATCATTACGGGATGACTGGGCCCTCCCTCTATAAGGCGGCGCGTCATGGCAGACATTCCGGTCCGGAGAGAAAATTTATTACCGTCCGTGATGACGACATGATGTGTGTATATATATATATTATCGTGCGACGCTATTCCCTCCTATCGTTCTCCTCTTAATATCATTCTCTCTCTTTCGTTCTTTCTTTCTTTCTGGGTCCGCTCTCCCCTTCGTCTCCTTCTTATTCTTATTATTTTCTTCTTTTCCTTTTCCTTTTCTCCCTTTTCGTCCCGCTTTTCTCGTCTTCTTCCTCTTTATTTTCTTCTTCTTCTACATTCTCTTAAATTCTCCCTCTCCATCCTTTTTCTTTATCTTACTATTCCTCTCGCTTCGTTCTCTCTCCGTTCCGCTTTCTTATTATTATTATTATTATTATTATTCCTCTTCCTCCTCCTCTTCTTTTTCCTTCTTTTCGTTATTCTTGGATCCGGCTCTCCCTCTTCTTCCTTTCCATATCTTCTTGCCTTTTCACTTTATTCTTCGGCTCACTCCTTCTTAACCCTCCTTCCGTTTTAATTTTTTTTCTCTTTTTCCCTCTCCCTCTCCCTCTCTATCCATTCCCCGCTTTCTTGTCCCCCCTAACTCCCCTCCCCCTTCCCTCACCCACTTGCACCCGGTCCCCCTCCCCCTCTCCTCCCCCACCACTTCATGAAGTACACAAGAAACCCTAAACGTATGTTAAGTATCCTAACTCCTCCGCCAAACAAACCCTTAGCATCGTAACATCCTCATCCTAACTCCTCCCCTTTCCTATCTCCCACCTCACCCCCAACCCTCTCCATCCTTATATCCCCGTCTTAACACCCCCCCCCCCACTACCCCTTTCCCCTCTTTCAAGAAACGCACTCCTTCTCATCCCCCACCTCGGCCGTAACCCTCTATCCCCGTATACAAATACTCAAACATACGCTGTTGTTGCTGGTTCTCGTCATTCTCCTCTTCTTTTTCTTTTCTTCTTCTTCTCTTTCTTCCTCCATCGCCTCTTCCTCCTCCTCTTCTTCCTCCCTTTCCTATTTTTTTTCTTCTTCCTCCTCCTCCTACTCCTCTTCCTCCTTTTCCTCTTCTTCCTCCTCCTCTTACTACTCTTCCTCCTCCTTCTTCTTCTTCCTCATCCTCTTCGTCTTTTTCTTCTTCCTCCTCCTCTCCCTATCCTCCCCCTCTAATACACTAAGAATCCTACCCCCCCTCCTCCTCCTCCTCCTTAACCCTTTCCCCTACCCATTCCCCTTTTCACCCCCTCCTTCCATCCCCCCTCCATCTCACCCCCACCCCCTCCACAACTGTACGCTAACCATACAAGATCACTTAAACAAGACCAGTTATAAAAACCACCAGTGATAACATTCCGCCAAAAGCTATACATTTTTAGAAAAAAGGAAAAAGAAGAAAAAAAAAAGATATCAGAAAAAACAGAAGTAAAATAAAATAGGAGAAGGATGGAGGAAGAGGAGGAGGAGAAGGAGGAGGAGGAAGAAGAGGAGAAGAAGGAGGAGGAAGAAGAGGAGAAGAAGGAGGAGGAGGAGGAGGAGGAGGAGGAGGAGGAGGAGGAGGAGGAGGAGGAGGAGGAGGAGGGGGAGGAGGAAGAGGAGAAGAAGGAGAAGGAGGAGGAAGAAGAGGAGAAGAAGGAGAAGGAGGAGGAAGAAGAGGAGGAGAAGGAGAAGAAGGAGGAGGAGGAGGAGGGAGAGAAGAAGGATGAAGAAAAAAAAGGAGGAGGAGGAAGAAAAGAAGAAAAAGAAGAAGATAGCAAAAAAAAGAAAAGAAAACGAGTAAAAAATAAATAAAAAATAAAAAAACATAAAATAAAAAATAAATTACGCATACATATAATCCCCACCGCCCTAGAGACAGCAGGCGGACGGGGAGACCAAGACGCAGCCCTTCCTCCCGCATAGGCCTCCCTCAGACACGGGCATTGGCTGTTGACCCCGATTCACGCCCATAAAAACAAACTCGCCCGCCGCGGAGTGATAATTCGGCTACAGGAGATTAATTCCTTACTTTTTTTTCTTTCTATCTTTTTTAGATTGTGTTATCTTTGTCATTGTTGTTTTATTGGCCTTTTTAAAGATTTTGTCTTTGATTTTATGATTGTTATTGTCGGCTTTATCTTTTTTTTTTCGTTTTTCCAAAGTTTTGGAATTGGGATCTAGGTTTCTGTGTGTGTTTGTTTGTTTGTGTTTCCGTGTGTTTGTGTTTGTATGTGTGTGTGTGTGTGTGTGTGTGTGTGTGTGTGTGTGTGTGTGTGTGTGTGTGTGTGTGTGTGTGTGTGTGTGTGTGTGTGTGAGTGTGAGTTTGAGTGTGAGTGTGAGTGTGAGTGTGAGTGTGAGTGTGAGTGTGAGTGTGAGTGTGAGTGTGAGTGTGTGTGTGTTTGTGTGTGTGTGTGTGTGTGAGTGTGAGTGTGAGTGTAAGTGTGAGTGTGAGTGTGAGTGTGAGTGTGAGTGTGAGTGCGAGTGCGAGTGTAAGTGTAAGAATAAGTATAGGTATAAGTATAAGTATAAGAATAAATATAAGTAAAGTAAAAGTATAAATGCAAGTATACGTGTTCATGTGCGTTTGCAAATGCATGAGCGCGCCAGGGTGCGTTCATACCTAATAACTTAATCAAACAAACAAAAAGAACCAAATCCCATATTCTCGCTGCAGAACTTGAGCAAATAAATGAACAAGTCCGCGCGCAAAGTAACATGGACTCATAATGAAGCCTTTCATTACTAAAATATTAATCCGGATGATATTAATTGCATGACATGACTCGGCAAATATTGGCAGGAGGTAATCATCCGTGGAAGGAAGAAGAAGAAGAGGAGGAAGAGGAGGAGGGGGAGGAGGAGGAGGAGGAGGAGGAGGAGGGGAGGAGGGGAGGAGGGGGAGGGGGAGGGGAGGGGAGGGGAGGGGAGGGGAGGGGAGGGGGAGGAGGAGGAGGAGGGGGAAGAAGAAGTGGAGGAGGAGGAGGAGGAGGAGGAGGGGAAGGAGGAGAAAGTGGAGGAGGAGGAGGAGGAGGAGGAGGAGGGGGGGGAGGAGGAAAATGAGGAGAAGGAGGAAGATGAGGGAAAGGAGGAGAAATGGCAGAATAAGACATGGGAAGAGCGAGCAGCTCACGTTCTCCCGCAGCGGAACGGGGGGATTAGGTGTTGCAATACGCTCCGGCTGCAACACTTCAGCATTTGCAAGAGGAAAGGGGGGAGGAAAGAGGAGGTGGGAGGAAGGAGAAGAAGAGGAGAAGGGGGAATAAAGATTGTGAAAAGAAGGAGCAGAGGGACGACAAAGAAATGAGAAACATGCAACACAGCACAACGAAGAGGGAGATAGGAAGGAGAAAAGGAAAGAAGAGAATTAGAGAGAAGAGGACACAGGGCAAGACAGACACACACCTCATTACCGCAGCCCCCCAAACAGCAGTGTTATGAGGTGTGTGAGTACGCAGTGAGTCCGATGGGGTAATGGGGGCATGACTCTTCATGACTACATGCTCATGATATGGGCTCGACATTCAGCGAGGTGTCATTGCGTGGCTCCAGACGCTGAGACGTGTTCGTGTTATTCTTCGTTTTCTTCTTCTTCTTTTCCTCTTCGCAGCAGTAGGAGGAGGAAGAGGAGGTGGAGGAGGAGGAGGAGGAGGAGGAGGAGGAGGAGGAGGAGGAGGAGGAGGAGGAGAAGGGGGTGGAGGAGGAGGAGGTGGAGGAGGAGAAAGAGGAGGAAGAGGAGGTGGAGGATGAGAAGGAGGTGGAGGAGGAGGAGAAGAAGAAGGAGAAGATCAACCTTTGTGAGCCAGAAGGCCTTGCTCGCACTCCCTGTCTCGCGGGCAGAAGAGGCCAGTCATCTCATAGGCCCAGAATCGCAATCTCATACAAGACCGTTTTCGACCTTAAAACAGAAAATCCCCAACTGAGATAACTAATATCTACCAGAACTTAACACTCACGTCAATTGAATTCTTTGCATTTTAGGAAACTATCGCCTCCTGATAATTCAAAGTGATGATATATGCGAACTGAACTGAAAGCCATACAAAAAACGAGGGGCATACCACCAATCCAATCCTTTGTTTGTTTTTTTCGTCCGGCCAGAGCACCTAGTCCAGCACCCCTACCACCCACCACCCCCTCCCCCCTAAACAACCCCCCACATTCCCACCAGAAAACCGTCGCTTCTCCTATTCGATAAAAAAAGGAAAAAAAAGAAGAGAACATCAACTGGCTTACAAAAAAGAGGTATAGTCACTATGCCTACCACGTCTCCTTGGACGAAGACCTATAATTTTGCACACTGATGTAAAAAAAAAGAGTCTCCCCTCTCCCACATACCTGGAGAGAAAGAAAACGGTGACCAGAGATCAGAGCCTCAATGCTACATAATGCCTTCTCGCATAACCAAATACGTCCCTGTTCACATTCTCGTGTTTCTCCCCGGATGCGTGGATTATCATCTCGTAATGCGCTGCAGTGTTATTCTTATGACTAAGGAGAAGGAGGTAAGGGGGGAGGGGGAGCGTAGGATTCGAACGTCTGTGATTTCCGTCTTTACGTTGCAGTCTATGAGGAATCTAATATTGCCTTCATTCTTGTTTTGTGATTGCATTTGTTTGAAAGTTAAAAAACACGTGTGAAAGATCTCTGTTTGTCTGTCTGTCTGTCTGTCTGTCTCTGTCTCTGTCTCTGTCTCTGTCTCTGTCTCTCTCTCTCTCTCTCTCTCTCTCTCTCTCTCTCTCTCTCTCTCTCTCTCTCCCTTTCCCTTTCCTTCTCCCTCTCTCTCTCTCCGCAAAATCAAAGCTACCTTACACAAAACACACAAATTACACATTACCAACAGCACGTTAACCGACACCACAGGGGTACGATCATATACTGCAGGTCACAGCACTGACAGAGGGTCGTGGGTGAGCTATGGTTGTAATTATTCTCTCGTCATTATGTCTATATACGGCCCCTCCCGCTGCCTGTTTTGGTCGGTGATGGTGTGTCATGCTGTGGTACTGTGGTTGCTGTGGTTGCTTTTCGTGGTGTCATACTACCGCGTGGTACTGTGGTAGTGTGGTGTGGTTGTTGTGGTTGCTATGAATGGATGTGGTGTGGCTAAGTGGTGGCTGTGCGGTGGTTGTTCTGGTGTCATATTGTGTTGTGGTAAGGTGGGTGTTGTGGTAGTGTAGTGTGGGTGTAATGGTGCGGTACCGTGGTTGCTGTGGTACCGTACAGAGAGTACCTGCTCATTGGCACTATGATCAGTTGGATGTGATAGAGTGGTTGCTGTGATATGGTGCTGTGGCTGCTGTGGAATGGTCTTGTGGTAGTGCCTTATGGTTTCGGTGCGGTAGTGTAAGTAGCTGTGATATGGTATGGGGATTGTTTGTTTGGGATCTTTCTGTATTGTGGTGTTCTCTATCGCGATAGAGAAATGCATCCATTAGCTAAGTCTAAGTGATCACTATACTGGTTCACTATTATTCATTATCAACACTACTAAAGTTGGTTCATCTACTATTACCACTAATTGAAATACTATTACTGATGTTGCGACTGCTACTGCTACTACTACCACTACGACTGTACTATTAATGTTGTTATTGCTACAGCTACTAAAACTCTTATTCAATAAACTGCAATGTTGATGAATATTAATATCACTGATAATTACAATGCGAATAAAATTATGATTATTATGATCATTACTGCTATTGTTTTCATCATCATTAGCAACGGAGAGTAGCAATATTAATAATGACAATTATTTTAATAGTAATAATAACAGTAATAGTGATGGTAATGGTAATGATAAGTAATAATAACAATATCAACAATAATGATAATAATAAGAATGATGTGATGATGATAATGATGATGATGATGATGATGATGATGATGATAATAATGATGATGATGATGGTGATGATGATAATAATAATAATGATAATGATAAAGATAATGATGATGGTGATGATGATAATAATGATTATCATAATGTTACTGATGATGATAATGATAATGAGGAGAAGGAGGAGGAGGAGGAGGATAACAGGAGTAATAATAACAGCTATGACTTTCTGATCATTCTTTCCCATACAGCGTCATTATCGCCGTCAAGCTATCTTGTTTTTTTCTCCTCCCCGCCTCTCTGTTTTTGCGGGGGGGGGGGGTGCCGTCGCACTCCTCATAATTCATCCTAGACGAGCACAAGCTATAGGAAAAAGGGGAAAGGGTGGGGGGAGAAAAAGGGGAAAGGGTGGGGGGAGAAAAAGATGAAAGGGGGAGGGGGGAAAGAGGGAGGGGTAAGTGAGTAAAGAGTGGGTTAAAGGAAGGGGGGATGAGGAGGGGAAAGGTAAGGTGGAAAGGGGGGGGAGAGAGGGATGGAGGGAGGGGAGCAGGAGGGGGGGAAGTGAGTAGGGAGAGAGGGAGGGCAAAGAAGGAAGAAGGGGGAAAGGGGTAATAGAAAGAAGGGGGAAAGAGGTAATAGGGAGAAGGGAGAAAGGGGGAGCAGGGAGGGCGTGGAGACATATTCCCGCCCTTCGTTAGAGCAATAACGAAATTTTCTAAGGCCGGACAGCTACCCCCCCACCACACAATCTTACCCCTCCCGTACCCCCACCCTACCCCTTCCTCTTCTCAATCTATGCCGCTTCTTTTGCTTCCTACTTCTTGAAAGCCAATTGTCAAAAGTTGGAATATCAAACAAAAATTGTCAATGATAATAATGATAATACTATTATTGCTTAGTCCAATAACAGTAATGATATTATCATTGTTATCAATATCATTATCATCATCATCATTATTATCATCATTGATATCATTACTATCATTGTTACCATTATTGCAATTAGAATTATCATAATAGTCGTAGTTATAGTAATTAGAAGAAAATATATATATAATGTATTTTTTTTTTTATCGTCACACATGAGTTGAATTCTTAAACCTGTTTATATACACTCTATCTTCGTAAGAAATTATAAAAAAGAAGAATATGGAGAGAAAAAAAAACTTCACAATTACTGGTTTGTCCCGTCACTAAAATACCTTTATCTAGATCCAATGGAACAGGTTTCGATAAAAATTTATTCTTAAGCCTATAGGCCCAACATCGTTGCCAATCGTCGCCGGACGATCGACCGGAATTCTTCCTCTTCGTCTCCAAAACCGACCGCGCAAAAAGAAATTCCTTACCAAACAAAACAGCCAAACAAATACATTTCTTCATGACAAACAATCAAGAGGGAGACAAGGCACGGAGGTTTAAACAAGCGAACGAGCCTCCAAGGTTGGGGTTCCTGGGGGTGAAGGAGGGTGGGGGTGGGGGAGGGGGGGCCTGGCTGGCGTGACGGCGCACTGTGTATGGTCTTTAGGGGGGACTTGGCTAACATGCTGAAGGGATGCCTCTCTACACCAACTTGGAGATCTCTGCGGTTTTGCACCGTCATGTGGCAAAGAGTGACGCCCTGATACAGGCCACTAGCACCAGTATGAGGGCTTGGGGTGTCTGGGGGTAGGGGTGGGGGTGGGGGTGGGGGGTTAGGAGTGGGTAAAGAGGTGAAGGTGGGCGGGGGAGGCCAGAGCAAGAAGAGTGTACGTCTGTGAGGGTGAAATCATGTTTAATTTCACCCGCGGGTAGAAGTGTCTACCTCTACCTTCTACTCCAGTCTCCGCTTTTAAGAATCCTAATTTTTCATCTCTCTCTCTCTCGAAATATCATCTTTCCTCTCGATTCAACCGTACTTCCCAGAAGATAAAAATACATCCCCAAAATACAACCGCTCAAAAGAAACAACCAAAAAAAAAAAAAAAAATCAGACGTCACTCCAGCGGCCACTGAATTGCTGATAGGTTGAGAAATGATCATCGATACCTATCCTCGCGGCTGTCAAAGAGACTCACTCAGTCAGATGGCCGGTCCTCTGCCCATTAGCATTTACCATTTGCCAGAGCATTCCAGATGGTTTTCTGAAAGTCCTCCTGCGACGTCCTTCGGCTCCTTTCCCCCATCCGCTTTCTCTATCGGATATCCTATCGAAATCCTCCTAGAGTTATCCTGCGCATTCTGTTGGTAATAGTGGAAATACGGCTTCTTCCCGACTGGGCGAGGAATGCCCGGTAAATGTGTGTCGCCCGATGTGGCAATACTGGGCACCTTACCACAGCTCAGAAAGGGTTGGACAAAAAGTCAAGAAGGCTGACGTTTTATAGGCCTTGGGTCCCGGCCGCACTTATATGGGACATGAGTGATTTTTTTTTCTTACGTCTCTCTTTCTCTCTTTCTCGCATCATATATTTTCTTTCTCTCATTCTCCCTTCATGTATCATGATGTACTTTTCTCTCTTTATCTTTTTTCTCATTCTCCTTTCATATATGATTTCCTTCTCTCTCTCTCTGTCTCTCTCTCTGTCGGTCTGCCTCTCTCTCTCTCTCTCTCTCTCTCTCTCTCTCTCTCTCTCTCTCTCTCTCTCTCTCTCTCTCTCTCTCTCTCTCTCTTTCTCTCTCTCTCTCTCTCTTGCCCAAACACTCCACCAAATAACCGAAACAAAAAAATAGTGTCATTCCCAAATAAATTCAAAAAGGAAAATACTGCGCAAAAGTTACAACTACGTCAGAGTCGGTAGAAAAGGGAAGGGAAAAAAGAGCAAACACATTCTAGGCCTATCCACTCTGGGGTATGTTGAAGGTGTCAAAACAGGGCGCCACATGTTGTATAGTTAATGGTGTCATGCTCTCTCTCTCCTGCGTGATCCCTTGCGCCCTCGGCTAGGCTGCGCGACCTGTACCAACCACTTGTTCATTTACCTTAACTTTCAACGCAGCACTACTACTGTCAAAAGCCTCGGCTGATAATACACACAATGCGTTCGATATTTCTTCCTTATCAAAAAATCCAGAGTTGTTTTGAGTGATTTATGTGTTTTCTTTTCTTTCTTTTTTTGCCTGCGTGAATGGTTGAGTTTATAATGCAATTGACTAATATTTAAATGTTGAAAAAAAAACAAGAATCATTAGGCATACATAAAAAAGTCCCGAGGCAATAAAAACTCAAGTCCATAAATAAAAACATTTGAAATACAGGCACTAAAACTGTCTGTCTTTTAAAGGCCCGTTCGAGACTGTATGGACGGGAAGAAGTAAAAAGATAGGAGAGGGAGAGAGAGAGAGAGAGAGAGAGAGAGAGAGAGAGAGAGAGAGAGAGAGAGAGAGAGAGAGAGAGAGAGAAACAGAGAGAGAGAGAGAGAGAAACAGAGAGAGAGAAAGAGCGAGAGAGCGAGAGCGAGATAGAGAGAGAGAGAGAGAGAGAGAGTGAGAGAGAGAGAGAAACAGAAAGAGAGAGAGAGAGAGAGAGAGAGAGAGAGAGAGAGAGAGAGAGAGAGAGAGAGAGAGAGAGAGAGAGAGAGAGAGAGAGAGAGAGAGAGAGGCAAAAACAGACATACAGAAAAGGAGAAACATAATGAAAGGGAGACAAGAGTGAAGCCTAAGCAAAATGAAAACGAGTGAAAATACGAAAACCAGAAAAGCAAAGTGAGACAGAGAAAAGGACAAGAGAGAGAAAGAAAGAAAGAGAGAGAGAGACAGACGTCCCGACAGACCATCCATTCCATTTCCCTCCGACTTCCGACCCCTCGTGCATGTATGCATACACCATACAGGAACGTCTGACGGGCCATTCAACCTGCCATGGGCGAATCAACCCTGTACGTGATAGAATGCCCCCTGCCTGTATGTGCGTGCGAGTGGGAGCGCCGGCGTTCAAGAGCCATGGAAGGAGGTAGGCTTCTAATGAGCGACAAAAAACTGGGCAGTCCAGTCGGCTTGACTAACAGGCTGGCGGGCGGAACGCTGTGTGTTCCTAGCCGTTATTACGCTGTGTGTGTGCGTGTTTGTGTTTGTTTGTTTGTTTGCTCGTATGTGTGTGTTTATGTGCGTGAGTGTGTGTGTGTAAATGTATGTGCATGTGAGTGTGCGTGTGTATGCCGTTCTTATTTCTTATCCGGACTCTTAACGGATCGAATATAACCTTTTCTTACGTCATCATAATCATCGTTCCCTCACCATCGATAATCCTGTCACCATAACCATGATAACCGTTCCCAGAAAAAAATAAAAATAAGTAAACATAAAAGAAAAAACACAATAATGAACAAGAAGGTAACAAAAACAAATCAAACAGAAAACAGTTAACCAAATGATAGGAGAAAAATGTATAAAAAGTCCAACATATCCAGAAAAATCCACTTTTTGTCGATGCCGACATGAACATCATAGACATAGACATAGGCAATTATTACCCAGCTGATGTAATGTCTATCAATCATATACGCCGGGCTAGTCAATGCTCACTTATCTGAAACCTTCCCTAATCTGAACATTTCACTTATTCGAACACTTACTTACATAAAAACTAACTTATTCAAAACACTTACCTTATTCGAACGCTTATTTACTCGAGATAAAAATGCTTATCAGAAACAGTTCACTGGTTCGAACACATATTCGAAAATTTTGTTTATCTGAAACAGTTCATTGGTTCGAACACACTTATTCGAAAATCTTATTTATCCGGAATACTATCTATTCGACCACTCACTTATTCGAGGAAAAAGACTTGCTTATCGGAACAGCTCTCGTATTCAAACACTTATTCGAGAAAAAAAGACTTGCTTATCCGAACAGCTCTCGTATTCGAACACTCAGATATTCGAAAAAGTGCCCGTTAAAACCAAGCGCAGAAATGGTTAATAGAGGACATTTTCTGTCGCCAAATTACCGTCCGTTATAATTTTTCGTAAATCGATGTTTGATTCTCTTCTTATTTGGGATTATTCGTCTTCAGATCCGATTAATTACGGTTATTTTTGTGTCTTCTCAACGATCTGTTATCAATTTATTGATATTTCATAATTTTTATTACAAGTAAAATTACCCTTATCATTATCATCTGTGCTATTGACAATCGTGGTATTATCGTTATCAACATCATCATCGTTATGATTATCATCTTTATCATTATCATTATGATTACCATCGCAATTGTTATGATTATCACCATTTCCGTTATCATTATTGTTATCAAAATCAACAGCATAACATTTTTTTATCATTATCATTTTCATTACAAGTTGAGAATCTTCATAAATATTTCATATTTGGTAATTCAAGTACATTCCTTCGTCAAATGTAACAGTAAAGTAATCATACAGTTCTGACGTCTTTAACGGATGTGTTGTTGAAGAGAATGACTAACATTCAACCTGTTATTAAAATATGTTAATCATATGGTAATGGATGGTACACTCCATTATCCCGTTATACATGATGTGTGTATTCGTACACGTAAACAAACACACACACACACAGGCACACACACACACACACACACACACACACACACACACACACACACACACACACACACACACACACTGATACACAAACACACACACTGACACACACAAACACACACACACACACTGACACACATACACACACACACACACTGACACACAAACACACACACAAGCACACGCACAAACACACACACACACTGACACACACACACACACACACACTGACACACAAACACACACACACACACACACACACACACAAACACACACACTGACACACGGACTCACACACACACACACAAACACACACACATACACACACAATACACATATCAACCGAAGTTTTTAATCAGTTCGTTTGCTTTGGTTCCGAGAAACCCGGAAACACCAGACGTAAACACGATCATCTTCATCGCTATTGCCATTTTTTAAGCACGTGCAGATGTTGATCATTTGGAATTCTAATACCCGACTCTTCTCTTCCAGGTAAAGTGACGTGACCTGTAATCTGTGACCTGCGACCTGCAAGCCAAGGCAGAGAGATGCTCTTGCAATCCGAAAGGTACTCTTAGACATCTAAGTATATCATCATCATCAATAATTTTTTTAACAGTTATCATAAAAACTATAAAAATAATAACAATGATAAGAGTAATAGTAATGATTATAACAATTATCATTGATAGTA
>NW_028234410.1:32449078-32451578 GCF_977035675.1 Penaeus japonicus
TACTTCCATCATATGGACAGAACTGGAAATGGCACTTAAACAGTGCGCATTCTCTCCCTTCCCTCCCTCTCCTCCTCCCCCCTCCCTCCACCATTACACCCGGCCGTGCGTCCCTCTAGAATGCTAACGTGCTACCTCCAACCGGGCCGTCAGTGCAAATCAAAGAAAATGGGAACCACGGGCCATAACGTAATAAGTAATTGTCTCGGTGTAACTAACTTTACGGCACAGGGGTAACTCGTATAACATGGGGCGGTGGGTTTGTGTGAATGTTTATAAACTGTCTGACCCCAAAGGCGTTGAATGGTAATGTTGTTTTTTTGTTGTTGGTGGTGGTGCTTTTTTCGTGGAAGCAACGCACGACTCATTTGCATAGCCATGAGATTATATTAATTGCTGATACAACTTTAAATGAAACTTATGCCTCGCTGTAGATCTTGTTACGTCCCCGACGCATAATTCTTCCACACCTCACAATCGAAAAGACAAAAAGAGAACGGGAAGAAGAACGTAAACAAAAAGACGAAAATGTAGATATATCCAATCAACATATATATATGCTTGCAACAAGCAGTGAAAGAAAACGAAAGAAGAGAAGCGAACGATATAAAAGGAGAAATAAACAGAATTTGCGACGGGCAGCCTAGGACCGCGAAACGACCGCCGTATAATCACATGCTCCACTCAACCTCGCCCGCATTTCACTCGACTGATTTGCATTTTCTGGTTTACCTTAAAAATAAATATACACGCCATTTTTTCCCATTAGTGTATGCAGATTAATGGATGTAAACACAGGCACGTATACACTCTACCTACGTGGCCTACTAATAAGCTTAGTAATTGTTGTTTTATCGAAGGAAATTCCATGAAAAATATTGTATCTGCTAAGCTCATTTTACTCTCTTCATTCAGATGTTATTTTTTGTGAGAATATACCGAGGGATAGATGAGAGAGAGAGAGAGAGAGAGAGAGAGAGAGAGAGAGAGAGAGAGAGAGAGAGAGAGAGAGAGAGAGAGAGAGAGAGAGAGAGAGAGAGAGAGAGAGAGAGAAAGAGAGAGAGAGAGTTAGAATGAGTGACAGACAGAGACAGATAGAGCCAGAGACAGAGAGATAGATAAATAGATAGAAAGAGAGAGCAAGGGGGGATAGGAGAGAGAGAGCGACATTTACCAAACTCTAAAACACCTAGTTTCTCAAATCCTAATTGCAAAACATCCCCCCTCCCCCACCATGCCCACAACAAACAAAATCATAAAAAAATATCTAAATGCACAAACGAAAGCCCCTCCTCCATCCCCTTCCCTCCCCCCTCCTCCCTCCACACACTCTTGAACCATGTAAACAAAAGTGACGCAACGATGACCCAACACGCCGTGAGCGAAGAACCCCCGGGGCGCCCCATCGTCTAAGGGCAGCGAGGATGGGTGTGTCGTGTGTCCCATCGTTGCATTAAGTGGAACGTTGCACCGTGGGCGGCCCCTTGCAATGGTGATCAGAGCTTGTACTGCTAGGGATAGCACACAGTACTTGCCTTACCTGCAACCGCCATCAATTTGACTGCGGTGTATAAATGTTCGCAAAAGGACATTTTATAGATTATTGTCAATCATAAAGACAAAGAACATTGTTGCGAGGCATAAATGTCAGAGGGGGATTCTATACTATTAGTATTATATTATCATCAGAGTTATCTCCAGGGAGGAGAAATACGGGTTTGGATGAAAAAAGACATATATGGGTTCGTCATGCGTAAGGGTGTGTGGGATACTCATGTGTTTATTCTGCGTGTAGTTGAGTTTGTATGCGACCTTGTGGGTAAATGTGTATGTGTTTTGTATTGTGTGTGTGTGACTGCTTCTGTGTTTTGTGTGTGTGTGTGTGTGTGTGTGTGTGTGTGTGTGTGTGTGTGTGTGTGTGTGTGTGTGTGTGTGTGTGTGTGTGTGTGTGTGTGTGTGTGTGTGTGTGTCACTATGCCCTGTTTATGCATCTTTAATGCCCGTGTCCGTGTACATGTCTGCATAATCCCACGTGCATCTAAAAAGACGATTCGATTCCACAGCACTCCAGGACAAAACAAATAGTATAACTACCAGAAACAAAAACACACATGGACATCGCCAACCTCGACAAGACAACATGGCGGATGATCTCCCATGCAAGTTCTAAAAGGGCTGCAAGAAAAAAAATACCGTTTCGTTTCTTCTGTACCTTATAAAAAAATGGATCAAATCACAGTATTTTATTAATGTAACCGACCACATACACAGACACTTACATTACATCTTAGATAAAATACCCATGCTTTATAAAATCAACATCAACATCGAACACTCACGAATGTACAACATAGCTTCAGATTGCCGTCCAAACGCAAGCACAAATACATACCCGAACACAGACACAAAGAAACGTCGAACGTGCATGGAAATAACACAGATGGTGCTCGGATGATGCCAGCTGTGTGCGGGAGAGAGCATCAAGCATGTTCGTGTCTGG
>NW_028234410.1:32459078-32461578 GCF_977035675.1 Penaeus japonicus
GAGAGGGGAGCGGAGAGGGGAGGGAGTGGGAGGGGAGAAGGGAGGGAGTGGGGGGGGGAGAAAGGAAAGAGAGGGGAGGGAGAGAGGAGAATGGAGAGAAGGGAGAGAGGAAGGAGATGAGGGACGGGATAAGGTAGGAAGGGGAGGCAGTGAAAAGGGGGAAGGATAGAAAAGGAAAGGAAAAGGGAAGGTGATGGAAGGGGACTGGCGGATGGAATCTGGAAAGGTTAAAGAAAATAAAGCAGGGGAGAAAGGGAGAAAGGGGAAGGGAGGGGATGTACGCTAGTCACTCACGCTAAATACCACCTGCAGAGGCACGTTGGATATTGTCCCGTTTTTTGTGCTTTTTTCTGGCTCTTTCTGGGTTAATGCAGGTCACCTTTTCTTCTTGCATCGTTTATGTGCTTAAGTGTTTAAGTGTCTTGTGTGTGTGTATATGTGTGTGTGTGTGTGTGTGTGTGTGTGTGTGTGTGTGTGTGTGTGTGTGTGTGTGTGTGTGTGTGTGTGTGTGTGTGTGTGCGTGTGCGTGTGCGTGTGCGTGTGCGTGTGCGTGTGCGTGTGCGTGTGCGTGTGCGTGTGCGTGTGCGTGTACATATGCGTATTTGTACGTGTGCGCATGTGCGTATGCGTGTGCATATGCGTATGCGTGTACGTGTATATGTACGTGTGCATGTGTGCTTGTGTATATGTACGTGTGTGTGAATGCGTGTGTGAGTGGTGCATCGACCCATCACAGTAAAGACGGCCTGCTTACGTGCGTTCGCCAGGTGAACCTCTTCTCTCCGCGATGTTGTGCCTGAGAGGACAGTTGACCTACCTGTCAGGGAGCCTCGTATGGTGGCACTTAAGAGGGCCGCACTTACCACTTAACACGCCGAGGGAAACAAAATACCTTTCTTGACGGAGGAAGAGTTCGAGGGATAGAGAGAAAGAGAAAGAAAAGGAGAGAGAGAGAGAGAGAGAGAGAGAGAGAGAGAGAGAGAGAGAGAGAGAGAGAGAGAGGAGGTTGGTAGACAGAGAGATATATAAAAAAGAGAAAGAAAGGAGAAAGAAAGAGAGAGAGAGAGAGAGAGAGAGAGAGAGAGAGAGAGAGAGAGAGAGAGAGAGAGAGAGAGAGAGAGAGAGAGAGAGAGAGAGGGAGAGAGAGAGAGAGAGGAGGAGAGAGAAAGAGAGGAGAAGAGAGAAGAGAGAGAGAGAGAGAGAGAGAGAGAGAGAGAGAGAGAGAGAGAGAGAGAGAGAGAGAGAGAGAGAAAGGAGTAGGTAGACAGAGAGATATATAAAAAAAAATAGAAAGAAAGAGAGAGAGAGAGATAAGATAAAGTGAGAGAGTGAGAGTGAGAGACAGAAAGAAACAGAGAAAGAGAAAGAGAAAGAGAGAGAGAGAGAGAGAGAGAGAGAGAGAGAGAGAGAGAGAGAGAGAGAGAGAGAGAGAGAGAGAGAGAGAGAGAGCGAGAGCGTGATACCCATTAGCCGAAGAAGAGACACGGATGCGTGCCCCAACGCCAGAGGGGAGCAGAGAAGAGGCGGGGTGACGCCCGAGCACATCCTGGCACGCGAGAGACGGGCGCCCGAGCACGCCCACCCCGCCCGTGCGAGGGCTAGAGAACGCAAGCACACGTACCTGAGAGGGGAGGTCTGGGTGACGGTGGTACTGCGTGGAAGGGTCTTGGATGGCAAGTGGCTCCAGCGCGCCACGGGGCATCTTAGCCTAGGCCCCAAGCACCACCATGTTACCGCCCCACCCCCTCCCTGCCCCGCCCACAGAGGCTTCTAACCACGCCTACTCGACCCCGTGTGCCTCCTCTCGCCCGTGCCAGGTCACCAGGCTTCGGCACAGCGGGGGACGACACCTTGAACACGACGGGCGGGGGGTGGGGAGCGCGTCACCCAGGAGGGGGGACGGGGTGGCTGCTCCGACGTGCTTTGACCTCGAGAGGTTACGCAAGACCGTGACCTCCTGCCGGCGTCACGAGAAGAACACACTGATGTTCAGGTCACACTTCCTCTGAGAATGAATGGCACACTTTTATCTTTTCTTTCTCTCTCTCCTCTCTCCCTTCCTTACGTGAGTGATTAAAGTCGCCTTGGCAGCATTCCGGTCATGCTCGAACTCGCACAGCACTTTCCTCTCACTGAGCGATAAAGGCCACAATCATGTACCAGCGGAATTTCAGTAACGTGTGCGGTACTTGTGCGACCACTCAACTTTTCTGCTTAAACCAATAATTCTGTGCGGTGGCTCCAGGAAGACGGCACTGGCACTAGCACTCACCTACCACGGTTCGCCTGCACACCCTTCGCTTTCCTTACATCTAGCCCTAAATGACCCTTCACCTTGTCCAAGTCAAAGCTGACCTTGACCCTATGAGTGACGTCAGAGATCACCTGGTGGCGGGCCTTACCCCTCTTTACACCTGGCCCGAGTTGGCACTGTGCCAAGGGACCACGACTAGGTCACCCGCACCTCTTAAAACACACTCGCACTTTCCTTCGCACGAAC
>NW_028234410.1:32466578-32469078 GCF_977035675.1 Penaeus japonicus
GAAGGCACCCCCTCATTTGCTTGTTAACAGAGGGACGTGATATGTGCACAAATGCTTTCGCACTGAGCCCTCTTACATCATAAGGATAAGCCAACTGATACTTATATATGTTGTTGCTGTTTTCTTGTATTCTTATTATTTATATAATCTATTGCACTTCTTCGTGTATTTGTGAAATTTCAATACTGTATCAGTGCTGTAAGAGCTTTTTTTATCATATTTATATCCCTATTTATCCGATATCTTTAAGAACGCTACTATGGGTATGACTGCGGAATTAGCGTCCATGTTCCCATCTAAATCGTGCGGGTAAGCGAGCGAGCGAGCGAACGAGAGAGAGAGAGAGAGAGAGAGAGAGAGAGAGAGAGAGAGAGAGAGAGAGAGAGAGAGAGAGAGAGAGAGAGAGAGAGAGAGAGAGAGAGAGAGAGAGAGAGAGAGAATGAGTGAGAGTGCGTATGTGTGTGACTGAGAGAGCATGTGTGTGTGAGTGAGTGAGTGAGTGAGCGTGTGTGTGTGTGAGTGAGAGAGCATGTGTGAGTGAGTGAGTGAGAGAGCGTGTGTGTGTGAGTGAGTGTGTAAACGAGTAACGAGTTTCCTAATCTAAGTCACAAGTAAATAAGTGTTTACCGGAGAAGTTATCACAAAGATCAAGCACGCGTCCCTCACTTATCACTATTTACATTCATATTTTTATCAGATTCAATTTAGTTACTTGATTATTCATCTACTTATTCATTTGTTTATCTATTCTTATCTACTTTTTTTGTAAGAGAGAGGCCCTCTTTACCTACATCTGCCTAAAGGCCCTATGATCGCAATTCTAGGCCTATGGTTTCTCTCTTCATTCATTTTTTCATAATTCGTTACCGAACTGGACTGTGTTTTCATGCGTTTTTGTTTGTTTATTTGTTGATGATGATGACAATAATGATACTGGTGATGATAAAAATATATGATAATGATAATAATGATAATGATAAAAGTAATTATTATAATAATTATAGAAATAATATCAATAACGATGATAACGACAACAGTAATAAAAATATACGCAATAATTATAAACACCAAAACAACAATAATAGTAATAGCAATAATAATAATGATGATAATGATAATACCAATAAATTAATTATCATAATAATAATGATAATGACAATCAAAATACCAGACATGATAATCATATCAATCATAAAATTGATAACAATAATGATATCCAGAAAAATCACACACACACAAAAAAAAATCTACCCTATATAACACAACAAGAAGAAAAAAATAACAATAAAACAACAAAAAAACCTTGCCTTAGAAAATCCGGACGAGTCTCTGTATCGTAAACTTTGTACGTTTGACTCTGGATATGAAATCCTTGAACAGGAAAATGGCTCGGGATTATCTTATCTGGAGGAGAAATTGTGGTAGCCGGAGGAATGTTTCGGCCTCGGCTCTCTCACTCGAGGTCGGTCGGTCGGTCGGTCGCGAGCATGAAATCACGACGCAGGCGAAGCGGTGATGTAATGCGGTGGTTTGTTTTGTTTTGTTTTGTTTGTGTTGTGGGAGGGGGTGGAGTAGGGGGGTAAGGTGGTGAGGAGATGTGAAGCGGTGATGTAATGCGGTGGTTTGTTTTGTTTTGTTTTGTTTGTGTATTGGGGGTGGGTGGGGGTGAGGGTGGAGTAGGGGATGGGGGTGAGGGTGGAGTAGGGGGGGGTAAGGGGGTGAGGAGATGCGAAACGGTGATGTAATGGTGTGGTTTGTTTTGTTTTGTTTGTGTGTGTTGGGGGTGGGGAAGAGGGTGGAGTAGGGGGTGTGAGGGGTGAGGGTGGAGTAGAGGGTGTGAGGGGTGAGGGTGGAGTTAGGGGTTAGGGGTGGGGGGTGAGGGTGGAGTAGGTGGTGGGGTGGGGTGTGTGTGTGGGGAGGGTGAGGAGATGCAAAACGGTGATGGGATGGTGTGTTTGTTTGTGTGTTTGTTGGATAGGGTTGGGGTGAGGGTGTGTGTGTGTGTGTGTATGGAGGAGGTAGGAGGCATCTGTGTATACCTTTCATTGTAGGTGTTTATCTTTTTTTATTATTGAAGAAAAAACATACATAAAAAAATAAAAAATCCATGACCAGACGACTCAACGACACCAAACCTCTAAGAAATAAACCAAGAAAAAGTCTCAACTTGAAACAGGAAGCTAGCGAACGAGATGTGTTATGGACTTCTCTCGCTACAGCAACTTATCTTGTTTTCCACAAACAAGACGAGACAAAGCCAAAGGAAACCCCAACCTCTAGACGCTTCGCAATAACAAAAAGAAAAAAGAAAAAATAGAGAATAACTGTTATACGACGAACAATTAGCAACATCACGACAAAATAGGCGTAAAGACAACAATGGAAAAAACAGGTAATGATATTAATGAGTTTCATTAATATGGCCGTAGTAGTTAGAAGAAAAAGAATAGTGCTAATCACAGTAATTATCAATAATTCTTTTCATCGCCATCATTAGCAT
>NW_028234410.1:32476578-32479078 GCF_977035675.1 Penaeus japonicus
CCACTCTTTTGTTTTTTGTTTGTGTTTTTTGTTTCTCTTCTTTCTTCTTCTTTTTCTTGCTCTTTCTCTCGCTATTTCTTTCTTTTTCTCTCGCTCTTTCTTTCTCTTTCTCTCGCTCTTTCTTCCTCTATCTCTCGCTCTTTCTTTTTTCTTTCTTTCGCTCGCTCTCCCTCTGTATCTATCTCTCTCCCCCCCTCTCTATTTTTCTATCTATCTCTCTACACCTCTCTCTCTCTCTCTCTCTCTCTCTCTCTCTCTCTCTCTCTCTCCCTCCCTCTCTCTCTCTCTATCTATCTATCTATCTATCTATCTATCTATCTCCTTCTTTATCTCTCTCCCTCTCTATCTTTCCCCCTCCCTCTCTCATTCACTCTCTTCTAGTCACTCGCTCTCTCTCTCCCCATATATTATTCTCCAAAATAATGACTCGAATAATGGCCCTCTTCAGTACATGACATTACCGCTGTGTTTGCGGAAAGGGTAGAAGGACTTATGTTTTTTTATCAGTACATAATTTGGGTCATTATTTAGAAAGAATAGAAGAGCGAAAATAGAATGTTACAACCAAGAAAAAAAATCATCAGCATAACCCAATGCTAGAGGCATGCGCTGTAAGATAGCGCTTTCTCTATGAGATTCTCTATTCTCTCTCCATATATTTTTTTCTGTCACTCAGCCTGTCCGCCGCTGTCTCTTTCTCTCACTTAATCTCTTTCTGCCCCTGTCTCTGTCTCGCACTTTACCTGCTTATCTTTCTACTTATCTACCTCTCGCTCCTTCTCTCTCATTCTCTTTCTCTCATTTCCCCTTCCCCCTCTATCTCTTCCTCTCTCTCCTCCCCCCTCCTACATCTCTCTTTCCCTTTCACCCTCCCCCTTTCTCCCTTCCCCTCTTTCTCTCTCTCTTTTTCTCTACCTATCTATCCAACGTTCTCTCTCATTGCGTGTACTATTTACCCATCACTCATACATTCATCAGCTTGCACGATCTATAAATAAAAATGACATGAAAATCGATAAAAAAAATAAACATATTCCACAATCACCAAAGCTTACCTTTGTCTCTCACTAGGCATTTTGGAACCGATCTAGAGGAGAGCGGTATACTATTTCCTAATTCCTTTTCAAAACAATACGAGTAAGAAAAAAATCTATAAATAGGACGCTTTACAACAACGAATGCCCTTTTACCCGAACGCTAGAATGTTTCTTTGTATTCAATCGACCTTTTTTATATTAATCTTCCAGCATGTATTCGTGAATAAAAGACGAGAACATGAAGTATTTAGTTTATCAACTGAATTCGTGCTGTACAAATACAAAGTAAATAAACATGATGATAGATATGGCTTTTTCAGAAGCTGGAATACGATTCATGCCTTGCATATTTTAAAGTGGATTCGTTGTGACATTAATTAATTTGATAGGAAATCTAAATAAGTTATTCCCAACCGAAGTGAGCTCTCCAGTTAATCAAATGTTCCGAATGCATCTCATGTAATAAATCTAATATGTGTCCTGTTTCGAGAAAAAAGACAGTTCATGGAGGCGCTTAAATAAAGATGGAATTCAGTAGCTTTCACAAAAAAGAAGTAGATGGATAAATGAAAATATTAATATCTCTCCCACTCTCTCCATTTAACTATATATCTATATCTATCTATCTAACTAACTAACTAACTAACTAACTAACTAACTAACTATATATATATATATATATATATATATATATATATATATATATATATATATATATATATACACACACACACACATATAAATATGTATACGCATATATATATAAATATATATATATATATATATATATATATATATATATATATATATATATATATATATACATACATACATATATATCCTACGCATTCCCAAGACCCTCTTTCCATCCAACATAATAGCATGCAAGCTATCAACCGAAGCAAACCAACCAAAAATCTACATCTTATGTTAGAGTGAAGTCCTGCTGTGCTTGAAGACAATCTTCATCACCGCATTGTTCGTAATTTTACACACGTTCATAATGAATCTTCGAGAGTTTTCAGACATGGGAAAAGAGGGGTGGGGGGGGCATTGACTCCCCTTCCTCCGTCACGACAAAGAATCATGCGAGTCTGAAAGCGCTTGAATGTGGAATGCGACGACGCGTGTCCGTAGAGTTTATCACGTAGTTCTTCGTACTAAAATTAATTACATTGGAGCTGAATAAGGGAAGCATGCAATAGTGACATGCGAACACCCCCTTTTTCTTTAATCAATTATATGGTCAGCGCTTCAACTCTTGTTTATTACCATTCAGCGCAACCATAATTCTATCATTACATATACAAGTCCAAATACATCAACGCCACAGGAATAAACAAATCAAAGAAAGTCTACCAACCGTAGCTCATCTATCTCCTGCTGCAACAACCCCAATCTTTCACATCCATGAAAGCTTAATGAGCTTAATATTTCCTTCGAAAAAAGTACGCCAGTCAACA
>NW_028234410.1:32489078-32491578 GCF_977035675.1 Penaeus japonicus
CCACCTCCCTTCCCCTATGTCTACCCTCTCCTTGCCCCCTGCTCCTACCTTTCCAAATACCCCCCCTCCCCTCCCATCCCCCCTTTCGCCTCTTTAACCCCCTCCCCCTCGTCCAATCATTACCTGTGTCTCTACGATATTTCGAATTACACTTGCCCTGAGAGGTCAGTAACCTTGCATGCTTTACTCGTTATATATTTTTCTGTATTTGTGTTAAACGCTTCTCCCGTAATTACTCGGAACCTTCCTTTCGGAGGAATCACCCTTGGCCATCCTCCTCACGCTCCCTCACTTAACCTCATCAGCATATCGACTCAATCTTCATAAGGAAGGTAATATACATTCATAAAAAGATTTGAAGAATAAAAAAACAAAAAACAAGCTCTCTTATTTCTAATCTTTACAACCCTCTAAGATATACAGCTAAGTATCGTTCAAAACGAGGGAAAAAAATGTTAAAAGATTTCGACAGTAAACACCATATCCCCCCACCCCACCCCCCCACGCACCCCTCCCCCCTATCAGAAAAAAAAGAAGAAAAAAAAACAGACTTCACCTGCCTGCGTCTTGCGTGTATCTAGCTATGGAGAATTTTGAGGAAAATTAGATTTACTCGTCCATTAGCGTAGAACGTGAACCATTTCCGCCCTGGCCTTTTGCTCTTTATAGGGAGGATCTACATGATACAGCGGTCACGTACATGCATGCAACCACAACGATGTAAATGGCGCATACATAAACACACACACACAGACACAATCTCTTATGAGTTCCTTTTTTATTCATCTTATTTCTTTTATTTCTGCCTGACTGTCATACTTAAACACATACTTCCTATGGTCTTTTTTTTTTTTTTTTTTTTTTTTTTTTTGACTGAACCTCTTATACCATTTCTTTCTCGCTATCACGATATAAAGTAAATCATTTCTCAAAAAAAAAAAAGTCTTCGAAAATTAGGACATAAAGAAGATCAAGGGGAGACAAAATGATGATGAATCTTTTTTTTTTTTATATACATATGTCTTAAGACCCTCTACTCAACGGCAAGAAAATGTGAGTCAGCTGTTTGACCGAACTTGAGTGATCTCTCCGGTGAAACAGCAACTCATCTACTTAACCACGATGTAAAGTAGCTTGATACTTGAGGAACTGTCCATTTGAACACGCATTCTTTGCATGGAAGATGTCGCTTAGTACTCGTTTTAATGGAATATAATAGAGGATATATTCTGGGAATAAAGGGAGAAAGGGAGAGAGGGAGAGGAAGGGAGAGATAGAGATAGAGATTTTCAAAATTAGAGAAAAACGTAAAGCAAAGAAGACACGCCATAAATAAAGGTAGCTTGAGGAATGGTCGGTCGCCCAGCTGTATACATAGCGTGATCCATACTTCACTCGAACATCGCGAAATATAAATCACTTCTTGAAGGTTCATGAACGATTACAGCCGAACGCCGGACTTGCGTTCATGAGAGAAAGAAAGAAAGAGAAAGAGAGAGGAGATAGAGAGAGAGAGAGAAAGAGAGAGAGGGTGGGAGGGAGGGAGGGAGAGAGAGAGAGAGAGAGAGAGAGAGAGAGAGAGAGAGAGAGAGAGAGAGAGAGAGAGAGAGAGAGAGAGAGAGAGAGAGAGAGAGAGAGAGGGGGAGGAAGAGAGAGAGAGAGTCAGAGAGAAAGGGGAGGAGAGAAAAAAAGAGAAAGAGAGAGAGAGAGAGAAAGAGAGAGAGAGAGAGAGAGAGAGAGAGAGAGAGAGAGAGAGAGAGAGAGAGAGAGAGAGAGAGAGAGAGAGAGAGAGAGAAAGAAAGAGAGAGAGACAGACAGAGAGATAGATAGAGAGAGAGAAGAAACAATACGCATGATCCACATTTTAGAATCAGAATTACGCATCTCAAGGGGAAATTTTTCATTACCGTAATGAGCCATACGTTCATGAATGTAACTTCAATTTCGGTGGGTAGCACGCACGCTGCTTTAGCTCTCTCTACATACATATATACATACATATGTGTGTGTTGTATGCGTGTGTGTGTGTGTGTGCGTGTGTGTGTGTGTGTGTGTGTGTGTGTGTGTGTGTGTGTGTGTGTGTGTGTGTGTGTGTGTGTGTGTGTGTGTGAGTTTGTGTACGTGTGCGTGTGCGTGTGCGTGTGTGTGTTTGTGTATCTTTATATGTATGTGAGTGCATTTAGATAGATAGAAAAAAAAATCTTTTATAATAGACACAGCAACCATTATCACCTACACTATCCATGTCATACGTATCGCTACTTATTCTAAAGACTTATTTACAGTTAAAGCTAGCAGGATTACACCTTAGAGTCGGTCACGTAAACGATGAAAAGTGGAGTTTCGTAATAATTCAATTCAGAGAAAGTCTTGAAAAAATAATGACAACAATGGTAATAGGAGTGGCAGTTGTATTGGTAGTAGTAGCAGTATGATATAATCATTAACAATCATAATGATAATAACGGTAATGATATTTAAAATAATGGTGATAGTAATA
>NW_028234410.1:32496578-32503613 GCF_977035675.1 Penaeus japonicus
ATATCAATCTCACTATAGTATCTTACAGTCTCTCGAATCTTACTGCTCTTTTTTATGCGTGTCATAAATTTGAAAAAAACAACATTGTCTCATAATTGTCTTTTTTTCGATCGTTATCTCTCTCTTGTCGTTTGTTGAACTTCACAAATATCAATAAAACGAAACGATTTTTTTTTTAAGAGCTGATTCCAAATTACTGATCTTTAAAGTATTTTTGCATAAGGTTTCAAAATATATTCGAAACACGAGTAGATTCGCTTTTTGTTGTCTACAATAAGATCAATGACCTTTTTTTCTTCGACGTTAATCCCACGATTCTCAAAGCCTCCCGACGCTCATTGACCGATTTTCCGTAAACGCTCATTCCTCACTAGATAATTTCCTCCCGATAAATGTTGTGGCTAAAAAAGAAGAAGACGAAGAAGTAGAAGAGAGGGGAGAACAAAAGAAGAGGGGGAAGGAGAAGCAGCAGAAGAAAGAGGAGGAGGAGGGCATCGTTTTGGAGTTCTTGGATGGGCTAGGGGAGAGAGGGGATAGATGAACAATGTTGATTTTTGACCGAAGAAGAAGAAGGAGAGAGGGGAAAACAGAAGGAGAAGAAGAAGAAGGAGAGAAGGGAGAACAAAAGAAGAAGAAGAAGGAGAGAAGGGAGAACAAAAGAAGAAGAAGAAGGAAAGAGGGGAGAACAAATGAAGAAGAAGAAGGAGAGAAGGGAGAACAAAAGAAGAAGAAGAAGAAGAAGAAGAAGGAGTTGATAAAGAACAAATACGAAGAAAGCATATGAGCGAGGACGATAGAAGGAGGCGGGTCTTCTAATTGTGTGAGGGGAGAACAAAAGAAGAAGAAGAAGAAGAAGAAGGAGAAGGAGAAGAAGAAGAAGAAGAAGAAGGAAAGAGGGGAGAACAAAAGAAGAAGAAGAAAAAAAAGAAGAAGGAGAGTGGGGGAGAACAAAAGAAGAAAAAGAAGAAGAAGAAGAAAGAGAGAGGGGAGAACAGAAGAAGGAGAAGAAGAAGAAGAAAGAAAGAAAAAGAGGAGAGTGGGTGATGGAAGAAGAAGAAGAAGAAGAAGAAGAAGTAGAAGAAGAGAGTAGAACACAAAGAGAAGAAGAGGGAAGAGGGGGGGAGTGGAAAAAAATATACGATGCGATCTCCCAACCTCCTCCTACTCCTCCCCCTTTTCCCAGTGTATCAGCTTTTGCCAAAACCTCTCATCGTCCATCACAATCTCGTCCAAGAATTAGCTCTGGCCACTCCCTCTTCCCTCCTCCCCCCTCCTCCCACACAACCGCACCTCCACCCCCTCCCCCACACACCCATCCTTCCTCCTCTTCTTCCTTTCACAGTTCCTTACTTCGAGGTTCCTTACGTGGCGAGGCCTTCTGTCACCCTTCGGCTTTGGCGGGACTTCGCTGGGGCGCTTCTTGTCTTTAATTCTCTCCTCCACCCTGCTTTAACTTTCAGGGTGGATTGGCTCATTCTCTCTCTCTGCCCGCCTCTCTCTCCTTCTCTCTCTCTCTCTCATTCTCTATCTATCTATCTATCTATCTTTATCTCTCTCTCTCTCTCTCTCTCTCTCTCTCTCTCTCTCTCTCTCTCTCTCTCTCTCTCTCTCTCTCTCTCTCTCTCTCTCTCGTTCCGAGTATTATCATTTCCGTTTGGGCAGATTGGTTATATACCTGTATAAACAAGATTCTTTTTTTGAGGCCGTAAAATCTATGTTGTGATTTCTCGACTTCGAAGAGGAGGCGTTTTATATATATATATATAGGTGTGAGTGTGTGTTTGTGTGTGTGTGTGTGTGTGTGTGTGTGTGTGTGTGTGTGTGTGTGTGTGTGTGTGTGTGTGTGTGTGTGTGTGTGTGTGTGTGTGTGTGTGTGTGTGTGTGTGTGTGTGTGTGTGTGTGTGTGTGTGGGTGTGTTTTGTGTGTGTGTGTGTGGTGTGTGTGTGTGTGTTTGTTGTGTGTGTGAATGTGCGTGTGTGTCGCTAGTGGTGTGTTGGTTCTGGTAAATCAGTCTTCAAACTACTTATTCATTATCCTTCTATCCCCTTATCTATATAAATAAAAATCTGAAGTAGATAGACAGATGTCAAAGATGGAGGAGGGGGAGGGAGGGGACCATGCCTATTCCTCTCACAGCCTACCTTCAACCCTTCCACCAAGCTGTCTCTCTGAAATCTCTCACGTCTCCCGTTCCCTTCATTAAGAATCGCCGAGGAAAGAAATAATCTCAACAAAAAGGAATAAAAAAACGAACACAGAAATAAACAAACAACAAAAATAACCAAACAAACCTCAGTGCCCACCGCCGCCCAACCCCCCACCCAAAAAAAAAGAAAAAAAAGAAGAAAAAAAGAAAAACACTTAGCCTATCAAAAGGAAAATAAAAGATATATCCACAAACACAGTTGCATGTCTAAGACACGATATGCGAGGGTTGGAAGACGCACCCACAAGGCAAGACGGGTGGCTCTTCTCGCCATTCGATTATTCAAATACGCGACCAAATAAATCATTGATGCTCTCGTTTTAATTCTCTCCGTCGTTTATTAGTTAAGAAAGGCTAAACAGTCTTCCCTCTCGGCTCATATCAACACTCAACAGCTCATTCGAATCACGGATCAAATCATTATTCTTAATTCAGGCCAGACCCACTCTTATCAATCACTGATTAATGCAGCGCCTCTTCTTAACGTTTTTAATTAGACGTTGTAAATATGGCAAAAAAAAAAAAAAAAAAAACGAAAAAAAAAATTAAACTGATCATCAACCAGTTCTTATTTCCAGTATAGCAAACTGAGACCCTTCCATCAACCTGACAAGTTTATCACCAGCATAAAATCTAATCGCTTAAAAACAAAATAAAGATTTATAAATTTATTAACGAACATATCGACCCATCACCTCTCCACAGACTATTGTCCAGCTGTAATCCCTATACTCCCTATATATCAATTTATTTTTATTGTCAAATATTTTGTCCCCATTTGGTTGATAGATAATAATCCTGGATAATGCATCAATCAATGATTAATTTACCCTTTTGACGAGCGCGGTTTTTCTTCCAAACACGCACACCCCATTCCAACTATATTTTACAATTGAAATGCTTTTTTAAGTGCAAACCCTGTCCCGTGGGCCTGGAGGCCGCCTCGTCTGACGTATGATTCCGCCGTGGCGCTGGCCTTGCTGCCGTGTTTCTTATTTCCTCTATTTTTTGCTCTCTCTTTCATTTCGTTTTTTCTTTCTCTGCCCGCCCCTCTTCCCTTACTAATATTTATACTTGTTGATTGGTTGTTCGCTTGCTTTTTCCTTTCCTCTTTATTTTTACTATTATTTCTGTTCTTCTTCTTTCTATTCTTAGCTGATTACAAGTTTTCCCTTTACCTATTTGATATTCTTATCAGACTTGTTCTATATATTTATCGCCTTATCACTTCTAGGTTTTCTTCCATTTTTTCTACTTTCCATTCTTCTCCTTACTTCTCTCTTTTTCGATTTTTTTTGTAATTAATCTTCTTCTCCTCTTTATCTCTCTTTCACTTTGTTTCTGGTATATCTCGTTTATTCTCTGTGTTGAATTAGCCATTCTTACTTCTCATTCTTGTTCCTATTACAATATTTATAACATCTAAACTTCCGTCTTCTGAACACTACCTATCGAAATCTTTCTACTCTCTTCCACTTCATCCTCTCTCTCCCCTCCTCTCTCTTTCCTATCAATCTTTCAACTACCTCTCCTTCCTCTTCATCCTCTCTCTCACTCACTCTCTCTCTCTCTCTCTCTTCTCTCCTCGCTCATACTCTCCTCTCATCTCTCTCTCTCTCTCTCTCTCTCTCTCTCTCTCTCTCTCTCTCTCTCTTTCCTATCAATCTTTCTACCTCTCTTCCTCTTCATCCTCCCTCTCTCTCTCTCTTTCCTATCAATCTTTCTACCTCTCTTCCTCTTCATCCTCTCTCTCTCTCCCTCTCTTTCTCGTTCCTATCAATCTTTCTACCTCTTCCTCTTCCTCTTCATCCTCTCTCTCTCTCTTTCCTATCAATCTTTCTACCTCTCTTTCTATCTCTCTTCCCGACACAAACATCTCTAGAGATAATATCCTTCCGTCCATTTTCTTGTTCTCGCACTTAATCTCGCATTACCCAAATTCCCATCTACCCTTTCGAGCCAGCCTTGTCACCATCAACGACGTCTTCATCATGCACAATCATTTTCATTATAGACTCCATTACTACAAATCACCATGCATTACCTCCGACTATTTATACTCACACTTGGAAATTGCCGTTTCAGAGTACAATTGCGTCACCATCCGTTTTCCATGCGTTTGGTCACTATCCTCGTCACTTCATTCACTTTCTTCGTCATGTCTTTACGTACTAAGAATGTCATCACTTCTGTGTCATGTCATCACTTTAGTGTCTTGTCATCACATTCTTTTTCTTCGTCATGCCTTCACTTTCTTGTGTCATGTCATACTTTCTTCGTCTGCATCAATTCCTCTCATGTCATCACTTTCTCTCATGTCATCACTTTCTTCGTCATTCAAACTTTCTGCGTCATGTCAATACATTTTCTCGCATGTCATCGCTTCGTCATGGCATTATTATCGTCATCATGGAAATCAATATCCTAGTCAGTCCATTACTATCTCGTCACTTCATTATCCTCGTTACTACCATCACATCCTTGTCATGTCTTCCCTATCCTTAACAACTTTTATCTCTTTTCTTGTCCACATCACTATCTTAACACGGCAAAATCAACATCATCACCGCAAGCCGAAATTATAATCGCCATTTCATCGTTATCCCTTGTCACTCAACACTTTTTTCCGTGCATCACTATCCTCGCCAAGGGAAATAACTACCTCGCCACGGCTTCATCTATCCTCGTCACTATCACAACATATCACTTGAATTCCCCTACCCCCCTTTACCCCCCCTCCAAAAAAACACTTATTGATAAAGTGGAGAAACAGATTAATTATCAAAATTAATACCTGGAAAAATTAGCATCATTATCCTGATTCCTATTCTTTTTCACAATCCTTCTCCCTATTTCTCCCCTCAATTAAAACGAAAATAAACAAGCGATTATCTCCCACTCCAGGCATCACTATTTTCTTTCGACTCAACACTATCCCTCATCACTAAAATAACTCACATTATCGACTCTTCTTTTCCCCTCTCCCCCACCCCCCCCCCACCCCCACACCCTCTCCATAATATTGCAGCTTCATCACTCCCGTCCACTCATCACTCTCGTCATCACACACCTTGGTCACTATCATCATCACTTTCATAAACGAGATGCCCTCCACTCATCACATCAAACACGTATGACCACTAACCATACCCCCACACCCCCCTCCACACCTTATACCATTTTTCTCCAACGTTCTCGTCACCATAAACCCTCTTCGATTATTTTGCCTCCCTTCCACTCCCCCCCCAGCCGTCCAACCACCCACTACATCCCCCCACCTACATCCACCCCCACCCCCCAGACCCCCGACCCAAAGAACTCGATATCCCATTCCACGTCACCACATCCTCATCTGCCCCTTCGCCTGCCTCTTACCTCACAACCTCTACACCCCCCCCACCCATCCTTATCATCCTCATCACACTCTTCCCAACTCCACCCCCCTCTCCCCAAAAATAATACTTCCCAATAACCATCATCATTATCATCACCACACCCTCACCACCCCGCCCCTAACCCAAAAAAGGATTCAAAAATAAGAAATCTCTAAAAAGTAATAATGACAAAATATTGAAATAAATAATGAAATAATAAAATCAATAAAAAATAATTAATAAATAATAAAATAGACAAAATCCTTACCATATCACACCATCCTCACCACCTTCATCACCCTCATCACTAATCCCCGTTACCAATCCCCAAGCCTCATATCTCGGCCCACTGACCACCTTCCGCGGCCGCCAATCACAAGCCAGACGGCCTCATCACCACCTTTCAGTCACCGTTGCACGAGTTCTTCAACATTCATCACTACGACGGAGGCTTTTCATCATCTCTGTTGTGGTTTTGAGATCATTCTTTTTATTTTCGATTCGTTTTTATTCGTTGTTGTTGTTGTTGTTGTAAGTATATGACTGTTGTTGTTGTTTTAGGTGTATGTCTGTTGATTGTGTTTTTATGTATTTGTTGTAGGCGTGTGGTTGTTGTTGTTTTCTCCACTTTTGTTTTGATTGTTTTATCATGGTTGCTGTTGTTTTGTTTATTTATTTCGTTGTTGGTGTAACTGTTTTCGTTCGATGTCTTTGTTCTAGACGCGTAATCGCTGTTATTATTGTTATTATTTGTTTGTTTGGCCGTTGCTGTTGCGATGAAGTGATCGTTGTTTTTTCTTTCTTTCTTTTATTTTTTTACAAATTCTATCGTTCTATGTGTTTACGCATTAGGAGGGGCTATGTGCCCCCCCCCCCCATTTTATATCATCTTATAGCGGCTTTCTCTTCATTATGTTAGTTGCTTCTCTCTCTCTCTCTCTCTCTCTCTCTCTCTCTCTCTCTCTTCGGTCCTCATCTCTCTCTCTCTCCCGTCTCTCTCTCTCTCACCTTTCTCTCTTCTCTCTCTTTCTCTCCTCTCGCTCTCACTCCGACTGCCCCTGTTATTCCCGTCTTTCTATCTGTCTGCCTGTCTATTTGTCTGTCTCCCCCCCCTCCCCCTCCCCTCCCCCTTCCTCCCTCCTCCCCCAAAAAACCTTTTGTCTCTCTCGCTCACGCACAAAGACCCCGCCCCCCCCTCCCCCCCCTCCCCCGACGCCCCACGAGGCCTACCAGAGCAATCCCCGGGGAATGGATCATCATACCACCCCAGTGGCATAAATAACCTCCATCCCCCCATACTTACCATTACTTTCCCTTTAACCTAAGTACCGCCTTTAACACCCCTCTACCTATTCCCCCCTATCCGTTCCAGCCTTCCCCTCGGTTTATTTACCCTCCTTGCTAAGTCTCTCTCCCGCTTCTCTTCTTCTCTTCTTTTTCTCCCTTTCCCCCTCA
>NW_028234410.1:32513713-32518713 GCF_977035675.1 Penaeus japonicus
TTTTCCCAGTGTATCAGCTTTTGCCAAAACCTCTCATCGTCCATCACAATCTCGTCCAAGAATTAGCTCTGGCCACTCCCTCTTCCCTCCTCCCCCCTCCCCCACACAACCGCACCTCCACCCCCTCCTCCACACACCCATCCTTCCTCCTCTTCTTCCTTTCAGTTCCTTACTTCGAGGTTCCTCATGTTGCGAGGCCTTCTGTCACCCTTCGGCTTTGGTGGGACTTCGCTCGGGCGCTTCTTGTCTTTAATTCTCTCCTCTTCCCTGCTTTAACTTTCAGGGTGGATTGGCTCATTCTCTCTCTCTCTGTCCGCCTCTCTCTCCTTCTCTCTCTCTCTCTCTCTGTATCTATCTATCTATCTATCTATCTATCCATCTATCTATCTATCTATCTCTATCTCTCTCTTTCACTCACTCTATCTATCTTTATCTCTCTCTCTCACTCTCTCTCTATCTATCTCTTTCTCTCTCTCTCTCTTTCTCTCTCTCTCTCTCTCTCTCTCTCTCTCTCTCGTTCCGAGTATTATCATTTCCGTTTGGGCAGATTGGTTATATACCTGTATAAACAAGATTCTTTTTTTTGAGGCCGTAAAATCTATGTTGTGATTTCTCGACTTCGAAAAGGAGGCGTTATATATATATATATATATAGGTGTGAGTGTGTGTTTGTGTGTATAGTGTGTGTATGTTATATATGAGTTGATATGTGTGGTGTGTGTGTGTGTGTGTGTGTGTGTGTGTGTGTGTGTGTGTGTGTGTGTGTGTGTGTGTGTGTGTGTGTGTGTGTGTGTGTGTGTGTGTGTGTGTGTGTGTGTGTGTGTGTGTGTGTGTGTGTGTGTGTTATCAGTCTTACTACTTACTTATCCTTCTATCCACTTATCTATATGAATAAAAATCTGAATAGATAGACAGATGTAAAGATGGGGAGGGGGGGAGGGGACCATCCTATTCCCTCACATCAACCCTTCCTCCTGAAATCTCTCACGTCTCCCGTTCCCTTCATAAAGAATCGCCGAGGAAAGAAATAATCTCAACAAGAAGGACTAAAAAACGAATACAGAAATAAACAAACAACAAAAATAACCAAAACAAACTTCAGTTCCCCCCACCGCCCTACCCCCCTCCCCCCAAAAAAGAGAAAAAAAAAAACACTTAGCCTATCAAAAGGAAAATAAAAGATATATCCACAAACACAGTTGCATGTCTAAGACGACGAAACCCCACAAGGCAAGAGTGGCTCTTCTCGCCATTCGTTTATCCGACAATCATTGATGGCTCGTTTTATTCTCTCGTTTATTAAGAAAGGCTAACAGTCGTTTCCCTCTCGGCTCTATCACTCAACAGCTCATTCGAATCACGGATCAAATCATTATCTATTCAGGACCCACTCTTATCAATCACTGATTAATGCAGCGATCTTAACGTTTTTATTAGACTGTAAAATAAAAAAAAGAAAAAAATAAAAAAAAACGAAAAAAAAATTTAACTGATCATCAACCAGTTCTTATTTCCAGTATAGCAAACTGAGACCCTTCCATCAACCTGACAAGTTTATCACCAGCATAAAATCAATCGCTTAAAAAAAAAAAAGATTTATAAATTTATAACATTCGACCCATCACTCTCTCACAGACTATTGTCCAGCTGTAATCCCTATATCCCTATATCAATTTTTTATTTCTATTTTTCCCATTGTTAGATAATAACTGGATAATGCATCAATCATGATTAATTACCCTTTTGACGAGCGCTTCCAAACCGCCCATCACTTATTTAATGCTTAATGCAAACCCTGTCGTGGGCTGAGGCCGCTCGCTTGACGTTGTCGCCGTGGCGCTGGCCTTGCTCCGTGTTCTTATTCCTCTTTTTTGCTCTTCTTCTTCGTTTTCTTCCTCTATATTCTTGTTATTGTTGTTCTTCTTCCTCTTTATTTTTGTTCTTCTTTCTATTCTTATTCTTATTCAAGTTTTTCTTCCTATTTGTATTCTTATTCTTGTTCATTTATCGCTTATTATTCTAATTTTTCTTCCTATTTTTCTATTTTCTTTCTTCTCCTTCTTCTCTTTTCGATTTTTTTTTTATCTTCTTCCTCTTTATTCTTCTTTTTCTTTCTCGTTTTTCTCTTGTTATTGCCTTTACTCTCATTCTTCCTATCAATATTTATAACACCCCATCCTCTTCAAACTCCTATCAATCTTTCTACCTCTCTTCCTCTTCATCCTCCTCTCTCTCTCTTTCCTATCAATCTTTCTACCTTTCTTCCTCTTCACCCTCTCTCTCTCCCTCTCTTTCTCTCTCCTATCAATCTCCCCCCCCCCCCCCCCTCTTCTCTCTTCTCTCCTCTTCTCTCTCTCTCTCTCTTCCTCTTCATCCTCCTCTCTCTCTCTTTCCTATCAATCTTTCTACCTTTCTTCATCTTCATCCTCTCTCTCTCTCCCTCTCTTTCTCGTTCCTATCAATCTTTCTACCTCTTCCTCTTCCTCTTCATCCTCTCTCTCTCTCTCTCTCTCTCTCTCTCTCTCTCTCTCTCTCTCTCTCTCTCTCTCTCTCTCTCTCTCTCTCTCTCTCTCTCTCTCTCTCTCTCTCTCTCTCTTTCCTATCAATCTTTCTACCTCTCTTCCTCTTCATCCTCCCTCTCTCTCTCTCTTTCCTATCAATCTTTCTACCTCTCTTCCTCTTCATCCTCTCTCTCTCTCTCTCTTTCCTATCAATCTTTCTACCTCTCTTCCTCTTCATCCTCCCTCTCTCTCTCTCTTTCCTATCAATCTTTCTACCTCTCTTTCTATCTCTCTTCGCGACACAAACATCTTCTAGAGATATTATCCTTCCGTCCCATTTTCTCGGCACTTATCTCGTCATTACCCATAATTCCCTCTACCCTTTCGAGCCAGCCTTGTCACCATCAACGACATCATCATCAATGCACAATCATTTTCATTATATGACTCGCATTACAACAATCACCATGGCATTACCCCGACTATTATACTCATCATCTTTGGAAATTTGCCGTAATCAGAGGTATCAATAAGCGTCACCATCCGTTTGTCCAGTGCGTTGTCACTATCCTCGTCACTTCATCACTTTCTTCGTCATGTCATCACTTTCTAAGCCATGTCATCACTTTCTGTGTCATGTCATCACTTTCTTCGTCATGCCATCACTTTCTTTGTCATGTCATCACTTTCTTCGTCATGTCATCACTTTCTGCGTCATGTCATCACTTTCTTCGTCATGTCATCACTTTCTTCGTCATGTCATAACTTTCTGCGTCATGTCATCACTTTCTTCGTCATGTCATCAGGCTTCGTCATGGCATTATTATCGTCATCATGGCATCACTATCCTAGTCATTCCATTACTATCCTCGTCACTTCATTATCCTCGTTACTCCATCATCATCCTTGTCATGTCTTCCCTATCCTTATCACGTCATCACTTTTGTTGGTTCATCACTATTCTTAACACGTCAAAACATCATCATCCTCATGCCATTAATTATTATCGCCATTTCATTATTATCCTTGTCACGTCAACACTTTTTTTTCCGTTGCATCACTATCCTCGCCACGGTATTACTAGCCTCGCCACGGCTTCACTATCCTCGTCACTATCACTACATACACTTGACTTCCCCTCCCTTACCCCCCCTCCAAAAAAACACGTTATGATAAAGTGGATAAACAGATTAATTGATCAAAATTAATACCTGTGATAATTAGCATCATTATCCTGATTCCTATTCTTTTCACAATCCTTCTCCTATTTCCCCTCAAGTTAAAAACGAAAATAGAACAGGGATTATCTCTCCAGGCATCACTATTTTCTTTCGACTCATCACTATCCTCATCACTAATATAACTCACTATTATTCGACTCTTCTTTTCCCATCTCCCCCACCCCCACCCCCACCCCCACACCCTCTCCAATAAATGGATTGCATCTTCAGTCACTCCCGTCACTCATCACTCCCGTCATCACGATCATTGTCACTATCATCATCACTTTCATAAACATGCCCTGCCACTATTCTCATCATACACGTGATGACCACTAACCATACCCCCACACCCCCTCCACTCTTATTACCATTTTCTCCAACGTTCTCGTCACCATACACCATCTTCGATATTTTGCCTCCCTTCCCCTCCCCCCCAGCCTTCACCTCCCATCTACAATCCCCCCCTCCTTACCTTCCACCCCCACCCCCACCCCCGCCCCAACCTCTCGTGATCCCATTCTCGTCACCACTATCCTCATCTTTCCCCTCGCCTGCCTCTTACCTCACACCTCTACCCCCCCCACCCCCGTTATCATCCTCATCACTACCCTTTCCCAACTCACCCCCCTTCTCCCCAAAAATAATACTTCCCAATAACCATCATCATCATCATCACCACACCCTCACCACCCCCTAACCCAAAAAATGAGTGTCAAAAATAAGAAATCTCATAAAAAGTAAGAATGACAAAATAATATAATAAATAATGAAATAATAAAATCAATAAAAAATAATATAATAAATAATAAAATAGACAAAATCCTTACCATATCACCATCCTCACCACCTTCATCACCCTCATCACTAATCCCCGTTACCAATCCCCAAGCCTCATATCTCGGCCCACTGACCACCTTCCGCGGCCGCCAATCACAAGCCAGACGGCCTCATCACCACCTTTCAGTCACCGTTGCACGAGTTCTTCAACATTCATCACTACGACGGGGGCTTTTCATCATCTTTGTTGTGGTTTTGTGATCATTCTTTTTATTTTCAATTCGTTTTTATTCGTTATTGTTGTTGTTATTGTAAGTATATGACTGTTGTTGTTGTTTTAGGTGTATGACTGTTGTTGTTTTTTATGTATTTGTTGTAGGCGTGTGGTTGTTGTTGTTGTTTCTGCTTTTGTTTTGATTGTTTTATCATCGTTGCTGTTGTTTTGTTTATTTATTTCGTTGCTGGTGTAATTGTTTTCGCTTCGATGTCTTTGTTCTAG
>NW_028234410.1:32533713-32546213 GCF_977035675.1 Penaeus japonicus
TGTGTGTGTGCACCCGCAGTTTCTAGCATTTGTTGGTTTTCTCTCTTTATCCATATCCTTTTTTAATTTTTATTCTCCGTTGCTTTGAAAATCTTTGCTTTTTCGAAGGAGAGAGAGAGAGATAAAAAATTGTTTTGGTAACGAGATCCAGCAGTAATTCCCGTAACGCAGATTTATAACGCAACCAGCGCGACCTTAAACTAGGGGGAAAAAATCTTGCAGGACCAGGAACTAGGGGGAAAAAACGTCAGGTCTGAGGCGGGGCAGGTTGCGTAGGGGGAAAAGGGGGAAAAAAGACGAACGGGACACCAAATAAAGTTGAGGAAGCTTGTACTCCCCGACAATGTAGGGAACTCTGCCAACAGTCCAGGTCAATAACACTGAGTCATGACCCCTCTGCCAACACTGTCTGCCAGCATACACCTTCCTTTTCCCCCCATATATATTTTTTTCTCCCTCTTTCCCCTCTTTTTTCGTCCTACCTCATTCCACCTTCCCCTTTTCCCTCCGCTCGTAAAACGGAGTGCCAATCAAAATCTGTTACGCAGTGCCATTTCTTATCTGACAACAGCACACTGACAACACTAATCTAGGCCGCGGCTGGACACTGATCTTTCCAATATTATTTCTTATCGGTAAATTCCTGCCAACACTATTCCTATTGGTAAATTCCTTACCACTTCCCTTAATCCCTTTCTCCATCCTGACAACACACGAATGACACCACTTGTGGGCTAAGGGTGTCACTCCCTTACTGTCCCTCCCCTCCTCCCCCCCCTCCTCCCTCCTTTCCTGTTCTTGTCTGCGGTGACATCAGTGAGCACACCGCAATAACCATCGCCTCACACGTCACCTGCCAACACATTTGATTGACACCCTCGACGTCAATGGTCAGCCTCGACCCACCAGGACTCGTCACATTTTCCTGACAACATTTCGGCCACGCTGACTATTGCATCATCAAGACCTTTGACTCCTGACAGATAAATACATTCTGCCCGATGTTGTGACTAAAACATTCATCCATCACCGAATCTGACGGAGGGGAACTGACAACATTAACTAGTTCCCCCTTGCCACCACCAGCGCCGTGATGTCCCGGTCTTTCCCGAGTGTAAAAGTGACAACACCTGACAACACGGGCGGACATGCCATTCCAGAGGCCTGACACGTTTTTGGCTACGCTGACAACCCCTGAAACCGTCGCTGTCTGGCAACACTGGCGGGCAACGCTGGAATGGTAACAGTTATAGGGTACTAGAGACTTAAAATATGTGTTGTAAACGGCTGACCAAAGGTGATAAAGAATAAAGAAAAGCCTAAAAGAAAATATATATATGGAGGGTAGACATAGACATGAGGATGAGGTGGGGAGGAAGGGGAGGAGGGAGGGGGAGAAAGGGGGAAGAGCGCCGTTTGAGCTGGGAGAGAGGGGGTGGGGGGAGCGACGCGAAAGTTTTTGACTTCCTTGAAAAATAGGTCGGGAAAGATGGCATAGGCATAGCCATCAAGTCGCCCCGCCCACGTCCCCTCTTCCGCTTCCCTCCCCCTGGCTCCTCCCTTTGAAGATTTCTATGCTTACTATGCCCTTTTTAGACGCACCCTACCCCCCTCCCCTCTTTACTAGCCCACCCCCCTCCCTACCCTACTCCCACCCCTCGTTGCAATCCCCTTCATACGAGTCTCTTTCGACGAGTATACACACGTACATGAACGTAATTACGCGTAGAAACATACTTGACGCGGATTTTGCAACCCCGCGTACGCCGGCCTATACGCAAAAGCCGGCGTACGCGCGCGCACTTACGCGTGTGAAAACAATACAATCCTCACTACGCGGGATCAATAAGTTAGTAGCATTGCTCTCCCCACCTGCTCTCCCTCCCTCCCTCCCTCCCTCCTGCTCCCTTCCCTCCCTCCCTTCCTTCCCTTCCTCCCTCCCTCCTACTCCCTTCCCTCCCTCCCTTCCCTCCCTCCTGCTCCCTTCCCCTCCCTCCCTCCTCTCTCTTACTCTCCCTCCTTCCTTGCCACCTTCCTTGCCTCCTTGCATCCTACCCCTCCGCGTCTTGCTCCTATCCCCCCCCCCCCGCTTCACCCCCACTCCCCCCTCCCCCCTCCCCCCATTCTCCAATCCCTTCAAACGCCTCTCAGTTTCGCACACACTCGTCTCGTAGGACAAAATCGTGATTCATTAGCGGGTATCCTGTGCGTGTGGAGGGGGGGGGGGTGTGGAGGGGGAAGGGGAGGGGGGGGGTGAAGGCAAGGGGTTGTGGGAGGAAGGGAAGGGGAGGGAAGGGAGGGAAGGAGAGAGGAGGGGAGGTAGAGAGGAAGTGATGGAGAGGGAGTGAGTGAGGGAGGGAGGGAGGGAGGGAGGGAGGGAAGGAGAGAGGAGGGGAGGTAGAGAGGAAGTGATGGAGAGTGAGTGAGTGAGTGAGTGAGGGAGGGAGGGAGGGAGGGGGGAGGGGAGGTAGAGAAGAAGAAATGGAGAGTAAGTGAGTGAGTGAGTGAGTGAGGCAGTCAGTCAGTCAGTAATTCAATGTGTGAGTGATTGAGTGAGTGAGTTGGTGAGCGAGTGAGTGAGTAAGTGAGTGAGTGAGTGAGGGAGTGAATGAGTGAGTGAGTATGTGAGTGAGTGAAGTGACTGAGTGAATGAGTAAGTGAGTGAGTAATTGAGTGAATAAGTAAATAAATGCGTGAGTGAATGAGTGACTGACTGAATGAGTGACTAACTGACTGACTGACTGACTGAATGAATGAATGAATGACTGAGAAAGAGAGATAGAGAGCAAAGATAAAAACAAACACAAAAACGCAAGAGCAGATATAAGAGAGAGGCTATGGGAGAGAGGATAATATGGGAGAGGACGAGGGCAAGGAGAGGGGAAGAGAGGGGAAGCGAGGCCTGTGAACTAGTTAGAAGGAATAAATCCAGGACGAGGCGAAGGCTCCGGGAAATATAAAACGCGCTTTAATCCGCGGACTCTCGGAATCTTGCCAAATAAAAATAGCCAGTACCGCTGGCAAGGACGTTCGCTGGGTGACACGGTGGGAGGGGGTGGAGGGGGAGGGGGGGGAAGAAAGCTGGGGGTGGAGGGGAAGGGGGTGAAGGGGGAGAAAAGCTGGAGTAGAATGTTGGTGAAAGTGGGATGGGGCGGGGTGCGGGGGGAGGGTGGTAGGGTAAGGGTAGGGTAGGGGAATGGAGGTGAGGGGAGGGATGGGAAAGAAAGGAGGGAGGGGGGAAGTGACCCGGTGGGAAGTGGGATGGAGGTAGGGGAGGGATGGCGGGGGGTGGATAGAAGGGAAAGTAGGAGGCGGGGTAGGAGAGGGGTGTAGGGGAAGAAGGAGGGGAAGTTAGAAGGAGGAGAAAGGGGTAGGAGGGTATGGGGAAGAAAAGAGGGGGAGGTAGAGAAAGCCGTGGGGGGTGGGGGGTAGAAGGGGGGAAAGGGAGTAGGAGATGGGAAAGAAAGAGGGGGGTGAAACGGTGAGAAGCAGGGGGAGGGGGTAGAGAAAAGCGGAGAGAAGCCTGGAGGGGGTAAGAAAGAAGGGGGCGGGAGATTCACGGAGAAGTGGGAGGAGAGGGGGTGGGAAGAAAGGGGAGGGGAGAGGGAGAGGAAGGGAGGAAAGAACAGAGAAAGAGAGAGAGAGAGAGTGAGAGAGAGAGTGAGAGAGAGAGAGAGAGAGAGAGAGAGAGAGAGAGAAAGAGAAAGAGAGAGAGGAGTTGTAGGGAGAGAGAGAGGAAGTCAGGGGAGAAGGGGGGGCGAAAGAGGGAGAAGGGGTAGGGAGGGGAGGGATGACGAAGAAGAGGAGGAGGAAGGGAAAAAAATCGGGCGTAAATTCGTTCGGAAAATGGCGGGAGGATTTCGTAGGTGGCCGCGAGTGTATACTGGCGGAAAAGGGGCAATGATTTTTGGCCCTCTTTTCTTATCTTCTCTCTCTCTCTCTCTCTCTCTCTCTCTCTCTCTCTCTCTCTCTCTCTCTCTCTCTCTCTCTCTCTCTCTCTCTCTCTCTCTCTCTCCCTTCCTCTCTTTCTCCCTTTTTCTCCCTCTCTCTCCTCTTCTTCCTCTCTCTCTCTCTCTCTCTCTCTCTCTCTCTCTCTCTCTCTCTCTCTCTCTCGCTCTATCTATCTATCTATCTATCTATCTCTCTTTCTCTTTCTCTTATTCTTTCTCTCTCCCTGTTACTCCCCTCTCTCTTTTTCTTTTTCTCCCCTCCTCTCCATTTACATCTCCCCCCACCCATTCTCTCTCTTTCTCTCTCTATCTATCTCCATCTTTCTCTATCTTTCTCTATCTCTTCCTATCTATCTCTATCTACCTCTATCTATCTTTATCTATCTATATCTATCTCTATCTCTCTTCTCTTCTCTCCTCCTCCTTCCCTCCTTCCCTATCACTGTATGTATATTTGTATAAATCACTTTTTCTTCGTGATCTGAGAAACGGAATTAAACTATTTCTTCTGAGGAGACACCAAAGATCAAATCAATATAAGAAAGAAACACACACAAGAAGACGAGGACGTGGATGCAATATGTTTTCCATATATGAATAAATGCATAAAATACACACGCAGACACGCGCATCTGCACATCTACATCTGTATCTATCTATCTATCTGTTTGTTTGTGTATTTCTATCCCTTTTCCTTTATCTCTCTGTCTCTCTATTTATCTATTTATTTGTTTATCTATCTATCTATTCATCTATCTATCTATCTATCTATCTATCTATCTATCTATCCATATATCCATCTATTAATTTATCTGTCTATCTATCTATCTAACTATCTATCTATCTATTTTTCCACCTGTCTATCTACCTATTAATAAATTAGTAGCCTTCATCAGTATATCTATCAATATATCTATCTATCATCAATCTATCAATCCATCTATCAATCAATCTATTTATCCATCTATCAATCTATCTAACAATCTATCGTTCTATCAATCTAACTAAATACACATAATCCAAGACAAATCAGCCTTTTCCATCAGCATTATTAGCCGGAAAAAAAAGCAAGAAAGAGGACAGATGAGGGGAAAAAATAGACGAAGACGAACAACCTAAAGATGTAATCTGTTTTAGAGCCCACAATGGCATGGCTCCTCTTCACTAACTTCTCGCAACACACCATGGGAAGTCTGTGAGCAAGATTAAAAGGAGGAATATTAGTCTCCTTGTAGAAGGATTGGAAGAGGGAGAGAGAGAGAGAGGGAGAGGGAGAAGATGAGGGAGAGGGAGAGGGAGAAGGTGAGAGAGAGAGAGGGAGAGGGTGAGAGGGAGAGGGAGAAGGTGAGAGGGAGAGGGAGAGGGAGAAGGTGAAAGGGAGAGGGAGAAGGTGGGAGAGGAAGAAGGTGAGAGGGAGAAGGCGAGAGAGACGGAGAAGGTAGAGGAGGGAGAGAATAAGGGAGAAGTAGGAGAAAGAGAAAGAGAAGGAGAAGGAGAAGAAGAAGAAGAGAGAGAGAGAGACAGAGAAAGAAAGAGACAGAGAGAACAACAGAGAAGGCCAAATACAAACAACCATGAACACAGATACAAGAAAAAGAAAAGAAAGCCACACCGAACGAAAGGAAAAAGGGTTAGACAGCAATAGGCCTTAGAGGAGAATGACAGAAAGGAAGAATCATGGAACTAGTAACGATAATGGTTTCTCATTAAATCGACAAGTCTGATCATGTAGAGATAGGGAATGCAAGCTTCATTACATCATCCTTTTTATCATGAGAACGGAGGCGGAACATGAAGATGAATAGGATTTACCATCATTTGTAGTAGTTATAGTATCAGTCGTGTGATTGTTATCATCTATTACTGTCATTACTAATCCATGTTGGAGAGAGGAAGATGGAGAGAGAGAGAGTGAGAGAGAGATAGAGAGAGAGAGAGAGAGAGAGAGAGAGAGAGAGAGAGAGAGAGAGAGAGAGAGAGAGAGAGAGAGAGAGAGAGAGAGAGAGAGAGAGAGAGAGAGAGAGAGAGAGAAAGAGAGAGAGAGAGAGAGAGAGAGAGAAAGAGAGAGAGAGAGAGAGAGAGAGAGAGAGAGAGAGAGAGAGAGAGAGAGAGAGAGGAGACTTGAGGAAGGAGCTGAGAGTATGCTCGCTATCGATCCAGTCTGTCTTGAAGACCGGCCTGATTGTGGGCGGGGGAGGAGGAGGAGGAGGAGGAAGGGGAGAGGAGGAGGAGGAAGGGGAGGAGGAGGAAGGGGAGGAGAGAGGAGGAAGAGAGAGGAGAGGAGGAGAGAGGAGGAGAGAGGAGGAGGAGGAGGAGGAGGAGGAGGAGGAAAGATGAGGAAGAGAGAGGAGGAGGAGAGAGGAGGAAAGAGGAGAGAGAGAGAGAGACAGAGAGGAGAGGGGAGGAGGAGGAGGAAGGGAGAGGAGGAGAGAGGAGGGGGAGGAGGAGGAGGAAAGAGAGGAGAGAGGAGGAAGGGGAGGAGGAGGAGGAAGGGGAGGAGAGAGGAGGAAGGGGAGAGAGGAAGAGAGAAGGGGAGGAGGGGAGGAGAGGGGAGGAGGAGGAGGAAGGGGAGGAGGAGGAGGAAGGGGAGGAGGAGGAGGAAGGGGAGGAGGAGGAGGAAGGGGAGGAGGAGGAGGAAGGGGAGGAGGAGGAGGAAGGGGAGGAGGAGGAGGAAGGGGAGGAGGAGGAGGAAGGGGAGGAGGAGGAGGAAGGGGAAGGAGGAGGAAGGGGAGGAGGAGGAGGAAGGGGAGGAGGAGGGAGGAAGGGGAGGAGGAGGAGGAAGGGGAGGAGGAGGAGGAAGGGGAGGAGGAGGAGGAAGGGGAGGAGGAGGAGGAGGGGAGGAGGAGGAGGAAGGGGAGGAGGAGGAGGAAGGGGAGGAGGAGGAGGAGGAGGAAGGGGAGGAGGAGGAGGAGGAGGAGGAAGGGGAGGAGGAGGAGGAGGAGGAGGAGGAGGAGGAGGAGGAGGAGGAGGAGGAGGAGGAAGGGGAGGAGGAGGAGGAGGAGGAGGCAGAGGAGGCAAGAGAGGAAGGGGAAGTGATGGAAGAGGAAGGGTTAGGAGGAGGAGCAAGAGGAAGAACGAGGAAGTGATGGGGCGCAAGAGTAAAGAGGGGAAAGCGGGGGTGGAGATTGAGGATGGGTGTAGGAGGAGGAAGAGGAGGAGGAGGAGGAAGAGGAGGGGGCGGGGGAGGAAGAGGAAGGAGGAAGAAGTGATGGAGGTGCAAGATGAAGGAGGGAAAAGCGGGGGTGGAGATTGAGAACGGGAGTGGGAGGAGGGGGGGAAAGGGATGAGAAGGAGGAGAATGAGGAGGAAGAGGAGGAGGAGGAGGAGGAGGAGGAGGAGGAGGAAGAGGCGAGGGAGAAAGAGGAAGTGATAGAAGAGGAAGGAGGAGGGGGAGCAAGAGGAAGGAGGAGAAGGAGCAAGAGGAAGGAGGAGGAGGAGCAAGAAGAAGGAGGAAGAAGTGATGGAGGGGAAAGCGGGGGTGGATATTAAGAATGGGAGTAGGAGGAGGAGGCGGACGCTATGGAGGAAGAGGAGGAGGGTGAGGGAGCAAGAGAAAGATGAAGGAAGGGGTGGAGGAGGAAGAAGAGAAGGGTAGAAAGGGGGGACGTCGACTGAGGAGAGGAAGAAGATAAAGAAGAGGAGGAAGTGTAAGTAAAAAGATGATGATGGGGAAAAGAAGGGAGAGATGGAACAGCCGAATGAGAAGGAGGGAAAAGAAAACATGAAAGAAAAAAGAAGAAAGGGGAACGAAGAGGAGTAAATGACAGAGATGGGAAATAGAAGCAGCTAAAGAGGAGAAAGAAGGAAGAGGGAGAGAGAAGATAATACGAAGAAGCAATCAAAAAATGGGAAAAAAATGTATAGACATTGAGGGATAAAGTGCAGGAATTTGTGAAACAGATGCGAGAGAAATGAAAGAGTTAAACGCGTGATTACAAGAAAATGTTGATAAAAATGAGAAAATCGTAAAGAAAATAAGATGGCGGAAAAAAACATACATATACAACACAGAAACAAACAGACAGACACTCAATCACACACACATACACAAAATACTAGGATTCAAACACATACATAATACAATAATAAACACACACACGTACACACGATTCAGGAATAAGCACACAAATATAAATACAAACACGTACACACACACACACACACGCACGTACGCGCACACCCATTCCAGGAATAAACACACACACACGCACATAATACAAGAATAATCTATAGACAAACATACGATAAAGAGGAAACCAAAAGGGAAAAATCAAGAGGTAATACCCCCTACGCGCTACCCCCTACCCCCTACCCCCCCTACCCCCATGAGACGAACGAGACGTCAATAACAGTAAAGGAAAACGATGAAAAAGAGGAACCAATAGATGGATTACGGAAGCGATGAGGCCAGCGATAAAGAGCGATAAATCGAAAAATAAGCGATAGGAGGAAAGGACACACAAGCAAGCGAAAAAAAAGGTGAAAAATACATAAATAGAAAGATGTTCAGATGGATAGATAAGGAGAGAGAGAGAGAGAGAGAGAGAGAGAGAGAGAGAGAGAGGAGCAGAGAAAGAGAGAGAGAGAGAGGAGCAGAGAAAGAGAGAGAGAGAGAGGAGCAGAGAAAGAGAGAGAGAGAGAGGAGCAGAGAAAGAGAGAGAGAGAGAGGAGCAGAGAAAGAGAGAGAGAGAGAGGAGCAGAGAAAGAGAGAGAGAGAGAGAGAGGGAGAGAGAGACGAGGAGTGAGAGCAGAGGAGTGAGAGAGAGAGAGAGAGAGAGAGTGAGTGAGAGACGAGATGAGTTGAACGAGAGAGAGAGAGGGAGTGAGAGAGAGAGAGAAAGTGAGAGAGAGAGAGAGATGTGAGGAGAGAGAGAGGGAGAGAGAGAGAGAGGAGGAGAGAGAGAGAGAGAGAGAGAGAGAGAGAGAGAGAGAGAGAGAGAGAGAGGAGAGAGAGAGAGAGAGAGGAGAGAGAGAGGAGAGAGAGAGAGAGAGAGAGGGAGAGAGAGAGAGGAGAGAGAGAGGAGAGAGAGAGAGTGCTGAGAGAAGATCAGCAGAAAAGATCAGATTTAAAATAGAATGCAACTTTCACAAATAACTGTCAATTCATGGTTGAAAATCATAAAAGTAGAAAAAAAACTTTCCTGCGTTCTAACTCAACACGCAAATACAAACACAAACATCTGAATAAACTCTAAAGAGAGGAAATCACTCACATTTATTTTTTTTTTTAGAATATAATATGGCTGCCATTGCTACTTCGTCTAGTTCCAAAATTTATATAAAACAGAGAGAGAGGAAGGCGAAAAAGAGAAGAGAAAGAGATAGATAGATAGATAGATAGATAGATAGAGATAGATAGATAGATAGATAGAGATAGATAGATAGATAGATAGATAGATAGATAGAGAGAGAGAGAGAGAGAGAGAGAGAGAGAGAAGACAAACAAAAGTGAAAGTAGAAGACGAGGAAGAAGAGAAAAAATATAAAGAATAGAATAGAAGAATAGAAAAGGACAAAGAAGTAGAGAAAGAATAAGAGGAAATAAGAATAAAAAAGAAGACTGAAAATCTTTAAAAAGTAGAAAAATACACAATCGAAGAAGATAATGAAGAAGAGAAGAGAGAAAAACATAGAAGAGAGAGAAATAAACCTTAAAGAGTAGGAGAGGAAAATTGGATTGAAAAAGATGATGATAATGATGATGATGAGAAGGAAAAGGTGGAGGAGGAGGAAAAGAAAGAAGGAGAGGAGAAAGTAGAAGTGTAGGAGGAGAAGGAGTTAGAGGAGTAAGAACAGGAGAAGGGAGAGAAGGAGAGGAAAAAGGAGTAGACGGAAGTCCGGGAGCAGGAGTAGAGAGAGGAAGAAGAGGAGGAGGAGGAAAAGGTGGATGGGGAGATATGTGTATGTGTGCATGAGTGGGGGAGGGGGAGAGGGGGAACAGAGGAGGACGAACGAACTGGCCAGTCCTAGATGCAAGAAGCGAAAGGGGTTGATGGCGCCGAGTTAGAATCGGGCGCGGGACTCCCATAGAAGGAGGAGGAGGGGGTGGGGGAGTGAGGAGGGGGAAGGAGGAGGAAAGAAGGGAGGAGGAGGATCGAGGGTGGAGAGATAGATGGCGATGAGAGAGGCAAGGAATGGGCGTTGGAAGATACGTATGTTTATGGAAGAAGAAAGGGAGTGGTATGGGAAAGGTAGAGGGGAAAATATGCAAAAAATGATTGATTGATTGATTGATTGAGAGAGAGAGAGAGAGAGAGAGAGAGAGAGAGAGAGAGAGAGAGAGAGAGAGAGAGAGAGAGAGAGAGAGAGAGAGAGAGAGAGAGAGAGAGAGAGAGAGAGAGAGAGAGAGAGAGAGAGAGAGAGAGAGAGAAATTGGGGATGTAATCGAAAATGAAAAAAACTAATAAAGAGAGAAAGATTTTTAAAATGCTGCAGAACAGAATAGAGAACAGAAAACGAAATCAACAAAGAAAACGGAATAGAGTGAAGTCTGGTCGGCTGGTCGGTTGGTCGGTCGGATGGGCGGCAGGACTGGACAGGGAGGAGGGCGGGAGGGGAGGGTGAGAGGAGAGGGAGGGGGCGAGGGGGGGGGGACTTGTAGTAAGTGTGGCAGGCTTTAAAGGGACGAGTTGTGATGTGGAGGGAGGGTGAGGGGAAAAATGGAACGCGGAAAGGTGTGGAGGAGGGTCTTGTAAAGAATGGGAATCAGAGGAGGTCGAGATAAATGCGGAAGACTTGACTGCGTGTGTTTGTGTGTGTGTGTGTGTGTGTGTGTGTGTGTGTGTGTGTGTGTGTGTGTGTGTATGTGCGTGTGTGTGTGTGTGTGTGTGTGTGTATGTTTGTGTGTGTGTGTGTGTGTGTGTGTGTGTATTCTGTGTGTCGTAACGTGTCTCCTCCTTTCTGCTCCCTCTCCCTCTCTATCCCACTCTTCCTCATCCTCTCCCTCTCCACCCCCACATTCCTCTCCCTCTCCTTCTCCATTCCCCTCTTCCTCGTCCTCCCCCTCTCCTTCTTCATCCCCCTATCCATCTCCCTCTCCCTCTCCCTTACTATTTTGTTCTCCTGCGCGACACGTTGACATTACCTAGCACTATTTTCTTTTTGTGTGTGCGAGTGTTAATTATACGTGGACTTCGGCGCACCAACTTCTCTCCTGATGATGAATGAATGTCGCCAAGTCAATAAATCTCGCACCTCGTTGAGAACGAATTTAATTACGTCTTCGGGAAAATGATGGAACACGAGGCGTCATTCGCCGTCTTCGTGCCATGAGGCTAGGTGTATCACGACGGCGACCAGCTGTTGCCCCCACCTCCTTGGTACCAGCTGTTACCCCTAACCCCCTTAGTACCAGCTGATACCCCCCACTCTCTTAGTACCAGCTGCTATCACCACCCTCTTAGTACCAGCTGTTAACCCTACCTCCGTCGTATCAGCTGTTATATTCATTGATACCAGCCATTATCCCTCACCTGTAGTACCAACTGCACAGCTGTAGCTACGGAGATTCGTGTCGTAGAGTCAAGTGGCATTTGACACGACTGCAATTCTTTCGAGCATAACACAACACTCTCAGACCAACAACCCCAGCATTGCATGATTGGATTAGCAACTAAAAACCTGCATTAGCTCCACTCCCCCACCTACCCCCACCCCTCTCCCCATCCCTACACACACGCACACTCCCCTAACAAACTCGAAATTGGGAACTGAGGAAAAGGTCAGGACAAGACAAAGAATGAAACAAGATGATAAAAAGTGTGCTGTAAGCTAAATGTCAGACGGGAATAAGAAAAGGACGAGAGATAGAGAGAAGAAGGGGAAGGGAACTAACAGGTGCATTTGAGGTCGATGATCATTAATATCTCAAGGTTAATATCGGCCGTAAGGGCTTTAATCAAGTGACATTCTGTTGAGTACTTTTTAGTATATATATACACAAGCATGTATAAACAAATGATCATACCACTGAGACACAAAACTCAGCCCCCCCCCCCCCAACACTAGCCCCTCCCAAGAAATTGTACTATCACCCCCCCCCCCCCACCCCCACCTCCTCAAGACGAAGCAAGACACAAAGGCGAGTCAACTGTTCAAAACAACCTTCCTCGCCTTTGATTTGCCGATGATCAATTCACTGCGGAGTGTTGATAACGCAGAATTCGGGAGGTGACGTGATCATTTTCTTTTTCCGTTTCCCTTTTTAATCATTTGTTCCTTAATGTTTCGACTAAATCAATTTTATGAAATGATTACTGATTCACGTATCCGAAGACGCCACCGCGTGCAGCACAACAGCATGACATTTAACTTCGATTTTTGAGTTCGATCAAAACATATTATATTTTTACCTCCAGCTCGAGGGAAACACATTAATTTTGGTTTTGTCATATTTACCATCATATTCTAAATACGTTATTCATATATATGCATAGACATACATTTATACACATATATATGTATGTGTTTATATATATATATATATATATATATATATATATATATATATATATATATATATATGTGTGTGTGTGTGTGTGCGTGTGTGTG
>NW_028234410.1:32551213-32558713 GCF_977035675.1 Penaeus japonicus
ATCTGTATACATTGTTTCATGTACTTTGCTATTACTAATAATAGGAATAAAATGATAAAGGTTAATGGAAGTTGTATTAATAAAATTACGCACATTCTGGTAATCATAGTAATGATAATAGGAACAGTGGAAGAAACAACAGCAATGATAACGATGATTCTGATGATTCTGATGATAGTGATGGTTAGTAATGATTTTAATGATGATGATAAGGATAGGCAACTTTATGACAATGATGACTAAGATGAATAACACCGAGTATTTTCAAATTAAAATAAAAAAAAAGAATTAGGTTAACTACTTTTACCGACCTTGTAAACAAATATATCGTTCACTTAGATTCCAAGGAAACGAAAAATGTAAGTATTTCTATTTCTACAAAAGATATATACATATAGATATAATCTATAATTCATAATTAATCATAATTTATTAATATGATAATCCCGGAAAGAGATAAAGTAACATTTCGATTTTGAAATTTCGCCTTTCCCGACCTCATAACACTTTTTCCTCAAATTTTACATCGTCACGCAAAATTTCCTAATCATACATATGTCATTTAACAGCACATATAAATACAAAGTTACTTACCCCTTCTTCGCCATAGAAGTAATTCTCAGGACGACAAAATTTGATGTTTATGGAAGAGCAAAGAATACGAACACGTGGCCACTCAAAGCGTGACGTCATACTATCAAGATGATGTATATATTGTAATCTACATATTCCGATACCGACTATGTAAAAATATATATAAATAAAATACGTAGATGGGCATGAAATTATAAGATTAAGAAATAATTGCACGATATACGACAATTCTTTGATAAATGCGTCGATATGGAATTACCAAAGGTCATACATCTTTATGATCTTTCTTATGAGTCTAAAACTGATAAATTATAATTACAATACGAATTTGATTTGCTTTTGCCTCATGAACATTATGCATTATGATGCGGTTGACCATATAGTTAGCTCTGTGTTGAAAGAATGGAGTCCCGGCGGTGCAATTATCATTATTGTTCGTAGCCATTGAGGAATAATCGCATTTCGAAACTATGATTCTTTCTTTACAGCCCACGAGTTGCCTTGATTTTTGCCTAAAACATGTTGAATATAATGAAAAACTATTGAATACGTTGATGCCTCTTCGATTATTTGACTGTATAAGCGGAGGAAGCAGTTTAAACAAGGACTTCATCCAGGTAATTATTTTTTCCATGCATTGTTTTCCATAATGAGCAGCCTAAGATGGGAAAATAAGACAAAAGTTGAAAGTATGTATGTGTGTGCGTGTTCGTATGCGTCTCAGTATGTTTTTTAGTATTTATGTTTGTGTATATGTGTATGGTTATATGTATGTGTGCGTGTGCGAGTTATGTGCACGTTTACTTGTGATATGAGCAAAATAATTCTAGGAAGACGCTCTTCAGCGTAGAACAGCAGGTTTTCAAACTAATCTATATTCCGGTACAGTCGCAATGCTGACACGCCACCAACAAACTCCTATATTTTCCCTCCATCAACCTCTTTCCTTTCCTTCACCTCTCTCTTCTTCCTCCTCCTCCATCCTATCTCTCCCCCATCCCCTCATCCCCTTCTCCCTTCACCTACCCGGCAACCCAATCCCCTCCTCCTTTCATTCCTCCCCCCACCCCCTATCATCTTAACAAACGGAGGTTTCATGTTCGCGTGAACGCTAGAGAACCTGCAATACACACACGCACGCACACACACACACACACACGAATCCACAGAAGAAAGAGACTGAACATTAATTATCGCAAAGACACGCAGTCGAGGCAAGAGAAGGTAAGCATCTTGAGGATCTTGACCAACCTCACCGCCGCTTTCATCTCCGGCACTGGTGAGTGATTCAATCCTCTGAGCTCTTTCTCTATCGATCCTCGTATACTTGGCCTTACATGCTATATTAATTCTTCTTTCAAAGTCATATCTAAAGGTGGTGTGTGTGTGTGTGTGGGGGGGGGGCAGAGATACATAGGACAGGGAAAATATGAAGAAAAAAAAAAAAGGTTTCGAGAAACGGATCGGTGGCGCAAGAGAAACAACCCGAGTGCGTGTAAATGTAGAGCCCATTGTGCAGGGCTTTGTACAACCTCGGGACCAATTTAACGGTGTAAACAGTTCGCTAACCTACCAGTGTCGGACGAGCCCCGATGAAGGCATTAATATCGACGCTCAAATGCCGTTGCAAGGGACGATAAAGAGGCGAAAATGAATTACGTAAATTGGGGAAATCCTTTGCCGAGCGCCTCTCCCTCTCTCCCTCTCTACCCAAAACGCGATTCCTCGGGAGCCGATATAGTCAGTCGGCTTCCATAATTATTCCAGATTGCTCGGCCGCTCCTGCCAAGCCTCGGCCGCGCTGGTACATGAGAAGGAGGAAAAAAAAGGCGTCCTGTCTGTTCCAAGTGGCCTAAGAAGAATCATGTGAATAACGGCGAGAGCGATAAGAAGAAACAAGAAGCAATTAGAAGCTGCAAAAAAAGGAAGGAAGAAAAAGGTCGGTATGGAAAGGCGCAAGGAGAGCGAGAGAGCGAGCTAGCGAGCGAGAGAGAGAGATAGCCTGCAGGACACACATAAAAAATTGGCCTCCACGTGGGAGCCTCAGCGCGCGTGTTTGCTAGAGAGAGAGATGGGCGGGGAGAGGGTGAAGGGTGAGGGAGAGTGGGAGGGTGAGAGGGAGGGGGTGGGAGGAGTAAACGAAGGAGAGAGTTGCGCGCGGACTGCGGTGGTTCGTTTCAGTCCCGGCCTAGCCCGGTTCTGGAGCACAAAGGATCGATTCTTGCGAGGAGAGGTAAGCCCTTCTTCCCTTAGCTGTGATTTAGGCTTCTGTGCAAAGACATTGGCCGTGTGTTGTGTTGTTGTGATGCTCGCTTCGAACCCGACCGGGGGTTGTAGTCTGAACCGCAGAGTGTTATTCCTAAGAGAGTGTTTTTGAAGTTCCGAACTTTCTTGGAAAACACGACGAGGAAGGGAAGAGGTCTACGGCACTGGGCGACCGCGTGCGCTGTTGCCACGTTTCCTTACACCTTCCCTGCAATGTCAAGTGCAGGAGTCAACTGCTCGCTTGACGCCCATTCATTCTCTCTAATGGCCAATAAACTACCCTGGCCAACCGCATAATGCCAGTATTTAGTTACCCAAGACCTATTCACGCACCTCGTCGGGCATTTGACTGAAAAGAGCCCAATGAGTGACAAATTGCTCTTATTTCAATAAATTGATCGTGGTGATTGGTAGGGAGGAGGTCTGAGCGTACTGGCGAGTATGGAGGTAGGCTGGCCAACACCGCCTCCCTGTAACCCCATAGCTTGTCGGGAGCGCACCGTCTTAATTTTTTTTCCTCGGGTCTTCTTCGCGACTGTCTTACCTTATCCGGATACCGTGACGGCGAAAGGTGAATTAGTGTGAGGTTGGTTGTGCGTGTGTTTTGTTTATTTACTTTTTTTTTCATTCATTTGTTTCCCCCTTTTCATCTCACCCGACAGCATCAGTCTTCTTGCGAATCACGTAAATCGCACACGGTAACAAAATTATTAGATGTACTTATCGTTATTCTAAGCGCATCATCTTGATAAGTGTAATGCGATTACACCCCCACCCCCCACCCACCCCCCTTTCAATCACCTCAAAGGAAAGACGAACAAAAATACAGATATATTTTCTCATAAAATCCCACCCAAAACCTTTTAAATTTATTGGCTTGTGCTGTTCCCAAGAGAATCGCTTTTCCAGTGCTGTGTCATCCCTCAATTTACGGAGATTATTTTTCCATCTTGAAATGTTTTTAAAAAAAGGGACGATAGATAGAGACATAAATGCTGTGAGATATTCGAAGTCACGGCAGTGTCGAAAAAGATGCGAAATAGATTATGAATTTAATTGATTAATGATTGAGACCATTTGATAAAAGACCGTTGTGGATGCAATTGTAGGATAGTTTGTCATTGTCAGAAAATTAGATGTTTGCTATATCTAAGATATGTGACGAGAGTATGATTTGTGTCCATGTGTACATCGGTTAAAGTGGGATAGATAGACCTACATCTTGTATCAGTGAAAACGTGTCGTAAAATAGTAAATGCACAAAATACAAACCGCTATTTAAAGACACACTTGTATGTATCAAACTATCCAATGCAGATAATCACATATGACCATACAGCATTAAAAAAAAAAAAAAAAAAAAATAGATCGTATCCATAAAATAAAAGATACAACAACCCGTTAGCTCGTTAGCCTGTCATAGGGGGAATGTTAAAAAGTATAAAAAAAATACCAAAACGCCAAAATTTTCACAGAATATAGCATGTCCGAGCCTATGAGTATTCAGCGACTACAAATACAAAAGCGAACAAGTTCTCGTTAACCGTATAACAAGAGTCCGATTTCAGAAGAGAATGTTTAAATTTGGAAAATAATCATCGTATGAATGTAATAAATAAAATGTGGTCCTAGGGTTACGCTCTAGGTTAACCGTAAGCCTAATCATGATTGTTAACCGTATCGTCCGAGTTAAATTGAGAGGAAAATGATTGGAAAAAAATAATGTTGATAGAAATTATATATTATTGCTACTTATTTATGTGTTTATATGTATATATATATATATATATATATATATATATATATTTATATATATATATATATATATATATATATATATTATATATATGTATATGTATGTATATGTATGTGTGTTTATGTGTGCGTGAATGTAAACGTAATTCTGGGTAGTTCGCATAGGCCTACATTCATCTAAATCCCCTCCCCGTCTATGTACTTGTCTAAAAGGAAATATAAAGTTAGACGCGGGATTACAAGTGAACTGCCCCATCCCCCACCCCGTTATCATGAAGAAGATATACAGAATTTTTGTTGTGCCACAGATTTTGTTCACGATACGTTAGCCATTTGCATAATCCACTCTCTGACGCCCTGTGATACCCAGTCTTCTCGTCACCCTTCTCGCGTGTAATTCGTAGCGTTATGCTGTTATCACCCCTCGCTGTAATGCCCTGACACGCCCCTCGCACGTACAAAGTCCCTAGCTGGGCGTGAAGTTGTTACACACACCGTTATTTCCCTGTATCGGGGTCCGGCACGGAGATATTGAAAATCTACGGGCTTGTCCGACCTTGTTTGGCGAAATTTCTGGCCTGGGGAGAGGGATATCTCGCCCTTATGGCACTAGACCCGAGGGGCGAGAATCCCTCCCTCTCCCCCCCGAAATATATGTTTTGTTTCACATTATCATCCTGAATCGTGTTATTGTAAGTTGGAATGTTTATTTCAGTCTAAAATGAAAGGGAGTTGCGCCCTCTCTCCCTCTCTTTTTCTTTTTTTCTCTCTCTATGTGTCTATTCCTCTCTCTCCTCTCCCTCTTTCCTTTTGGATATTATTTGTTTTCCTTTTGACTAGCATTTCGCTCTTTATCTGCCTTATCAGTCAACAGCTCTCGAGTGACACCTGACTGAGACCATCGACAACAACGTGTCTTGTCAATCGCACAGTTAAATGCTTTTCCGTTTCGCTCATTGTCAATATCAAGTTCGTTAACACGCTTTATAAGGCTTATCGCCGATATTGCAGGTTTCTATTGATTTTTTTCATTGAATGTAATTTATTAATTATTAGGAGTTTTGTTTTCCTTGTATGATACGCGTCGCAGGACCATCGCGCTCTCGGTGCGATGGAGATACGATCTCATCATTGGAGTTCATTAAAAAGTAAATGATGAATGCACACGCACGCACACACACACACACACACACACACACACACACACACACACACACACACACACACACACACACACACACACACACACACACACACACACACACACACACACAAATCAGAAATATCTCTATAACACTTTTAACTATAACAAGAAAAAAACAGACCAGTACTTTAACCGATAAATTTATCCTTAAAGTTGATTTGGTGATCTTACGGAAGGTATGCACATCTCGCGCATTTTGCTTCAGTGCTTCGTATGAATCAAGTACCTATCGCAAAGACGTGATCTAAAGCTAAATTATCTTTTCTAATCTATAGCATTTGCGTTCTTATGGGGGGTCTCTTCCCCTTTTCACTTCATCTTCGTTTATCCTTTCCCTTTTTTCCATCTCCCCCTTCCCTTATGCTCCTTCTCATTTCTCTTTCCATTTCTCCTTCCTCGGTTTCATTTCTCCCTTCCTTTTCTTTCTCCTTTCCTTCTCTTATCCTCTTCCTCTTTCTCCCTCCCCATCCCCTTCATCTTCTCCCCCCTCTCCATTCCCGTCCTCTTTCTCCATCCCGTCTTTTTCTTCCCCCTTACCCTCCCCCTCCCCATTTCTCCATTATATCTCTCTCCCCCCTGCTTTCTCCCTCTTTCCTTCTCTCATTTTTCATTCAATTTCTCCTTCCGCATTCTCACCCCCCTCCCAATCCCCCTTCCTCTCCCCTTCCCTCTTCCCCTCCTTCAACTTCCCTTCCCTTTCCACCCTCCTCCTCCCTCCTTCCCTCTTTCTAATCCGTCTTGGCCTGATCATGTTGCGTCGTTCCGGGATAGGATTCCTTTAACCGGAAATGCAACTAGATTCGAAAAAAGAAAGATAGAGAGAAATCTGAAAGGAGAAAGGCAAGGTTTTTTTTTTAACTCTTTTGGTAACAGTGTTTTTAAGCCTCTCCCCCACCCCTATTTTCTCTTTCTTTGGATTATGAATAAGATTTACTTAATCTCACTTGAAGAACAGTTAATGTCTTCAAACAAGTGGTGCATATACAAGCTATCAATTGCTCATGCATATTGTATAGCCCTGCCTTGAATAAATCATATGAATTAATAAGGCAATGAATAAATCTTGTCATATCAGAGGACATAAAGTTCACGCTACTCGAGTATAGATAGACAATGTGAATATTCCCACCACGGCAATCACAATTATCCAGCTTTCAATCCTTCATTCAGCGGTATACCACACAAACGCCCTTCGAACCCATCCTCCCATCCTTCTATCCAATCCTTTCTTCTATCCTTCTATCCCTCCACCACCTCGCTTCTACCCCTCCTTCAATCCTTCTACTAAACCGATACCCATCCTTCAACCCCCGTCTCTCTCCAGTCCCTCTATCCTTCCATCACCTTTCTCTCTCCCCCCCTCCCTCCCTCTATCTATCCCCTGGCCCCTGACCCTCCTAGGTTGGCTAGACAGTACAAAAAGGTCATGGTGGACCTTTGGCTCCTTTTCATAGGCCTAAGGGACGAGCAGTAGGCCGTTTGTTCCTTCGTCAATTGGTCTTTTTGTTTATTCCGACGAGGAAGTCGATTGCCTATGCATTTTTTTTAATCAAGAAAATCGGGCGTAGAGACCTATTTTTCTTTTTTTTTTCTTTTTTTTCAATTTACCTTCGTGGGCGAAATACCGCAGAGTGAAGATGCTGTTACGGGAGGCACAGACTTGCGTAGCTATGCACAAGCGT
>NW_028234410.1:32563713-32568713 GCF_977035675.1 Penaeus japonicus
GCTGATAATTGTGTCATGCGCCATTACGGGCCGCGTGCATGACAACCGCTTCGTGGGCCGCGTCTCGTCCCGGACCGCGAGACCAATAAGCCTGGGGGTCAGTGCGGCGACCCGAAACGACCCGTCAAACATTAAGGTTAATCAGGGGGGGAGGGGGGAGGGGGAGAGAGAGAGGGTTAATTAACGCCCGGAACAAGCGGGATGCACTTCCCGATGCAAAAGTCATTTCATGATTACCCTGTCCCAGATTGTGGCTGTCACTCATGCTGTTTGTCTGATTAACGCGAAGCTGAAATGAAATTACAACTGATTTCTTGAAAATGTCATTCGAAACTTACTCATTATTTAGCCTCGACGCGGTAATGCAATAATTGTCCCGGGGCGCTTGTGTGTCACTGGTCAGATAACATGTTTATTATGTATGTGCTCTCCGGCCCCGCTTGAATGGGACGATCCCGGCTGGAGGAGGCGCTTGTGGTGGGGGGAGGGGAGGGGGAGGGGCGGTTGAAGGGGAAGGGCGGAAGAGGAGGGGAGAGGGTAGGAAGGGGAGGGGGATGGGAGGAAGAGAGAATGGAGGGGATAATGGAGGTGGAGAGAGGGTAGGATGGAAGGGAAGGGGAGGTAGAGAGAGGATAGGAAGAGGAGGGGAAAGGGGGACGAGAGAAAGGGAGTGGGTAGGATGGTGGGAGAGGGGAGGTGAAGAGGGGACAGGATAGAGGGGAAGGGGAGATGGAGAGAGAGTGCAAACGGGCGATTATTTTCGCATACACATGTCCCGCTATTGACAGGTAAACAAACCTCAACAGAAACACGTGCTCACACATACAGCTACTCTACGCAGACCACCAGCCCACGCACATACAAACACACACGGACACACAGACACACACACATATACTATTAATTAATTTATGCACCCAATTACAAAAAGTCACACCTTTGAATTCCTTTACTCACTCCCTCATTCATAAACACAGCCATTTACCGCCACTTCAACAACTAAAACATCTGCTTTGATATTTTCCTTTCTATTGTGTCTTTGTCCATTGTTCCTGGACAAGTATTTTTTTGTATGTGGAGGAGGGGAGGAGGGATGTTGGGGAGGCGAGGGGAGGAGGGATGTAGGGGAAGAGGAGGGGAGGGAAGAGAGATGAAAGGAGGAGGAGATGAAGGGAAGGGAGGGAGGAGGGTGAAGGGAAGGGAGGGGGAGAGGAGGGGAAGGGAGGGGAGGAGGGATGATGAGGGAGGGGAGATAGGAGGATTGAAAGGGGGGAGGAGGGGAGGAGGGGAGGGGCGTCGTCACTTTAATAAAAAGACGGTTTCCATCCTCTCGTTATGTGTCTTCTATATAGCGCCTTATCGATGGCAGAAGTTTGCAAAGTTCTAACGGGAATTTTGAGCCTTTTGATCAAGATACAGTGAAGTGGAACACCTTTTTATATTCTCTCTTACACACTCTCTCTCTCTCTCTCTCTCTCTCTCTCTCTCTCTCTCTCTCTCTCTCTCTCTCTCTCTCTCTCTCTCTCTCTCTCTCTCTCTCTCTCTCTCTCTCTCTCTCTCTCTCTCTCTCTCTCTCTTCAGTCTCACGCTCCTGGTCTCTCTAATGTGGAAGGGTTTTACTAGCAAATTTACAGCAGGACAGAAAGAGGCTAACGCGAGAGGAGGGCGTGGCGGGGGTGGGCTGAGAGAGACTAGGGGGGGGGAGACGAGAAAGAAGCGCAGACGGAACAAGTTTCGATCATGTTCACGACTATTAAGGGTAGATCAAAATCCTCTTACTATAACGCCTGTCTATCTACTTGTCCAAACCATTATGTATCTACCCATCCATCTAATCTAACACGCCCAGAGTTTGTACTGAGACACAAGTTGTTAAGCCACTAATAACTCAACACGCAAGTAAAGTTGCCATTATAAAAAAAAAAAAAAATGATAGAGAAATGCACGCAATTGCAATTTCAGTGCGTAGACCTGATTGGTCGAGCCGAGTAACCAATGAGAATCGCGGTACAGGATGCCTTCTGTGCGAGTCATTTTTATCACCCATCAACAAAACATAAACAAAGGCATTTATTGTAGTTTTATATTATTTACAGGTGATTATCAAACCCTGTCATTCAGTCAACAGTATTATCATTAAACAATTTCCATAGATTATAAAGCCACTAATGGGTTTGTCAGATTATCAGACAAAAGGAGTTTAATTCGTAAGGTCGGTTGACGATCAAATCGCTCGGTGATTGCTTCAAAAAGGAAGATTTGGGGGGGAGGGGGAGAAGGGGGGGTTAAGGGTTCATTACCATTTATTTTTGGGTCCATCTTTTCGGTGATTTATGACTTTTATTGTTGTTTTTCTCTTTTTTTGCAATTGCCTTTTTTCTCGAGGAATTGTACATGCAAAGTTGATGACGTTCATAATTCTGTAAACGGTTATTTTAGTTAATGTGATGCAACGTATATGACATTTAAAGACATATATGATTTGTTTTATCTAGTTATATTTTTCGTCTTTTTTTAAACATCCATTTATTTATTTTTATAAACAAAGTTAAGATAATGTAAATTGATATACAATTGCGCGCGAGTGTGTGTGTGTGTGTGTGTGTTTATATGTTTATGTGTGTGTGTATATGTGTGTCTGTGTCTGCGTTTGTTTGTATATTTGTAGAAAGAAAGGGAGACCAAGAGAGCGAATACGAGAGCGAGATAGTCATGCAACCAAAAATGTTGATGCTATTGACACAGCCACAATATATTTTTCTTGATGTATCATCCGTAGCTGTTGGGTTTCTGATTGTATCATTAAATAAGACATTTATTACAAATATCACTTAAAAAAAGGGAACACTACGAATGCATGTTGCCAGGGTCGGGGTTGATAAGATTATTACCATATATACACATATGATAGAATAAACATGTTACTGGAAGATACTAAAGACAAAAATCTAAAAATAAATAAATTGATTAATTAATACGTATAAAAATGCGCAAACAACAAACAAACAAGTCCGATGAATAGATAATAATGAAATAGATAGATATATGACAACAAGACGAGTAAACCTCAGAAAAAAACGATAGTCCTATGTTGCAAAAGCCCAATCATTTTGTTGCACCGACTGATACGCACTCAATCACGGAACAGAATACGGGGCGATGCGGTGCAGGCGTCTCAACCGCAACGTGACGTCACAATGGAATCAACGGCTGTATGATGTCATTGTCTTGTTTGCATTTCATTATGACTTAGATGTGATTGCGTATTAATTATTTTGAGGGGCTTTGTGATTCGGTTTGTTTTGAATACTAATTTGTGATGATGATTATTATAATGATGATGGTAATGATGTTGAATATGGATTCTGGTCTGTTGTTTATCACTAATATATATATATTTTTTTTTATTCTGTTGTTTTGTAAGTATTGATATCAATAATGCATCAGTAATGTAATTAGTATCAATACAATTTTAGTATTACTTTTTAATATTATCATCAATATTGATATCAATCTTAATGCATCACAACAATTATTGCTATTGTCAATATTTCGTGAAGATGACAATACATTCCTCATTTTCTTTTTAATATCCTGTTCCGTAATCATTATCAATGCATTTCATATCATTACCACAATATTAATTATTGACATATTGACCTTAGTTCCAAGAATATTAATAGTATTACCGTCAGCGGCATCCGTTATTAATAGAAGGCAAGGTGTTCTTTCAATTTACTTTTGTCTATGATTTTTTCTCGCAAGATGAAAAATAAAATTGAATCAAAGCCATTCTGTCAGCGAGCTGTCAAAATTTCTATATGATATGCCCTACTTTTGCTTTCTATAGGTATTATCTCTACGGTTATATTACGCCATATTTTATGCATGAGGACTTTAAACTGAAAGTTTGGTTATTACTTCTGACTGACTGTGCTTTTATTGCTGATATTCCTTTGCTATCATCATTAGATATCATTATTGCTAATATCATCTTATTATCACTCATATTGTTATTACTATTATCATTAGTGTCAGAAAAATTATTTTCATTATCATTATCACTATTATTGTTATTGATAGCCATATGATTATTATTATTATTAATATTATGATAAAAAAGTTTTTTATCATTTATATTAATTCTTTAATATTGTTATTGCCTCACAAGCACGTTCAGCAGAGAGATGAGAGAGAAAGAATGACGAAGGTTTAGTCATAAATTACCTTATGAAATTAATATGGTCACTTTTTTCTTGTTCTTTTTCTTCTTCTCTTCCTTTCTGTTCTCTGTGTTAACGCTATTGCTGTTATTCAAATTGTATTAAGGTTAGATGTGATTTCCATTTCTTTCCGAGATTTTCCTTTGTACTGGTAGAGAACCGGCATACCGGTCGAATACCATTCATAATGAACTGTCTACCCAAAATCAATGCATCCGCACCCCCACCCCCTCATCCCCCCAACCCCTCAAATACCCCTTATCCTACCCCAACCCCAACCCCATGCGGTACACCACCTGCCATCCTCCACCCCCCCACCCCCTTCATCAACCTATCGGCAATGTACCCCCACACGTGTACTTCATTCCCACGTGAAATATTAAGGAATCTAATATTTCCCGCCAGTCCAAAAACGACCGTCTTGCTGCTGCTGCTGGCCCCTTCCCCCTACCCACTACCCCCACCCCTTCCCGCCCATAATTCCGTTAACTCACCCTCGCGCCATGCATCGCAGTGCATGAGACCGCCGGCAGGAGCTCATGACAGTTTCATTTGCGCTGCGGCGTCTGTCCAATGACCAGCGAGATCTGTCAAAGCCGCTAAAGGTTAAGTAAGTCGTCGCCATCACTTTCGGTAGGGATGCTTTCGACCCGAATTTACGTTATACATGAACGGGACTAGCCGGAGGGGGAGGGTGAGAGGGAGAGGGAGAGGGGGAGGTTAGTAAATGTGTTATCAGCGTTTGATCATTGACCAGCTGTCATTTTTTTTTTCTCT
>NW_028234410.1:32583713-32588713 GCF_977035675.1 Penaeus japonicus
GTGTGTGTTTGGTTTATGATTTTTGGAAAGGAGGAGGAGGAGTGGGAGGCGGTGTGGTGTCGGGGGAGGGGAGGGAAGGGGTATGGTGTAGGGGGGAGGGAGGGCGTATGGTGTAGGGGGGAGGGATGGGGGTATGGTGCAAGGAGGGAGAAGTATGGTATAGGAAGAAAATAAGGGTATGTAGGGCTATGATGTAAGTAGAAGATAGGGGTATGGTGAGGGAGGTATAGTGAACGGAGTAGGTAGTGGTATGTTGTAGGGAAGAGGGATAGGATATGAAGTAGGGAGAAGGTGGACAGAGGAAAGGGCATCCTGTAGGGTAAAGGGAGGGTGTAGGGCACAGGGGAGGAGGGGGAGGGGATATGATACATAGGTACCGCCAGGGAGAGGGAAAGGGAGGGGATGGGATGGGGGGGGAGGAGGAGGCACAAGGCAAGACGATGCGGATTTTTCAACTCGACCATTTTGGCCAGGATCAGATCCGCTTAATCATGCAAACGGCTTTTCACGTGTTTCTTGAATAAATAAAAATCCCGCGGTGTATTTTTGCCCCAGCTTCGCATAATGTTTCGCTTTTGTTCTTTTGGGGAAGCTCAAATCCGGACCGGGCGTCGGATTAGCGCAATCGTTCTAGCTCAGTGAATCATGAATGTTTTAGTGTCGTCCGCGCAGATGGGAGATATTTTCACGTGACAGACCTTTCCCCGGCGATCACGTCATTGCCACAAAAAGAATGAAAAGGACCGTGGCCTGTCCTCCTTTCCGCATAATGGATGAAGAGACGTATGTGGATGGATATCGCGGGAGTCATTTCCCCGAGAATCGCACGCTTCTCGATAGGCCCCGCATGGCCCTCTCTCCCTCAACACTGCATCTTTTGCATCTCCGTATTAGCCCAGAACAAAACATCCTTTCAAAACATTTATTAAAACTCCAGGTAAATCCCCCCTCTCCCTCCCCCTCCCCCTCCCCCTTCCCTCCCCTTTCCCCTCCGCTTCCCCCCCTCCCCCATGCACCTCTCCTCCCTTGCCGTCCCCTACTCGTAACCCCTCCCCCCCACCACCCCTTCCCGCATATCAACCTTCATTTTGAGAAATCGTCGAGAGTTGCTATTAATGAGCAGGACGTGACTGTGCGTCCCCCCGCCCGGCCACGAGACGGCAGTCATACGAGGCCCACCAACTGGGTCTCCAAAACATCAGTTCAAACAATAGATTCTCATTTGCGGGCCACAATGGTCGCTACATTGCCTCCCGCCGCCCGCGCTCCATCGCGGGCCTCGCGTATGCCGCTGGTGGGTTGGCTAGGATAATACATTGTTTTATTGATTGGCGCCCGTCTGAGTCTCGCATCCCGGGCCGCGGTCCCTCATTAGGGCGGGCCCAGCCACGCCAGCGTCAGTAAGAGCAACAACGGCCCGCCCCTCAGCCGCGGTGCCACGACTCCATGCGAGACGCCCAGCTGCGGCCGCGACGCAGGTGCCAGCGGTGGGTCACTTCGCTTCGCTCACCTGTGCACCTGCTGATTTCTCCCTTTTTGTAGGGTGTTTGTCCCCTTTACTTCACTGCTTTTCGTAAATTAGTGTCCTGTTTTTGTTTATTTTTATTATCATTATTATTTTACAATTTTCCTGTGACGTGCTCCCCGCCAGTCTTGTCTTTCCGCCTCCAGGACTATTTCTCACCTGCCTGTCAGTGGTGAAAGCTGGATGCTGAGACCGTAGATTTTAACGCGCAGTGATTGAGTTCGAGTGTGTGGCGTGGGTGTTCACTTCATAGTGCGCCGTTTACGAATTTATTTTTCTCCATTTCATTTTCTCTTTCTCTTGTCTTTTTATCTCCGTCTTTTTTTCAGGGAAGAAAATAATTGCATTCATCTGTCTGTTTTATGTGTTTGTTCAGATTTATGTTTTATTAATAGTTTCGTCGTATATCGTTTGTGACTTGATGGAGTGGAACAATTTCTTGCACGGAATGAGTGACCTCTTTTTTAATGTGTTCGTTTCCCTCCTCGCCATTCACTCCCCGAACTTCATTAACATCCCACTCCTCATCATCTTTATTAGCTGTTAAAAATACACTTAATTTTTAATTGATGTTTATCGCGTTATTATCTCCAGTCTGAAAGATTTCCTTCCGCGGAGGAGGAAGGTAAACAAAATCTTCCCGAATCTTCCACATTCCCTTTCATGCGTGTGGCCATTAAAAGGAGTGTTCGGAAGCGCATATTTTACGCTTCAGGAATACCCGGATGGTGGTGTGTCGACCCGGAGTTACTCCACGAAAGTTCGAGACTAATAGAGCGAAATCAGGTAAACGTTGTCTCGCCGACCCAAAAATTCTCCTAATAATGTTTTAAGAGGGCAATATTTCATAGCCAATTAGTATGCTCGTCGCTGTAACTCATGATGTTAATGGCGACTTGACCTCAGCATAAAGTTAAATACGCTCTGCGCGGGATCCATAACTGAATAATAATGATCCGGATAAATCTTCATCAACTCGGGACAAATCCAGAGGCTGTCTGCACTTCCTGTCTCACAATTCATCAGCCAACATCTCCGTAATTATCAAGGAACGGGGCGAAGGGAAGCTGGGTCGCGTCCCGGCGGCGAGCCAGATTAAAACGCTCCGATTCCGCCAGTACCGACGACGACTTGACGACTGTAAAGAAAAAAAGGAGAAAGAGATCAATAATGGTGCGCCTGTAGACCCTTCATTATCAGTACCGCCGCCCGACGCTCCCTCCCTCCCTCCCTCCCTAGCTCCCTCCCTCCCTCCCTCCCTCGCTCCCTCCCTCCGTCCCTCGCTCCCTCCCTCCGTCCCTCCTCTCCCTTTCCCTCCCTTCCGTGACCCTCCTCCCCCTCCCCTCCTCCCCCCCTCTCTCGCCTCCCTCCCCCTTTCGCTGTCTCTCCGTGCCCCGGGATCCTTGCCAGCCCTCGGCCGCTCGGGCGTAAAACTGTGATTTGCCTTTCTGTCTTTCTTTTCTCTTATCGCTCGGGGTAATGGCGAGGCTAGAATCGCTGTTTCGTGTGAACTGTTCGGCCGTGTTGTGGTGTGATCACGTTGTGTTTTTCCCTTTTAATGGTTTATAATTTCCTTATCTTCTGAGTCTTGTATCGGTCGATAAGGAGACCTGTGCGCAAACAGGAGACAAAAGGCCTTGAACGCCGCCATAGAACACAGAACTTCGCACCGTAAGCGAAAAGAAGAACCGTGCTGGGCTGTGATTGTCAGCAAATCTCTCGAGTGGCGACGCCCCAACCAGGACGGGACCCGCGAGTGGCGTGGGGGGGGGGGGGATGGGAAGAGGGGGAGAAGGGGTGCCAAAGAGGGCCCTCGACTTGCCGCTTCGTGCCGGAACACACACCCCCGTCTCTACCATTTTGTCGTATATACGTTTACTTTCATCTATCGATCTACCAGCTAAAGGATCCCTCCAAAAAAGCAGAAAGTGAGACGCGTCATCAACCGTAAGGAAAAAAGGGAATCCCGTAACTTTCCCCTCTTTTTCCCCTCCCCGGAAGCCCTGACGAACTCCTAGCGAAAAAGACCTCTTTGCCGCCTCGTTCTCCGTCCCTCGCTCGCGGATTGCCACGCAGCGCGATGCCAGCGGAACGCAATCGCTCTCGAAACATACCTCTCCTCCCAATTTATCTTATTTCGTTTCATGATTCCTCCCTCTTTGTTTCTTTTGTGTGTTCGTAATGATCTCGACTGCCTTTTTTATATTTCACGTTCACAGTAATATTTTTTTCTTTATATCAATTCACGTTCACAATGATTTATTCCCTTTAGCAACTTTCGCCTAGCAAAGTCTCTCTCCCTTTTGATCTTATTATTTTGCTTTCGTAATGACTTCCCACATCATCATCTCTCGTATAAGTAATAAAATCCCATTTGCCTTATATCGCATTCGTAATAACCCCTCCCCCCCCATTTTATCATCATTCGTATTGGTAATACCCTCCCTACTTATATATCTCGTAGGAACCTCTACCCCTCCCCTTTATCTCTTTATCTTATTTCATCTTTCGTGTAGCTAATACCCCCCCCCCACCCCTCTCCCTCCCTAACCTTTATTTCTCGTAGGTAATAGACCCTCCCTCCATCCCTCCCTCCCTCCCTCCCTCCCTAACTTTCATCTCTTCATCTTATTTCGCGTTCGCAATAATTCTCTCTTTTATCTTATTTCGCTTACGTAATATCGGTTTTAATACCCTGATCGGCCGCCGCTCGGATCCGCTATGATCGGACTGCGTGCTTTAATCCCAATTAAATGTGCGGTTGATCTATGGGCTAATTATCTCGTGAGTGATCTTCGACGTAATGCAACTCCATTTTGTCTAATCGGGTAATATATTCAGTCGGTTTTTTATATATCATGTTTTTCGAATCATTAATCAAAATTGATCTTGTTATCACGAGGACTCCCGGAGATACAGTGGGATACGGCAATGTGCATCGAAGACCTGATAGTGTGGTATGGCCGTGTCTTTATTGCAGTGCGTGCTATTGTTATGGTATCGTTATACTTTATTATGGGTAATGTGTGTGCGACGAACCACGCTGGATGAGGAATGTTCAAAGCCTCGAGATTAGACGTTGGCGGGGGGATGGAGGGTGGGGTGGGGGTGGGGGGGGTTCCGGTTTGTTTCGGATGTTTGTTTATTCTCTTGTTTTTTAGTTTCCTTTTTTTTTTAGGTTGATGTGGTGTTTCGTGGTGATTTCATTTTTTTTCTTAGTACTTATGGATTGTGTCTGCGTATGTATTTACTTCTATGCGTATATGTAAATATATATATATATATATATATATATATAAATATATATATATATCATATATATATTATATATATATATATATATATATATATATATATATATATATATATATATATATAAGCGTGTGTGTGTGTGTGTGTGTGTTGTGTGTGTGTGTGTGTGTGTGTATGTGTGTGTGTGTGTGTGGTGTGTGTGTGTTTGTGTGTGTATACATGT
>NW_028234410.1:32593713-32598713 GCF_977035675.1 Penaeus japonicus
ATTCCCAACAACATACGCACACAGTAATAAGGGGCGGGTGAGGCATTAAACGCCGGTACTAGCACGCGAATCAACCACATTACTCGCTTTTGCCTTGCCCCGATTTCTCCGTCTTGGTTCGGCTTTCTTTGGGGAGTCTGAAGAAGGTACGGACGGAGGTCTTGCTTGGGGGTTCGGCGGAAGCTTGACGGCGCGGCGTCATGTCTTGGGACTGGATGTCTTGAGTCGGGTGTCGGAATGGCTTATGGGTTAGTGGAGTTTGTTTTTCTTTTCTTTTTTTATATTTTTTTTAAGAGAGAGAGATATAAAGAGGTATCTTTTTTTGTCTGTCTTGTTGTTTTTCGATTTCTCTCTCTCTCTCTCTCTCTTTCTTTCTTTCTCTCTCTTTCTCTCTCTTTCTCTCTCTCTCTCTCTCTCTCTCTCTCTCTCTCTCTCTCTCTCTCTCTCTCTCTCTCTCTCTCTCTCTCTCTCTCTCTCTCTCTCTCTCTCTCTCTCTCTCCTTCCCTCCCTCCCTCCCTCTCTCCCCCACTCTCTCGCTCTCCATCTCTCTCCATCTATCCCTCTATCTATTTATCTATCTCATAATACACTCATAAACAGACACCCACAAATGCCCCCCAAAAAACATGACCTAGGACGACCTAACACTTCCTTCTCACCCCCTTACCTCCTCCCCCCTCCCTCCCTCCCTCCCTCCCGCCTCTTCCCACCATGACCTTTTTTATCCCCTTTCATCAACAAGGTCTCTCGCCCGATGACCTGACCCGACCTTTGCATCACGACATACATTTCCACAAAGCCGATTACAAGGAATTGCTTCTTCAATTATTCGTATACTGCATAATTGATATCGTGGCGAGCGAGGCCTTAATACTTTCATTGCACTGGCGGTTCTGTCCATCACGCCCGCGTTCTGTCTTCTTCAGCTCCTTGCATTCGTCTTTGTCAAGAAGAGACTGTTGTGGTTAGTGTTTGCTTTAATTTTTTCTCTCTTTCTTTTAGATTTATTTTTGTTTGTTTCTTGTTTTTTTCCTTTCGTACTTACTTTATTTATTTTTTTATTTTTTACTTTCTTTCCTTTTTTGTGTTTGCTTTAACTTTTTTTCTTCCTTGTTTTTTTTTTCTTTTTTTTTTTTTGCCTTATTCTTTCCTTCTTTCTTCCTTTATTGTTCTCTGTCTCTCTTTCTAACGTTCCTTTTTTCCTTCTTTTGAGGGTCAAGCATGGAATTCTTGCATACTTTATTTATTTTTATATAGAATTAAAGACCTCAAAATTTGATTTTTTTTGTATGGGCATGAGATTCACATCATATTTATGTATTAATATTCTCGCTTATTCATTTGTCATTTTGCCATGAGAATTGACCGACCTTGATTCAATCCCTATACACGGTCGTCCAAACGGCGTGGCATTCATGACAGCAAAGTCATAAAATTATATTTAATTAAAAGACAGAACAACACTGCGGCTTGCTGTACCGCTTGGGCCGACGGTTGCCAACGTTCAGGATAGGGCACTATATTTTTTTCTTTCTTTCTTTCTTTCTTTTTTTTTGGTGGTGGTGAGCGCGTGGGTGCCATTGTCTGGTTGTGCCGACCTGACATTTCCATGCGCTTCTCTCCCAGTGCCATTATACTGAAACAATGGAGAGTCCTCAATGGCCCACCTGACACACGCATACCATCCGCCGTCACCGCACGCTTCTTTCGTGCGCTAACCGCCTCCTCCTTCCTCCTCCTCCTCCTCCTTCCTCCTCCTTCCTCCTCCTCTTACTCCTCCTCCTCCTCCTCCTCCTCCTCCTCCTCCTCCTCCTTCCTCCTCCTTCTTCTCCGTCTTCTTCCTCCTCTTATTCCTCCTCCTCCTTCTTCTTCTTCTTCTTCCTCCTTATCCTTCTTCTTCCTCCTCCTTCTTCCTCCTTCTTCTCCTTTCTCCTCCTCCTCCTCCTCCTCCTCCCCCTCCTCCTTCCTCCTCCTTACTCCTCCTCCTTCTTCTCCTCCTTCTCCTTCTTCTCCTCATTCCGTTTCTCCTCCTCCTTCTCCTTCTTCTCCTCCTTCCCTTTCTCCTCCTTCTCCTTCTTCTCCTCCACCTCCTCCTCCTCCACCTTCTCGTCCTCCTCCTTCTCCTCCTCCTCCTTCCTCCTCCTTCTCTTCCTCCTTCTCTTCCTCCTTCTCCCTCCTCCTCCGTCTTCTTCCCCCTTGTACTCCTCCTCCGACTCCTTCGATATCTGTTTCTCTTTTTTTGTTCTTCTTTTGATCTTCCTCTCTCTTTTTCTTTTCCTTTTATTCTAACTTTTTTTCTTCCTCTTCCTCCTCTTCCTTCTCCCTTTTCTCCTCCTCCTATTACTCCTCGTACTCCATCCCGTTTTCCTTTTCTTCGTCTCCTTACTCCTCCTCCTATACCTCATTACCTCCTCTTCCTCTTCCTCACTATCACCTCCTCCTCCTCTTCCTCTTCCTCCTCCTCACTATTACCTCCTCTTCCTCTTCCTCACTATCACCTCCTCCTCCTCCTCTACCTCATTGCCTTCTCTTCTTCCTCTTCCTCGCTATCACCTCCTCCTCCTCCTCCTTCTCTACCTCATTACCTCCTCATCCTCCTCTTCCTCACTATCATCTCCTCCTCATCTACCTCAGTACCTCCTCCCCCTCCGCTTCCTCACTATCTCCTCTTCTCAAGAATCTCCACCTTATCTCCATCTTCTCATCTTATCCTCACACGTCACCACTTCAGTGCAACTTGAATGACCTGCAAACTGCCCCATTGAAGTACTTATAAATAACTTCTTTTTTCGCAACGCTTCTGCCAGTTCTGCTTGCAAGTTTTTGTTATTTGCTGTTGTTGTTATTTCCTGTTGTTGTTTTTCATGTTTTTTTCTGAAAACGAATATCTGATTTCTACTACTTTTTCATTTTCTTCGAGATTAGAATAAAACTGTTGTCCCAAAAAAGAACATCAGGGCGTAATTACCTTTAAGAACTTCAGAGCGTAATTATATTCTTTGTGAAGAAAAAAGCGAATAACACGGTACACCTAAACGTAATTATTTTCGTAAATAAAAAATGAAACCACTTCATCACAACATTGCCATAGTCATCACTCTCCTACCGGAGTCATCACTTCAGTCGCTCACGTCACCGCCTCTGCCTCTCTGTCAATCCAATCATCACTATAGCGAGCGAGCAAGTTGTCAAGTTGTCCGTTGATGTTGCAAGTTGCAAGTTTGAGAAGGAATGAAGACAAGGAGGATGGGGGGAGGGGGGAGGAGTTACGGGTAGGGGCATTGGGAGTAAAGGAGGGGTACGAATATTGGGGGACGAACAAGGGTTAGGGATAGAGTAATAGGGGGAGGGTTGAGGGAAGTATGGGGGGTAGGGATAGGGGTATGAGGAGGAGGAGGAGGAGAAGGGGGTACCCCAGAGGACGGTGGTGCAGTAGTTACGTTAGATCTGGGGCAGTCCCTAAGGGCCAGGAACCTGACCTGGGTGACGGGGGAGGGAGAGGAGGGGGTAGGGGCAGAGGGGGGCAACATTGCTTAAGACTTACAGCAAAATATCCGCAGCAGGTTAGGTGCAGACGTCGAGGGGTGAGGTGGTGGTGGGGGGGGGGGGGTTAGAGGTGTGAATGTAGCATAGAAGGTTAAGGAGGAGGTGCGTGTGCTTGCTGACGTGTTTGCGCGCGTGTTTGTGCTTTTTTATACATGTCTATGTGTATCGACATGTGCATATAAATATTTGTACACATACGCTTATCTAGGTATACACACACACGCATAACCGAAATTCCACATACGAGACAAGACCTCCAACTACCACCCTACCCCCTCCCTCACCCCCACCCCCACCCCACCCTCTTCCAAGACAAGGCTCTCCCGCGCGTAAGAAAGACCAGTCGTTCAAGAGAGATAAATTAATCTAACGACTCGTTAGTTTATTTATGGTCGCGTGACCTCCACGAGAGTCGGAGGATCAAAGTACAATTATCGCTTAGCATTTGGTACTGACGTTCACGAAAGCCATCTGGAGGCGTTTGATCTTTGAGACGTTTTCCTGTTTTGTTTTGTTTTTTCTTATTTCTTCTTATTCTTTTTCAGTTCTTTGTTTTGTTTTGTTTGTGTCCTCTTTCCTTTAATTGCGTTTTTTTGGTTTTGTCTGCTTGTTTTTTTCTGCTTTTGGTTTTGTCTTTATTTTCGTTATTTTGTTGTTTTTATACTCTTTTTCTTTTCCAATTTGCATTTTTTTCTTCATTTCTCGTTTTTTTTCTTCATTTTTTGTCTTTCTGTTTTAGCTTTTACGTTCATATGTTGTTTTGTTTTCGTCTTTCGGTTTTATTTTGATCGCTGTCTGGAGGCGTTGGATATTTAATGCGGCTTTTTGTATGTGTCTGGCTACCTTTTTTTAGATTTTTCTGTTATTCTTTTTCTTTCTTTGTTCCCTTCTATTATGACCTTTTTTGGAAGAGGGGGGGTAGGGGGTTGGCGAGGTCGTTTGTCTCTACGATTGACCTATTTTTCCCACCTTATTTTGACCTTCATTTTTTTTACTTTTTGTATTAATCAGTTTCTCTTTTTCTGTTTGTCATTTGGATCTGAAGTATATATATTCATTTCATTTATATTTCACTATGATTCTCCAATTTTTTTTATATCATTCACTCATTTATTCATATTTCATTATTTTTCTTCACCTCGTCACGCCCTATTTTGATCCCCGGCGCTGATTGCTGACCTCTGCTGACCTCTCCCTTGCCGCCGACGGTGAAGCCAGCATGCGTGAACGTGAGATAAATCATCGACCATTTACCCTTTGTATAAAATCTTAAGTCACGCTGTCTGTCTTAAGTCGTAGATCTCATCATGTATTTTTCTGTCTGTTTTTTTTTTTTTTCTATTCATTTTCATAATTTTACTTTCCGTATTTTTCTTGTTTTCCAGTTTCTTTTTTTTTTTTAAAGCTAGGGTTGAAAGAGGCTTAAGTTCTTTTTTTTGACACTTAATTGTCAT
>NW_028234410.1:32613713-32623713 GCF_977035675.1 Penaeus japonicus
TTTTTAAACCCATGCCTGCCTTTAGAATCGAGAAGACGAAGGAATGAAGTACTTACGATATTCCGAAATGAAATTAACATTCCTTGGCACCTCCGCGACCACTACAGATGACGAACATAAAGAACAGAAGGAGGATTAAAAAGAAGAGGAGGCGAAAGTGATATAGGCCTAGCCATGGCCACTCCGAGAGCCTCTGAGCCCTGGTCGTACCCGGGCCGAATGTCGATAGTGCAGCTTATTTTACCTCTATACGTCAATATCAAGTGTCCAGAGCTCTTCAGTGCGAGGCAGAGGTTATTAGGGCTGTGTGTGAGCGTGTGTACAAGTGCATTTGTGTGCTGTTGTTTTTTGTATTGTTTTTTTTTTTTTGTGTGTGTGTAGGAAGGCATGTAGGATTTATGTAATGTAGGGATTTGTTGTGACGAATGTGTGAGAAAAAAATATGTACATAACATACAGGAAAAAAATAACGTTAAATCTTTATTTCTCATACTTGCAGCAGTTGCAATTCAAGATTAGATTAAGAGAGAAGAAAACGATGTTATTGTTTAACAGCCTTGTATAGGAACCGCATCCTCCCCTCCCCCCCCCTCCTTGAACTCTCCTCCCTCGGTCTCACTAAAGGTGTTCGCCCTCCTTGCACACGACCTCAACACAGGCAATCACGCCCGCCTTTCCCTCGCTTACCTTGCACTCCGGTGTTTCCTGCCCATTTACCTTTATTCCTCCGGCTCCTCCCCCTCCCCCTCCCTTCCTCTCTCCTCCTCTTCCCCCTCCATTCTGCTCCTCTACCCTCCGTACCTTCTCACCCTTCCTCTCTCCTCTTCCCCCTCCCTTCCTCTCTGCTCCTCTTCCCCTCCATTCTGCTCCTCTACCCTCCGTACCTTCTCACCCCTCCTCTCTCCCCCTCTCCCCTCTCTTCTCTCCCTTCATATACCCTCCCTCTCTCCCTTGTCACTTAGGTCTCTGAGCGAGACGGGGGGTCCTTCACTGTCCCCTGCTTAAGGTTCTCTCTCTTGACACACCCTTCCTTCCTTCATCTCCTTCCCCTCCCCTTCCTTCTCCCTCTCCCCCTCACTTCCCCTCACTTCCCCTCCTTACCGTGTGATCTCTTAATATCACTTGTATTTCTTTTGATCTTTGTTGATTTTCTTCTTCTTTTTTTCTCTCTTTGTTCTTCTTTTGTTTACGGATCTTTATTTATTCCCTTTCTTTTCTTTTAATTGGTCTTCTGTTTGTTTGTTTGTTCTTTCGTTTTCCTTCTCATCCCCCCCCCAGTCTTCCTCCCTCACCCCTCCGCGTCTCCCCTCACTCCGACACATTGTTGCTTCATCCCCTCTTTCCCCTTATTTCTCCTCTATGTCCTCTTCTCTACTATCCCTCTTCCTGTTTTACTCCCCTTCATCAACTCCTCTTTCCTTTTCTACCTCTTTCATCGTTCATTTTCAACCTCAGTCTTTTCCCCTCATCTTCCCCCTCGCAACTACGGGCCTTCCTTTCACCCTTTTCCTCTCCCCTCATTCGTTAACAGGAGTTTTTTTTTATCTTCTTTATCTTGTGTTTATCCTCCTTTTCGTGTTCTTTGGGAAATGACCTTTCGTATTATTATCATTTATTTATTATGTGTGTAATTTGCTCTACTTCCGCATTTTGTTTTTTTCGTTTTTTGTTGTTGTTGTTCGTTTTTTTGTTTTTGTTTTTTATCGTTTTATATTTCGTGTATCGATCGTTTTTCGCGTTTTTCCTGTCTGCTTAGATTTCCCTCCATTATTTATTATCTCTTTCTTTCTTATTGTTTTCCACATCATCTCCGTTAGAGAGAGAGACGAATCCTCTCCTCCTTCTCCTCCTCCTCCTCCTCTCTCCCTCCTTTTTACCTTCCTCCTTCAATCCTCCTCTCCTTGCCCCCCCCCCGCCCCCCCTGTACTCCTTTCTAAACCCCTTCCTCCCCCGCCCCCCTTCCGTTTCCTTCCCCACCCCTATACTCCCTCTTATCCCTCCCTCCTCCCTCACCCACGCCCCCTTCCGCTTCCTTCCCCTCCCCGTCCCCCATCCCCAGCCACCACCCCCTACCCTCCCCTCCCCTCCTCCCCCTCCCCTCCCCTCCTCCCCCTCCCCCTCCAGCAGCAGCAGCAGCAGCAGCACGGCACTGCAGGTGAAACCATTATTATTGCAGTGCGCGGTGCAGCCTGACCTTCGCAGTAACCAAGCTAGCGTACTGCCGTTCACACAACTTCAGGGGAGACTCAAATGTTATACCGAATTTTCGATGTTCCTATAAAGGTTATGGAACTTTGTGCGAAGAAAATGGCATCTGAAATGAAAGCGGGTTATTGTTGTTTTTTTCTTTTCTTTTTTTCTTTTTTTCTTTTTTGTCTGACCTCTCATTCTCATTCTTTTATTCTCTCTTTCTCTCTCTCTCTGTCTGTCTCTCTCTCTCTCTCTCTCTCTCTCTCTCTCTCTCTCTCTCTCTCTCTCTCTCTCTCTCTCTCTCTCTCTCTCTCTCTCTCTCTCTCTCTCTCTCTCTCTCTCTCTCTCTCTCTCTCTCTCTCTCTCTCTCTCTCTCTCTCTCTCTCTCTCTCTCTCTCTCTCTCTCTCTCTCTCTCTCTCTCTCTCTCTCTCTCTCTCTCTCTCTGCGTTCCCGATTTCCTTTAAAGCCACAATTTCTTGCAACTGATTGTGTCTTTCAGAATGTGTGTGTGTGTGTGATTGCATGTGTGTGCATGTGCGTGTGTGTGTGACTGTTCATGTGAATAATTGTTTTCCATTAATGGAAAACAACAATTTATGTGAGCAGTTTAAGAGCTGATGGAAAATTATATTTAAAAAAAAAGTAATAATGATAGTACATAATGATAACCTAACACAAAAGATAAATAATGTTACCATTTAGAGCGCGCGACACCCACGTACGTTACGTTACGTTCAACAAAACAAAAAACAAATAACAACTCACAAATAAAAGGAAGTTTCAAACATAAAAAAAGGAATAAATAGATGACTAACTGACAGCAAAAGAAAGCTTCAAACAAGAGCTATGATTCCACCATCACAGCACGGCGGGAGAAAGACTGACGGAGTGTGATAACATGCCTTTTTTTTTTTTCCTCCCCTGATTACACGAGAGAGGCAATATGAATGGAATGGCATTTTTAAAAAAGGGCAGTTGACCGAGTTAATATGATTTCTAAAAAAGAATGAACACTGTTTTACGTGGTATACCTAGTTATTGATAATGATGAAGGGTGTGTTCTGTTTATATAAAACCTTGAAGCAAGTTGCCCATAGCGACCATTGTGTTTGTGGCATTTTGTTGTTGGAAATATGCATGTGATTGTCAAATACCAACTTACTTCATGGCATTTACACTTCATGGCATTTACACGTGTTTTTAGGAATGTTTATGTGTATTACAATCCGTATAAAATCATAGACAGAAAAGCAAGGATGCATAAGGATGTGAATATATATTTCAGTAAATGGTTTTGAATAGTTTTGTTAAAATATCAAAAGTATAGGTTTTAAGGCACGTACTTCATAAGGAAAACATGAACAAATGCACACTGAAACAGATAGTTAAATATCATTCAAAAGATCACGCCAATCCTCATACTCATTACAAGCCACAGAATTACACGCGTTGGCAACTCACCACCCAATGACAGCACAGAAAAAAGAAAAGAAAAAAAAAACTCTCTAACAAGAACAAATGAAACCGGCGCTAAACCCGAGATAATACCGAACAGGGAGTGATAAAGACACGAGGGAGGGGAAGAGAAGAAAGACGGAGAGAGGAATTACAGAAAGAGGAGGAGGAGGAAGAGATGAATACATGTGGCACAGGGGGAAGGGAGGGAGGATAAGTTTGCGGAGAGGCCTGTCCAGCCGCGTAGACATTACGGACGAAATGAATGGTGGAAGTTTTCCTGTTGGATGGCACTTGAGGACGGGGCGAGGGATCAGATCCTGACGCATGTGAGCAAAGGCGAGGATGTGCGCTATTGGAAGGGACAGGGGGCCATTTATGGGGAGAGGGGAGGGGAGGGGGACGGAGAGGGGCTTTTTCTAGGGAAGTAGGGACAGGAGGGTTGACTTTTCAGGGGAAAAAGGATGGGATTGGCGAAAGGAGAGAGAGAGAGAGAGAGAGAGAGAGAGAGAGAGAGAGAGAGAGAGAAAATGACCGCGTGTGCCTGCGGATGCACGTGTGTGCTGACATTCGTGTGTGAATTTATGTGTATGCATGCATGCATCTGCATCCGTGTATTTCGCCCGCGCATACCCATCTTGCATATTTATGTCCTCGCATTTGCATGATCAGGTAAAAAAAAAGCATGATGAATGCCCATGACGTCAATATAGCCTCATACATCACGCCCGGGATAAAATTCCGTAAATAACGACGAGGCACTTATTATCGAAAAGAAAACGGGAATTCTTGAGTGGCCGCGGAAGAAAGGGAAGCAAAGATAAGCCCCAACTCTTATATAAAAAGGGAGGCATTGATGAGGGGTTTGAATTACGTGATCATTGATAAGCCTAAAGTGATTTGAGTCGGTGCTTGGCAAAGAAATTGGGAGGGGGAAGGAGGAGGGAGGGGGGAGGGAGAGGCGATAATGTGATGTGATCTTTTTTCTTCTTCGTCTTGTTTGCCTACTTTTCTTCCTCTGTTACCCTTTTTTATTTGTTTCTTCTATTCATTATTTGATAGATATTCTATTGACTTTTGTTTTTTTGTCTATTTCATTTGAGTGATGTATTTTCTCTTCCTTCCTTCCTTTTGCTTCGGTAGATATTCATCGTAGAGAAGGCAGGAAGAGTGACAAAGAAAACGGGAAAAACAGTGACGATTGGAAGAAAACGAAGAAAAGTATAGCCATTTGGAGTGATGTGCAAAAGATGTTAAACATGAGAGAGAATTTTTACAAAAATACCAAGAGGTGGTATTAATTACGAAGAGTGTAAAAAACAGGTATGATGAAAATGGTGATGCTAATGCGGTCCGTAATAGTAATTGTGATATTGATAACGTAATATCATCATCATCATCTAAACTTTCTCCTGCTCCTCCTCCAATTCCATTACCACCTCTTCCCCTTCATCTTCTTATCGTCCTTCTCCTCCTCCTCCTCCTCCTTTTCCTCCTCCCTCCCTCCCTCCTTCCTCCCTCCCTCCCTCCCTCCCTCCTCCTCCCTCCCCTTCTCCCCCATCCTCCTCCCTCCCCCTTCCCTCCTCCTCCTCCTCCATCCTCCTCCCTCCCTCGCTCCCTCCCTCCTCCCTCCCTCCTCCCTTCCTCCCTCCCTCCTCCTCCTCCCTCCTCCTCCTCCTTCGTAGACACGCCTCCCGAGCTGAAACGACATAGGCTCGATCCCGGGCCACTCAAGACTTAAACCGGATGAATCGATAGAGTAAGGGATCCTGAGTGTAGGCCGAACCTCTTCACTTTTTACTCTCTTTCTTTACTATTTTGTGCGGTGTTTCTTTTGATTTGATTTATTTCAGGATGTTGTTTTGTATTTTGTGTTATTTTTGAGATGGGGGTATTTTGTTTTTTTTGTTGTTTTTAGACTTTTAGGATGCGGGTGAGAAACAGGTTATATAATTGTGTTGTTATTCAGGACAAATCAAAGACAGCGAAGAGAATCATTATATGATAATATTAGTCATGATAAAAATGATGACAATGATAATAATATTGACATGATTAGTAATGATAATTTTACTAACAACAAATAATTGTAATGATAATGAGCGATATTCATGTTACAAAAAGAAAAAAAAATGACACACAAAAAAAACAACAGATCATTAATTACGCATTACCTCATAAATACACACTTCCCTCTCCCCTCCCCCATCCCTCCCTCCCCCTCCCCTCCATCCCCTCCCTCCCCTCACCCCCCATCCTCGAACACGACCGCGCAGGAAGAAAAGAGGAAGAATAATTGATAATTTACAAAAGAAAGGGAGACAAGGAGGATAAATCTGTGGATAGAGAGAAGAGAGAAGAGGGATGTGAGGGAGAAGATGATTGACAAATGGGTGATGAATTGAGTGGTCAATGGAAGAATGAGAATAACAACATGATGAATGATTGATGAACAAAGTAGAGGGTGAAGAGCGATGATGGTGATGAAGAGGAAGAGGGGAAGAGGTGGAGGAGGAGGAGGAGGGGAAGAGGTGGAGGAGGAGGAGGAAGGGGAAGGGGTGGAGGAGGAGGAGGAGGAGGAGGAGGGGAAGGGGTGGAGGAGGAGGAGGAGGAAGGAGGGAAGGGTTGGGGGAGGAGGAAATGAAATGAGAGGAGAAAGAGGAAGAGATGAAAGAGAAGACATGGCGAAATAGCAGATCGAATTATATAAATCGATGGAGGAGAAAGAGAGGAAATATACATATATAGCATAGAAGATAAATAAGATAAAGTGAGATAAAAATATATATATATAACGAAGAAGCGAAAGTCAAGTTGGTAAAAGGGATAGAGAAAATACGCACAAAAAGGGAAATACGAACCAGTGAATAATAAGAGAGTTGTGAAATAGGAAGTGGAGAAGAGGAGGAAGAAGAGGAAAAGAAAGAGGAGGAGAAGGAGGAGGAAGAAAAGGAAAAGAAAGAAAAGAAGGAGGAAGGAACGAAAAAGAAAGGGGAATAGGAGAGGAAGACAAGAAAGAGGAGGAGGAGGAGGAAGAGAAGAAGAACCATGCGAAGGAAGAAAAGGAAAGGAAGCAGAGGGAGGAGGAAGAGAAGAAAGAGGAGGAGGAGGAGGAGATCTTTGGGCGGAGGAGGGCCCCTGGGGGGGGGGAGGTGGCGGCCTCTTGCCATCCACCATTGATTTTTTTCCGATAATGACTGTAGAGCGAACTTACTGAGGCCTGGGGTAATGACCTGGCTGGTGACGGCCCCTCCCTTCCCTCCCTCCCGATTCCTTCCCTTCTTTTCTCATCCTTCCATTTTGGCTTGTCTTTCCCTCCCGCTGCCCTCCCTCCCTCCTGATTCCTTCCCTTCTTTTCTCATCCTTCCATTTTTGGCTTGTCTTTCCCTCCCGCTCCCCTTCCTTCCTTTTCTTATCTTCCTTTTTTTGCCATTCTTTCACTTTCTATTGACGTCATGAATCTCTATTTATCGTGACGTCATGAATCTCATTTTTGGTTCCTTACTGTGACGTCACGAGCCTGGGCTTATTTTTCTTGTTATGTGTAATGGAGATCACTCGTGTTTTGTTGTTGTTGATTAGTTTTGTTTTCATTATTCTCGTTTTAATGAATTGGCATTTTCCTCTTATTATCTGCCTGTCTATCTGTCTGTTTCACTCTTTATATCTTTCCCTTTTCCTACCCCCCTAATCTCGCTTTCTCTCTCTCTTTCTCTCTCTCTCCTTTCTCTCTCTCTCACTCTCTCTCTCTCTCTCTCTCTCTCTCTCTCTCTCTCTCTCTCTCTCTCTCTCTCTCTCTCTCTCTCTCTCTCTCTCTCTCTCTCTCTCTCTCTCTTTCTCTCTCTCTTACCGACTGGGGGTTGGCATGGAGTTAACGAGTTGTGTGTGTTTTTTTCTCCCTATTCATTAATTGGAATGGTAGGTGATATGGTTCGTGATGACGATTGAAATATGTTTGTTAATATTGTTTGTGATGGTGATGATTATTGGTTCTTGACGATAAGAATGATGACTGGAACTAAGGCGGTATTTTTTAACGACGTTCGCGTATTTGAACATCTTTTCTTAAAAAAAAGCAGAGGGTACGGACACAAGGACGGAAATGTTCCCGCAGGATCATCGAATCACCCTCACCCTGGCTCACTTCAGTGCGTCACTTGCTTCTAGTGGGCGGGGCCTGGGGAGGAGCCTTGCAATAGGGGAGGAGAAGGGGGGGAGAGTGGAGGAAGGAAGGAGGAGGAGATACGTAGGAGGGAAGAGTGTTAAAACACCCATTTTCTTTCCTAATGGACATACGGACTTGAGCCCATACTACTGAAAATTAACCCGCGGCATGTGACCCTCAGCGCAGGACGGCTGTTTTGCGTGTACTGTCGCGGGGACATCCTGCCGACGGGGTCCCAGAGGCGCCTCTCGTGCAGGACGCTGGCACTGAGAGGATTGAGCGTTCATCGTGAATCTTAAGATGAATTGATCGACGGAGGGACATGTCTTGGAACGCCGGCGTGACCGAAGATATCATGAGGGATTTTTAAATATACTCGTTTATCTCATGCTTTTGAAGACGTGGCTGACAGAGTCGGAGAAAGAACTGCGATTAATCAGTGAGTGAATGAGTAAATTATCAAGATTCATGATTCGCTTTGTGTAGGAATACGTAAAATTAGAGCAAATAACTGTGCTATGCATAGTCATTAATAATAATTGACCCACGATAAGTCTCCCGCACGGACGTTATTCGGCAAACGAATGTAAAATTCTTTTCGACGATGATATTTTAAAAATAATTACACCATCAGAGATATCTTTGTTGTTGTTTATCTTGGTCAGTCTCTGGGTTCGTGTCAGCAAAATCAGCACCAACAGCGCGATGATTCCTGAGGGTAGAGTGACGGGCTTTGATCAGCAGCGAAGAGAGACCGAGACGAGGGTCGCTTATATGCAAAGCCTCGCCTATGGTTGGCCGAATTATCCTTTGCCAAAGGGGCTTTTCGCGGGGGACATCCGCAGGGGTTCCTTGTCAGCGAGTGTCAACCGGCTGTGCATCACGTCGCGGGTGTCAGCTCGTGGGAGACGCTTAATGGATTGTTGAGGCATTTCAAGACTGAGGCTTTAGGACTGCTGACCTTCTCCTGGTCTTTGAAGCTGTCATGTCAGGGGACACGCATCACAGGCATGTCTTCGGGTGTCGTCACACTCGTCACTTGCCCGCTGGTGCTGTGACATGACAGTGTCGTGGCAGTGTTGAGGATTTAGCTTTCCCATAAAGCCTTGCGTTTTTCCCTCTAATAATTGCACCGCTTTCTGACTCTTTCTCCTTTTAAGGGAATCTCATTTGGATTACGCTGCTCGACGGAGTTCGATGTACTCCATTTTCGAAATCCGTTTTCTGTTCCCGGATTTGGACGGCGAGATGTCCGTCCGCCGGTGACAGACTAGAACGCAGGCAACCAGTGCCATTTTTTAATTCTGGCAGAGTAGCAAGGGTATCAAAGCCGCTGACTTAAAGAACACACTCGCACGCTGCATCTTGCCTTCATGTTGAGATGACACTCCCTCGTAACACCTGAGGAAGGGAGAAGGGGACAAGAGCGTAGTGAAAGGGGGTCAAGACAATACGGACGCATTAGTGGTTACCTTTCCCTCTTGGCGCTGATTAAATGTGCGAGTCGCCTCCTGCTGGTGCAGATAAGGGCCAGAAGGGGAGGCAGAAGAAGAGAGTGCGAAAGAAGAGGAAGGGGGGAAGAAAGAGTGGATGGGAGAGAAGAAGAAGGAGGAGGAAGATAAAAGAGAATGTGTAAGGGAGAAAGCACGAGGGAGGAGAGAAGTGAAAGAGAGTGCAAGGGAGAGAGAAAGGTGAAGAGAAAATAACACATGTTAATAACCATTCAGCCAGACGAAAAAAAATACAAATGAAAGAAAGAAAAAAAAACACACAATAACATCGAGCAAATAAGAGCAGGTACCGCCTGTCTGGAACAGAGACACAGACAGGTAATAAAACCGCGGCAGCATTAGACGACAAACAACTTCCCGGCACTCGTTGTCTGGCGAGGTCAAGGGATGACCTGGTCGGACCACGTCTCGTCATTCGTGCCATGTCGTGGGTTCATGCGTCTGGTGTCGTGAGTCACGTTCAACACGAGTTCAAACTGCGCACTGCGTTTTTCTGTCCTTAATTAGTACAGTCATTATGGCTTGTGAATAAGCTTATTACCTGAGGTTATGCCTCCATGATGAAGGAATGGCCCACGTCATGCGAACTCACAAAGGGAAATTTCGACATCATGATTTCTGCTCTTATGCAAGGCTCGCCCAGGCAGGCTCCCGTGCACAGGAGTCTGCAATGGGATG
>NW_028234410.1:32626213-32628713 GCF_977035675.1 Penaeus japonicus
AAGAAGAAAAAAAGAACAAGGAAGAGATAAAAAAAAAAACAGAGGAAAACGAAAAGGAAGAGGGAGACTAAAAAAAGGCTGTGTCGTGAGCCTACTAATTGAGTAAAGTTAGGCCAACACAATCAGGTGGTCATTGTTGGAGGTATAAAGGAAGTCTCTCGTTTTTTTCTTAAGACAGAAAGGAAGAAGTAGAGAGTGATGGGGGAGGAGGGGGAGGGGGGTAGCGAGAGGTGATGCGCGATCAAGATAATGATTATCTTTGAACCGGAATTTTGAACTATCTTTGATACATTGACGATCAGTACTGTTATTACTATTATTGTTATAGGCATAATCATCATCATTATCATCATTACCACCACAAGCACTATCACCATCATCGTTATCCTAATATTCGTATTGCTATTATTCCCATTAATATTAGTATCAGTAACATTATTATTAAAAATAATATCATCACTATAATACAAAATAACAATGATGAAAAAAGAAGGCAAACAAAAGCAAAATAAATGTAAGAAATATCAAAGAAAGAGAAAAAGAACGAAGAAAACAAAGCCATATCTATAATGATCATTACCGTTGAAACAATTATTTCTTTATAAATGGATGGGAATAGCCATGATAACAAAGGAAAAGAAAAATGCAGGAATTAAAGTGATTATAGATAATACAGTTACCCATCAAACCTGATTTTCGTGTTGATTCCGTGCAACCATATAAACATTTGCTTCTTTAATACGTAATCGCCCCTTGCAACACTGGAAGATCGACCTTCCGCCACGACGTAATAAGGCATATTCTCCCTTGGCACTGATTTGCTTCGAGTTTGAAAAGCTGGAGTTAAATTTTGAAATAAGGAAGACAGCTGATTCCAAGTACTGACTGCATTTTTCAACGTTGATTCCATTTTTCATCGTGTAAAGTGAAATGTCAAACCGTGTAATTACAACAAAGGAAAGATAAAATGAGCTATAGAGAGAAAGAAAAGTGTTCTCTAGGACATATAAAGGGCAATGGTTTTACTTGTTTTCATTTTTTTTAAATTGATAACAAAGAATTGTTGGAACAAACTCCTCTTTTTCCCTCTCTCGCTTACTCCCTCCTACCGTACTTACCCCTTCCTTTCTTTCTCTCTCTCTCTCTCTCTCTCTCTCTCTCTCTCTCTCTCTCTCTCTCTCTCTCTCTCTCGCTATCCCTCCCTATCCCTCCCTATCCCTCCCTATCCCTCCCTATCCCTCCCTCCCTCCCTTCCTCCTTCCTTCCTTCCTCCCTACCCAACTACCGCCCTCTCCTCCCCCCCTCCCTACCCACCTCAATTGCCTGCTTGTCTCGTGCCCAAAATAAATCCTCTTTAATTATCTCTCTCGCTTAACGGAAAGAATGATATTACGGTGATTCAGCTGGGCCTTTAGTCTGTCTGTGGGTTCGGTGTATGTACGTGTGTGTGTGTGTGTTTGTGTGTGTGTGTGTGTGTACGCATGTGTGTGTGTGTGTGAACCTCAAGCCAAAAAAAATGAAAGGCCTGATTAAACCCGCCGAAAAAAAAGTCCTGGGAGATGCACCGCCGCAAGCCGGTCGCCCCCTTTCTCCCTTCGCAGCCATCACGACCAATCTGCTTTGATTATGGCTAGAATCATTCCCGCCGCCTGCCGAGCACTAACAAAAAGATTATCAAGTCAAAATAACCTTCTTAATGACTCGGCAAAAGGGATCCTTAATGAGACATATTAATTAACAGCCACTAATTAACTCATGCAAAGAACGCAATTCACAGCCCATGTTTTTTTCGGGGGGAGAGGCAAGGCGAAAGGCCCGAAGGGAGAGGAGGAGAGAAGGGATGGCAAGGGGAGGGATTAAAACGTTGAAGGCGCGTGATATCTTATCGATTCCCGGATTGCCTTGTTGGTATTCCTGACTAGCTAAGTGAGCCATAACACTGTTAAATAGTCGACGATCACGGCACTCGGAGATAACTCATAGTCAACACGGGGGAAAAAATGAAAGAAAAGAGTCTGACTCGGTTTTACGACTCGGAAATAGCGATTAAAAATTTGGCACGAAGACGTCTTCCCGAAAGGCACCATTTACTCTTTCTGATGTGTAGAATTTGCAGAATTAGCGGGGTAAATATAGGGGTTTTATTTGTCCGGAAAAGAGAGAGAGAGAGAGTGAGGGCGGCTTGTTAGATAAAGAAAACGCAGTGATCGGAATAAACATAGAGAGAGTGAGCGGAAAACATCGTAATGAAGAGATAAGCAGAACGCAATTCGATCTGGTAACACTGGCGTCCGTTCAGTCGGTTCGGCGAGCCTCCAACACTCGGACTCTCAACTACGCTGTCGTCAACATTATCTCATTTATTGTACACGAACAATCGCGTGCGCACAACGTCTTCTTGGCTGATAGTCTCCGTACAAGCGCATGGGACGGCGCTGTCATGTCCGTGAGACATCAGTTCTTATCGGGGGAATGTTGAAGCGGAGTAACGAGTCTTTGC
>NW_028234410.1:32633713-32638713 GCF_977035675.1 Penaeus japonicus
TCATTTTTATGGTTATGACACTTATTGGATGATGGCTTGACCTTTTTTAACACCTAGCAAATTTGGAAAGAGTTTATAAGATTTTTGTGTGTGAATGGGGGAACAATTTTCGAATTCGAAAGATGTATTTTTTCTTCGTTTTCTTTGCTTTGATCCTTGATAACCACGGTCACCGGCTGAGCAGAATGCATTATGCTGCATACATACATGTGTATGTGTATATACGTACATGCATTTATATATATTATATATATATATATTATATATATATATATATATATATATATATATATATGTAATATATATAATATATATATATATATATATATATATATATATATATATATAATATATATTATATATACATATATATATATGCATATATATATATATATGTATATAAATATATATATATATATATGTATATATACATATATATATGCATATATATATATATATATATATATATATATATATATATATATATATATATATATATATATATATATATATATATATATATATATATATATATATATACACTCACTGAATTATATTTTGGGTGAAAAACTTCAACTCGGTTCAATCTCGAATGTAACAGAAAAAAGCCTTTATACAAGAACGAATGTTTATGTTTTTTGTAGCTCAGTCTTGCGCACCAGACGTAAAAGTTTGACAACGCAATTAGCGATCTTCATTTAAAGCAAGTGAAAAGTTTGAAATTAGTTTCGTCACTGTTAATTTCAACATAAGAATTGCGTTCGGCGATGACGGACGAACCAATAGCAAATAGTAAAGAAAAAAAAACATCAAAATGGGACACGAAAACACTAACTAGAAACCTGTGTACCAAGTCGTGCAATAATGATCACAAAAATGCGGGACGCCATTGTGTTCGGACATGATAGCTTACGCTCCTTGATATTAATGTATGTATTTAAGAGACTCACTCTATATACATACTAACGTTAATATACATGCGAAAACGCTACATAAACACGCACATGCAAATGTTTCCGGCTTGCGTGCACTCACATGAACACATACGCACGGACACACACACACGCACACACACAATATCTCTCTTCTTATTCTTTTTACTACGTCCTCTCACAAGGTAGGCGTGTAGTTTGATTCTGAGCTCACGTCTCTCTCTCTTTCTATCTATCTCTCTTTCTCTCTCTCTCTCTCCTCCCTCTTTCTCTTCCTTTTCGTCTACCTCTCCCTCTTTTACTTATTTTTCCATTTCATCTTTCTCCCCCTCCTCATCTTCTTCTTCCTCCTCCTCCTCCTCCACCTACTCTTCCTCCTCCTCCTCCTCCTCTTCCTCCTCCTCCTCCTCCTCCTTCCTCTCTCCTCCTCCTCCTCCTCCTCCTTCCTCCTCCCCTATTCCTCCACTCCTCCCTCCTCCTCCTCCTCCCTCCTCCTCCCCTCTTCCTCCTCCTCCTTCCTCCTCCTTTTCCTCTCCTCCTCCTTCCTCCTCCTCTTTCTTCTCCTTCTTCTTCTCCTCCTCCTCCTCTCTCTTCTCTTCTTCTTCTTCTTCTTCTTCTTCTTCTTCTTCTTCTTCTTCTCCTCCTCCTCCTCCTCCTCCTCCTCCTCCTCCTCCTCCTCCTCCTCCTCCTCCTCCTCCTCCTCCTCCCTCCCCCCCTCATCCTCCTATGTCTATCTACCTATCTCGACATGACTAAACAAAACCAATAATCACAAAGCCAAAAATGGAACGATTTTCAAAGAACATAATCGACTTTTTTACACGGCAAAACCCTAGCAGCTTATATCATCTAAGATGCAAATTAGTGATAGAACGGAAAAGGTTAGCGCTCAAGTATTAAGGCCGCGGTTACTCACGTTTTCCGTTACAATAATTTTGAATTTAAAAAAAAACGACCGGTTTAGAGTAATGTCGCCAAGAGAACTATTGTAAAAAAATAAAAAAAGTAGTTGAGTTTTTTAACTGCTTGGTTTTATTCATAAGTGTTTTTGTTTGTTTTTGTTAGTTTTAAGGATTGTACAAAGGCGCATACGGGAGTCTGAAGGGTGAGTTGAGGCCCGCTGTGGTGTCGGGTACTGTGGTTAGCAGCTCTTTGAATTTTTTACTAGTGATTTTTATCTCCTTTTTATCTCTTGATATTGCTACATTGGTGTGAATTTTCACTGTTCAGTCGCTACACGTTTGTTTCTTCTGAGTGTCACGTTCATCACTGCATGGTTCTTATACCTTCTCTCTTTATTACTTGTCAGATTATTAAATCTTTTTTGTCATTTATCTCTTATTAAAAAACAAAACTTCTCATAGAGTGATTTTGATTTCTGAATTTAAAAATAGTTCAAAATTCAAATTCTGTGCTTCACACTAAACTTGACGGCAAAGTCCATAAGAGATCAGCTGACCACAGTGCTGGCGTCACTTGCAGGGTGCGCGGGGTCACGTGACCTCGATCTGTCTGTGCTGCTCTCCCAGCTCGGGGGGGTTGACCCCCCTCCCCCTCTGCAACAGGGGGCGCAGCTCCCGCCGGGCGGGCCGGCCGCGGCCCCCCCGGCCAACCTGCACATGTGGCAGCACCCCCAGCACGGCCTGCAGCAGGGGCAGCAGCAGGAGCTCCAGCAGCAGCGGCCGTGGTGCGAGGAGTGCGGCCGCAGCTACAGCACAGTAGGCAACCTGAAGCAGCACGTGGCCAACGTGCACGGGCGGGGGGAGTGGGTGGCGTGCGGCGTGTGCGCCAAGACCTTCAAGACGCGTCAGTACCTGCAGTCCCACCTCCTGCAGCAGCACGGCATCCGGCAGCGCCCCGCGCCCCTCCTGCCGCCCTGCCCGCAGTCCATGGACCCCTCCCACCACATGCTGCCCCACGAATCGCCGTCCAGCTCCGCGCAGACCTCGCCTTTCAGCCCCGCCTACCGCCCCTACCACAACCAGCCGTCCCTGTGCCCCTCCCTGCCCCAGTCCTCGGGCCTCGCCATCTACAATAACAACAACAACAACAACTCCGCACACCCCTCGCTCGAAATCACACACATCCAACACAACGGCCACGCACCCCAGTACGGCCAGGCTTCCTCCTCCTTCCACAACGCCATGCCCAACGCCCTGAACCCGCCCCCGGGCCCGGCTCCGCCCCAGCCGGACAGCAGCGGGCAGGCGGCCAGCCCCCCTCCTCCTCCCCCGCCCCCGGCCCCTCCCGCTCCCGCTCCCCCCGCGAACCCATCCCAGTCCGTGAAACAGGAACGCTTCAGCTTCCATACAACACAAATCAAACAAGAAGTTTCAAATGATAATTACTACACAATATAACCATAGGTCTAGTCTTAGTGCTAAAATGTGTAAATAGTTCATGCGACTCGGACCCTGGCGGGTCTAAGCGCCCGTGGTGCTGCATTGTAACCAGATTATGTGTTCTAGAATATACCTACAGATAGATTTAGTCAATCAACTGTGAGACTTAGTTTCGATGGCTGTGTACGATAATGTTCTTCGGTGCACACGTGTATACAGTGCTTCCACTCTGCTTACATGTGCCCTTGATGCTCCCTGGCTTTCAGTGCCCTGCAGAACAAGAGATAGAGAAAAAATCAGAGTGTAGAAATCGCCTACGAATACCTAAGTGGCTGAAAAAATAAAACGTGGGCTGTTATGCACGTAGATATAAGCAGATCTGTGTATACTTAAGTTCCGCTTGTCATAAATAGCTTAAGTGTTTCGAGGAAAATAATAAACATTGTGATCATAGTTTAGGTCAAGCAATATTGTGATTATAGGTTGCTTCTGTTTACTAAAAAAAAATGTGCAATATTGGTTTGGAATGCACAAATAAGGATCTCTTATCGGCCTTCGCTAATCAAAGGAAATCTTTGAGTGATTTTGATTTGTAAAATGTATTTATTATCTTGAATTACAAAATAGGGAGATCTAATCATGTCATGTATTCAGAACATAAATTGGTTCTGTAATCGCGTTTACGAAACTGTGAGACGGATCTGTGCCTATTGTGTTCGGATCTTTCTCTCTCTCTCTCTCTCTCTCTCTCTCTCTCTCTCTCTCTCTCTCTCTCTCTTTCTTTCTTTCTCTCTTTCTTTCTTTCTTTCTTTCTCTCTTTCTCTCTTTCTCTCTCTCTCTCTCGCTTTCTCTCTCTCTCTTGTTCTCTCTCTCTCTCTCTCTCTTCTCTCTCTCTCTTCTCTCTCTTTTCCATCTCTCTCTCTCTCTCTCTCTCTCTCTCTCTCTCTCTCTCTCTCTCTCTCTCTCTCTCTCTCTCTCTCTCTCTCTCTCTCTCTTTTCTCTCTTTCTTTCTCTTTCTGTCTATCCCTCATTCTCTATAGAGTTCCCAAATTGCTTCGCACAATAGGCGCATTTTTCCGCCCGACGATTAGCGAAGGCAAAGCGCCCGCAGGATTGACGCAGCTGACCAGAGCGCACAGGCAGAGTACACGTAGAGTATGATTGAAAATGAATTGATCATTTCACAACAAGCTATTCATTCCCCGTTAGACCTACGTTTGCACCGCCAGTGCGATGATGTATGCGTCACGCACAAACAAACAACCTGTTTGTTCATGACATGCCATGTATCATATCCTGCGTGTGAGTAACATGTGTGCGTGTGTACGTGCTTGGAGGTCCCATCTGTGTATAGCCGTGACGGCGGAGCGGATAGCTGCTCCCCGTCGACTATAACCTTGTCTACCTCACGTGCGCGGCGCCCCTCACCTCCTGCAGAAGGGGCCGCCGCTGTGGTATGAAGGTTGAGTTATTTAGAATGTTCTCCCTCTCTTGAGCACTTAAGAGAATTCCTGTGTGTGATGGTGACACTGGATCGTCTCTGTATGATGTAAAAAGTCATTTTACACAGGACTGCGAGTCGTCTCTGTATTTCTCTGTCTTTATACGATGATGTTAACATGTCTTTGTTATTTGCCTTCCCGAGGAAGATTGATAATGAAAAAAAAGTGACGATAGCAATAATAAATGTAAACAAGAGATATATCATACTGACATCTTCAACTAG
>NW_028234410.1:32643713-32656213 GCF_977035675.1 Penaeus japonicus
TCGCTGCTCGACACCTACTTGCAGATGATGCGGGCATCGGGCATGGACCTCACCTCGCCCAGCGCAGACAACATGCCGGACGACCGGAAGTTCCTACACTCGCGGCCCCTCGGCGGCGGCGTCCTTGACTTGACCCGCCCCGAGATGACCCGCAGCTGTTCGCCGCCGCCGCGGGAAGACGACCACGGCGGCCAGGGCTCGGACGACTTCAGCGAGGACGAGCACGGCAGCCTGCACCTGGACGAGGTCCGGGCCCCGCAGAAGCTGGGCGGCGGCGCCACCGTGGTGACCGTCACGCCGCGCTCGCCCGAGCCGTCCGACACCGAGGACGAGGCGAAGTGGGCCGTGCAGTAGTGAGCACCACAGCACAGCCGTGCAGCGTCACACAGCAATCACACCAGTGGTACAAATGACACGTTGGATGCAAGAAAGAGTTGTGCGTCTGTGGGCGGGAGTCAGAGGCTGTGGCGCCGCCCTTCCCCGCCGCCCGTGAGTCGCCCTCATGCACGCCTGACTATTTATGTCACTGTCATGCCCCTGTCATCGCCCTCTCACCTTCCCCATCAACTATCATCCGATAAATGAATTATTCCGTAGTAGAATATCTTCTAACTATGCAACTCCTCATTCACCCCATCCTCCCGCCCGTTTTCCCCAACACTGACTCTCCTATCACCCGCGCAGGACCCACCTTCCTTCCTTCCTTTTCCCCCCCCCCCCCTTTTCTTGCACCTGCCCCCTCCCCCGCATTCCACGGCCCTCACCACCAGGGGCGTGACTGAGGGCGACGCACGTCTCCAGCAGTTGTCAGTTCTCAGGGACTCGCCGGGCTTCACTCCCTCCTGTACATACTTCTCACACTCAGGCCGGCGGTGACACAGGGGGAAGGGCCGCCCACAGGACTCCGCGACTCCCGCCCGCGCACTCCCACAAACACACGCTCGTGCACAAAATGGCACCTTGGTTATGTGCACCCATGGAACTTTATGTGGCCCTCTGCATGATATGGTAAACCAGTTGGTGCCCTCTCTTGGTGCTCGTCTTTCTTTGAATTAAGACAACATGGCCTCTCTCTCATGCGGAGAAGTTGAATTTTAAAATGAATATGTGTCGACTCACGCTCTCTAAGCCACTAGACACCGATTCTCTCTATTCCAAGTGCAAAATGCATTATGCAAAATGTATTATCTTTTTTTTCGCAAGTCATGTAAACAAATGCACCAACGGGCGCCCAGTGTTGCCATACCACGATCACTGTATTCTCACTGCGGTATCATCTCGCGTTTACGTCAACTCATTATATCTGAGTGAAGCAACTCAGGTGGAACTTATTGGTGCATATTGTAGCTCCATTTGGCATCATCTCAGCATTCCTTTTAGCCGCAGTTTCAGTCTTATTTTTAGGCTTTTACACAGGGATGGACCCATGACCTATTGCCCATAGTCTGTGATGCGACCTTGGATTTTAAGCGTTCTGTAGCCTTTTTCAGACCGTTAACTCTATTTGAAATGCAGATACTTTAACCGTTTGTAAAGGCACTACTCGACGCTCAAAATTTCTGATCTCATCCTATAAAATGTCTGTTGTCCTTGACTGTTAACTTATTCCTATTCAATGCTTCTACTCCTACAACTACTATTTTTACATACTAATGCTACAAACTCCCTCATCTATCACTACTACACTAATTCTCCTGTTACTACTTCTTCTCTCACCACTACCTTTACTACTAAAACTACCAAACTACGACATTTATCTCTACTACTACTCATTTTCTACTTGCAAACTATCACTACTAACGCCCCTAAACTATATCCATCACCACTACCATTTCTCCACTTCATCTTACTCCTTACCACTGCTGTTACTTATGCTACAAAGCACTACTACTGCTACTGTTACTACTACTACTACTTCTACTTCTACTTCTACTTCTACTTCTACTTCTACTTCTACTACTACTTCTACTTCTACTTCTACTTCTACTTCTACTTCTACTTCTACTTCTACTTCTACTACTACTACTACTGCTGCTGCTATTACTACTACTACTGCTACTACTACTATTATTACTACTCTTACTACTACCACTGCTACTCCTACTCCTGCTCTGTTTTGTTTTGGTTTATGTCTGTGAATTCTCCGTCCAGCCAGGGTAAAGTCCCCAGACCCGCAAAGACGGTTCCAGTCAGGTCTCTGCTCAGTACAAAGTTTGTCAGTGGCGGAGGCCCCAAAGTCCCGTCTTGATCTCAGTGTAAATAACCGCCATGGAACAGACAAATGAGTCCCTCTCCGCACCCTCTATGAGATATTTCAGATAGTCAGGTAGTATTTCAGGTATCAGATCCCATATTGTTATTTTTGTAATGTGTTTACACAAAGGTTCTCAACCATTCCAGTCGTATGGTAAACTGCTCTGTCCAAGTCATATGTCAGCATTTTTAAGTGCAACTAGTCAAGGATTCAGTAACAGAAAACACAATTGGTGTGCTTTTAGGATGCACTTCCACTATGCTTAGCAGGTACAGTAAATAAGCGATAAATTGTATATTAACCTATAGAGATATATAACACGTGGCCTGCGCGGCAGTAGAAACTGTAGTGTCTACCTCATAGTTGTAGCGGATATTGTCACGATGGCAGCCTGGGCACAGTGCACAGTGCCCACACGCTCTTGTGAACACGCTTGGGCGGGCATTGTAGAGATGCCTGCGTCGCCAGTGGCGCCACGGGCGGCTGCGTCAGCGTGCGCGTGCGCGCCCGGGGCGAGGCGGCGGCGCAGGAGAGGTGGTGCCAGTGTGGCGAGGCCTCCGTAGAGATGCCCGAAGGGCCATGCCTGCGAGGAGGTGTTGGTGCCCCGCACAGTGTGTCCTCAGTGTTAGGCTAGTGTAGATTAGACCATAGCCATATTGTTAACGTAGGTAAGGCACCGGTAGTTGTTGTTGTTTGTTGCAGCAGCGGTGGTGATGACGCGGTCCGAATTACTGACACAGCCGTGATGAGAAAGGTGATAGGTACGTGTGCCCAGAGCACCGTAGTTAAACACAGTTGCTGGGAGCCCGCCCACACACAGCACGCTCGCACGCCCATGATTGCACGCCCTCGGATTTAAGGTGTAAGTTCCATGTAGATGTAAAAGATGTAGGCCATGACTGTAGAATGTGCGGCGTCCCGCGCCAGCGAAGAAGGCGGCCGCCCCTCCGCTCCGGCCGGACCAGCCGACCGCCATCCGAGCGGCGGCCGTCGTAGCGATTAGAGTTTTGTTACACATCATCTATGCAAGAGGCAGAGATGAGGAGAGGCGGTGCGGCGTGCCAGGGCGGCGCCCCGCGGCAAGTGAGGCCGGGCCAGGTCAGGATGTAATCATGACCAACCTGCCATTTTCTCAGCAATACCAGTGAGCCAACCCGCACCCAGCCTCCAGTACCGTGCTAAACCCACATTATCAACGCAGCCCATTACTGATAACCCAGCCATGGCGCCCGCGGCCCGACGGGCTGTGGGCGCTGCAAACCGACAGTATTTACCCAAGAGGAGTATTCACCCATCCGCAGCAACCACGTCTTTCCATAGAAGTATTATAACCCACTAGACTAATAGGGAGGCTGGGTTCGCGCTGGCTCACGCGAGATGGTGCTGGGGTAGGCTAGTGTCCCCTCCCCCCCGCCCCCTCTGCCCCCACGCGCGCGCAAGCGGGCGGGGGCGGGGGGCGGGGACCGTCAGGGTGGTGTATGAAGATGCAGAAGACAGTTTTGTGTGTCTCTAACCTGTAGAAAATGACATATAGGAAATAAGTTATATTAATGGTTCTATATAAGGTAATTCCTAGGCCTACTTATCTTCTAGGTTGGTAACAGCATGCTTAGAGTCAAGGTCTGGTTGGATGACAAAGTAGAGAGAGAGACTCGGCTCTGCACAGTTGTATGGTGAATGAATGTAGGAATGTCAACCGAGAGTGGTGTGTTGGATCATCTTTCACATACGAATTACTATGCTTAAGTTATTGTAAGTTTTTTTTATTAATTATTTAAGTTATGGCCAATTATTTGTAGTGTAACAGATATGTCTTTATGATTGTTGGTACTATAATGTTATTTTACCGAATTAGCAACAATGCTTATTATTTTTCTAGTTAAGTTTGCAAGTTCCTAGTTATTAGACATGTCAGCTAAGGGGAAACGCAAGGGAGTTCAGTCGTTTTGCCATTATCTACACGCTATATATATAAATATATTTATCCATTATATGATGAGGACGTGTTTCTGAGAAAACGACCAGTTTGCATATTCTATGTAAATTTATATTTTTTAATTTAATACGGTAAGAATGTGAGATTATATTATTTCGCAGAACAGATCACACATGTTTGGCCATAAGGACTAAGTTCCCCTGCTCCCTAACCCGAGTGATGATTGTCCGAATTGTGCAGCTTCAATACTTTTAATTTGCTACATTACCAGGCCCTCTCGCGGCCGCCAAGATAACTAACGTGCCAAGCATCCATTGTTAATATTTTTCAACCCGTTTTCCCCTAAGAATTATCCCGGTTGTTTTGTCTGAGCATACTGGCCAGCAGCGGCGCCCAGGCCGCACGTGTCGGGAAGGCTTCCTGTCAGACAGCAAGACTGTATGCCCGATATGCCTCCCGCAGGAGGATGTGCATGTTATTTTAAGTTCCAAGACGCACCGAACGTCAATCGTGTAATGCTGACAAAGGTCTAGCCACGGGAAGGACCCCCAAGACACCTGCAAAACACAGACGCTCACTCGGCGACCTCGTGTGACTAAGGCAGCGGCGCCCTCCGGCCCAGGAAGGCCCCGGGGGACCCCCTGGTGGCTCCTGAGGGCGTGGGGCGGCCGCTCAGTGTGCTCTCTTATCGTACCAGATAGATACTTCATGCGTCGAGTCGTCCAAGTGCTCAAGCTCAGTATTGTGCCATGCAGAATGTTGGGCGGGTGAAGTGGTACTGTGCAGTGCAGTGTTGCATCTAGGTCGGTACTTTACAGCTTTGAAGGACTTTGCGTAAGTAGGAAGAAACTGCGCAAGTAGAGAAGAACTGCGCAGTTAGAACAGTTGTGCGCAGGTAGGATGGCTCTGCGCATTGCTAGATACAATGTGGGCTGGTAGTCAGCAGTGCCAAGGTTTTGAAATGGAGATTTGATTAACCGAATTCCCTCAAAAAGACGAATTATAAATTGTTATAGTCGTATCCACAGGATGTGTATAAAGTCATATGTGTTCAGTGATGTAAGTGCCATGATGTTAAACAAGTCTAGGCTGACCACTTTAAACAAAATAAAAAGTTTTTTTTTTATTTCGACAGATGGGTGAGTTAAGAGTTTTTGCAATGAAATGTGTCCGCACAAATCTTATATCGAGTTTGTAAAATCAGTAGACATATGACCATCATTTTAGAAAAAAAAGCCAATTTCAAACAACAACATTGTGTAGAAAAATATATGAGGATGAGGATGAGTCTAAAAACATGAAATATCTACCATTTTCTTCAATATTTCACTTACTTCTTGTAATTCCTAGTCCTGTGTGCTCATTCACTGGGCGCGCAATACTAACACAGTTAAGACAACAAGCTGTGCATGTGAACTTGCTGCTTTTAAAGGCAACGCGTGCGGTTTCGAAGTCAACTCCATCACTTCGTAGAGCATGTCACACATTATCATATACATATAGTTTGACATGTGAACATCTATGCTGTGATCTGGAGCTTGACTCGGCTGCATACAGAGCTCCTGGTCCTGTACTAAGAATCATAAAGAACTCAGAGTGAAGTAAGACACAAGAAGAAGAAAAAAAAAACTTGTATAAGGCTAAAGTTGCGTCCTTATAGTTGCATGTCCACCCAAGTTGCCTCTTGGCCGAATCCGTAGGACTCAGGACCGCGAGTTCGTGTTGCCGGAGCTTGAGCCTCGTCCTCAGCCACAGTGGAAGGGTGACTTCACCTCAAGTGTGAACTGTCAGCTGAGGCGCGAGACTACAGAAAACAATTTATTCTTAAGCTTTTTCCAAATGCATACTTTTTACGCTCTCTTTAAAAAAATGTGTATACTCCATATTGCCGAATTATACCGAATTGTGGTGCAGACCTGTGGTGCATCGCTTGAATTATTTCCTTTGTTAACCAGCGATTTATTTGTTGGTTTGTTTCATACATAAAGCTGATAGGCAGCCCCGCCGCGGGCTTTGGATTAAGTATCGTACTTCCTGCCATGATATCTGCGTCTGAAGTTATCATTTCAATTCAAGTAATTTTGCAGTTCAGTGTAAAACTTACATGCTTCGTGAAAGGTGCGTGTCGGGTTTTGCGAATAATTAAATACTATATAATGTATGCTCCAGGGCATGTTGATTCTGTGCCATAAGTAGAATTATATTCGTATCTTAAGCGACAAATTTTAAGCGGTTTAGTTAATCTGATGCGAAAGAACACGCAGATGATGTTCCGAGTCAGCTGTAGTAGGTTGTCTCCGCCCTCAAGCCCTCGTGAGTCCCTTTGCATCCACGAGCCTTCTACGTGTAGGACCCTCCATCCACGGGCGCCCTCCATCACCCTCCACGGGGAAGGTGGCCAGCGAGCCTCCGCCAAGACGCCTTCCGCCCAGCCTCGAAGTAACCCAATTTCAGAGTAACTTTTGTGATGAAGGTTGCGTGTCTGAGGACGGTAAGACTATAGGCTGGACCTGTGGCTTACTTAGATTCGCTTTGCGGCTCCGGTTCCCATGAAAAGAAAATAATGATGAAGTAAATAACCTCGGGAAGAAAGAGGAGTATCAAACGTAGGATGATCTTCAGGTTATATCCTCATGTGTCCGTCTCAAATTACCAAGACAAATATTTACCTCTTACAGATGGGGCAAAGATGAAACTCCTCACCTTGGCTTTCAAGGCCACTAAATTGATTGCTTCAGTCAGCAACTGATTGGCTTACTGTCACTAAAGTGACAAAAATAAGAATCGTCTTATATCAGGCTCTCTAGAGTCCGTGCAGTTTATCTCATAAATCGTTTCCATTTCAGAATCTTGAAGGATTTTGTGTGTAGATGAGACTAGATCAGTACAGACATCGTGCTGGTGTCCCGGTCAACCCTAGACTGTGACCTCGCGTACTCTGGCGCGCGTTGCCACCGGTGATCTGAGTGACTGGCCCTCTCGCCCTCGCGCCAGTCACTCGCTGTGTTCGTTAGTAATAGGCAAGGCTAATTCCCTACAGTGGACACCGCTTACAGCCATCAATACACTCATGCTTACATGTATAATTTGGCCGAGAGAAAAAGGAAACAGGGAGACGCAAGATCCGACCGCTGTGTGCCGAATGCATTCCTTTTGGTACATCGTATGGGGTTACAGAAGCACACAACCGTATCGTACTTATAGGAACGCTTAGAGCACGATTTATACACAGACATACAGACAAGCCTCTCAACACGACAAATTCTCCAACTAAAATACTGCAAGCGGTGTCGTCTGTGCCATAGTCCAATCATCTACCTCTTCCACAACCCGGTACCTCATAGCCCAGATGCAACCCCGGTATAACCCGACCGGTCGCCCGGTATGTTCCGCCAGTTGTAACCTGTAGCTCAATGACATAGTTCCCAGCCCTCGATATCCTAATGAACCCCTCCACAGCCAAACTTTTTACCCTAAAATAACCATCAGTTCCTCGACGACATAACCTCTGTTCTTCCCCAGTTTCATCTACCAGTAGCCTAGTTGTTGTGCTCCAGTTACGTCCCAGTCAGTCGTAGTCTGGTGAAATGGCCTGTACGAAAACTTTTTAAACTCCGGAATAAATAAACAAAAAAAAAAGAATAAAAAAATACCTCTGCCTTCCTGAACGCATCGTATCAGTGCAGCCAAGCTTCATTCATAGTGCCATATCTCATGCCTGCTTGCGTTTTGCCTTCAGTGCCGTGGTTACAAGCAGTACAAAGCGGCGTGTTCTTTCCCCTCCACAAGTCATATCTGTACGTCACTCAGACGCAACCTTGACAAGCGCTGGGTGGATGATTTCAAACATGAATCATATCTCATTTTAATGTCCATATTCAATAGACCTAATAGATTATTCTTACCATATATATAAACATATATATACATATATATATCCTGCCTCAATAGTACACAATAACAGTATCCTTTTAATCCATGCCAAGTTTTATAGCCCTGTATATCCATATGAATCCACTGCCCAATGCCTTTATCCTATTGTGATTCCACGGTCCTTTTTCTGAAATAATCCCGAAAAACAGCTAGGAACTTCATGGTTTGACCACGAAAAAATAGCCAAATTCGAAAAGCAATGTGAATGCAGAAGATAGAAGATTGCAACATTTCAGAATTCTGGCCTTGGTTCTTTGTTGATTAATTGTTACGAGTTGAAGCACTCGATCTTGTGCAGAATGGAGTGATGTTATTGCGATTTCTTGATGATGGTTGATTGCAGTACAACCGGGACACCAGCTTGTGTTAAGACAGTTGACGATGGGGGGACATTCGCTGCCGATGGATCATTTGAGTGTGAAGTTCAAGTGTATTGTTGCAGTTGTAGTAGGCTTTTTAAAAAGAATTTAAACCTTCGTACAAATTTTGGAAGCAAATAAGTACGTCACGGCTTCCACCTCCTCTTTGGCCTTGAACCCACGCCGTTGCGGCACGGAATATCATTAAATTAAAACACATAATACTCGACGATCAACCTGTGATTTCTCAAGGATTATCAGACAGGTATACTTGACCTCAGATGACCAAAAAATAAGGCAGCATCGAAAAATTCCCATGACAAATCCCTTCCCTTCGTGATAGATAGCTGAACCACCGTACATTTCCCGCCAAAAACCTGATTCCTTCGCCCCCTAACCTTTTTGCCATATAATCTTCATACCTTATTTATTAATATTATGATTTAATGCTTTGACGTGATACCTGTTAGTTAACTCTTATTCAATTAGGTTTCATGTTTACTTTTTTGTTTTCGTAATTTGTTATTTCATTATTTTGTTAGTTTGCTCAATGATGTCACTTATAAGTTCCTGTACGATTAGTACTAACATACTGTTTTTGTGTATTTCAATATATATGTTTGGTAGTTAATTACTAAATCAGTGTCAGATACTATGCATTCCAGTCATGTTTATGTCAGTTTTTTTTTATGAGCGATAATTGCTCCATTCCATCCTTGACACTGATTGCCTTCATTTTTTTCAAATCTCGTTGACTTCTTCCAATTGTTCATTCATTATCTTTGTTTCTTTATTTTGTTTATATATAGGGAAACCAACAAGCGGATTCAATCATAACAGTTCCTGTTACTCGTCTTGAGTATTCCCTCTTTTTATTTCATTTATATATTATTTTCCAAGTTTTGTTTGAAGTTAAACTAGCCCTTTTATTTTTGTTCCCAATTTCCATGCTCGATGATGCATGCAATTGCTATTGGTACTGGATTGGAAGAAGTCTTCAGAAAAATATTTATCAGTGATCCCCCTCTCCACATGCAAGTTACATAGAAAATATAATTAGTTAAGTTTTCATACCACCCTTGAATTATTATTTTTTATATAATTACGATTATTTCCAAATTCCCATTTAATACTCATTTCCTCCCCATAAAACCTCCATTCCTTAATACCCTCCCACCCCTTCTCCCCTACTCATCAACCCCCCTTCCCTCCCTCCCTCCCTCGCTTCGCTGTATGATTCTTGCACCCGTGCACTTATTTTTTTAATAGCGTGCGACGACCTTAGCCCTGTATGTGGGTGCATCGTGTCGTGCCTCAGGTAGTTAACAGTCAGCTGATGTGTAGCATTAAGGAAAAACACATGAATAAATAAACAAAAAATATAAAAAAGTGACTCAACCAGCCATTATAAGCCTCTTGCAAGTGGGAATAGAAGCCTATGAGAGTGAGCGTGTTGTAGAACAATCGCGTTGACATGATTGATATTTGGGCCTGTACATGAGCATATCTAATTCCTTTATTCACATTTATTTAGTTAATGGTAAGTGTTGGATGCTCACTGCCCACGTGTAGTTGCACTCACAGGCTAGTAAACCATTGCCTTCCCTCAGGCCATACTGAACAAGGTTGAAAATGGCTTGCTCTGTCACGGTTTACCAGAATCTCAGAATCTCAACACGAGAAGCCGGGAGCTGGAGCGTATGTCGAGACGCGGCGTAACCTACGGGTCAGACAGAAATAATAAACATTTGCCTTTTTCGCGTATTCATGGCTCGTTGTTTGCCGGAAGAAAGTGATTTTTTTTCAGATATACTAAGTGATTGTTGTAAACGACCTGTATTCTACGCTACTCATCTGCACAAAATTAGACACTTTACAGCTATCGACAAACAGGCCCCAGCGTCCGGGTCGTGTTCATGGGTAACAGACTACCAAGTGTGTAGCCGACCCAATACTCTGTACTATGCACTTCCCCATATAAACCAGGAAAAGCAGTGTGTGTGTATACATGTATACACTATATATGAATATGTGTACACATGTATGTATGCATATGTTTATATATAAATGTTTGGGTATGTATATATGCATCTATATATATAATAAATACACATACACACACACATACACACACACACATTATATATATATATATATATATATATATATATATATATATATATATATATATATATATATATATAATGTATGTATGTCTATATGTATATATATGTATGCATATGTATATGTATATGTATATGTATGTATGTGTATGTATATGTATTTGTATGTATATATGTATATGTATATGTATATGTATATGTATATGTATATGTATATGTATATGTATATATAATATATATATTACATATATACATAATACATATATGTATATATGTATATATATATGTATATATATATATATATGTGTGTGTGTGTGTGTGTATACATATTTTTTGTATATATATATATATATATATATATATATATAGATATATATATATATATATATATATATATATATATATATATACATATATACAATATACATATATACATATATACATATATATATGCACACATATATACACACACACAATATATATATATATATATATATATATATATATATATATATATATATATATATATATATATATATATATATATACCTTATTTATGTAAAACAACTCCACAGGTATTCAGTACTATCAAAATGTGATACATACTCAATTTTCTTTTAGTTGCATATTGGTTTTCCTGTTACCTTGCAACATCAACACAAATATATCTGTTAATGGGTATTGCTATAACATGTTGAAATAATTATTAATATAACCATGAATGTGGCATCAGGTAGACCAGTGGCATATGCTGTGTAGTTTTGTATGATCAGTGCTTCCACAAAATAAAAAAAAGGTAATGTGATAAGCTGTCTGTTTAACCTTCCTGACGTATGAAAATTATATGAATACTGGTCTGTTCATTATATTTGTATATCATAGGTTCATAATGATACTTAAAGAGGCCTTCAGTATAATGACCACATTTATTATGCAAAACCAAATATTCATTTTCAAACAAGTATTTCTACAAGTATGAACATAGTCACTGATACATACATAGATATGCATAACTGAAGACTAAATAAAATATTCTTGGCAAGATTAAGACATTAATATAAATACAGTATTCATAGTCCACCTTTTTAAATCATCATTAGTGTGATTGAAGCTCTTTCATTTTCAGAAACTGTATCTGTCCTTCAAAAAATTCTAATAATGTAATGAATTTTAAACACAATTCCGTTCTTCTAAATTTCCCATTAAAAGCATTAGGGCTGTACATTTTATTCAAACTTTCCCATCTAATTATTTATCTGCATCTTCCACTTTTACACCTAAGAAATACAAGCAATACAAGTTGTTTTTGGAAGCCCTTATGATGAAATTAGTGAGATGGCCAAATAAATACTAAAAACAGGTTGATCTGGCCACTTATTGCTCGTAAACAACAATACTTTACAATAAACTTTTCTCTCTCTTTTGAATATCTATACAGCACAGCTTCAGTAAATGTACAATCTCAAGTTTCACATGTGCCAAAATCACATGATGTTTAAATAATACTGCCTTATCTCTGCAAAAAAGGTGAAGAGGAAAAGTCATTTAAAATGATAGCTTTACTCTGACTCGATATGAGTCATGGGTATATAAAGGTCTTACATACTCATTGTATCACAGACTTATATATGTTCTTTTTTTGCGTGTGAATAAAAAAGTACACATCCTAACATTAATGCTTGGCTCTTGATTACGCACTTGAGAACAAATGAACACACTTCTTAAAACATATCCTACACTTAAACATTGGCTTGAGTATACTGTATACTAACAACATGCTTTACCAGTAAAAAAAAAAAAAATCAAATAATTCTGCCTTCCGAGAGCATAACTGTCTCTCAGTTGTGCCATCATAATATGATTAACAATTTTAAAGTTTCAACCTAATCCCATAT
>NW_028234410.1:32666213-32668713 GCF_977035675.1 Penaeus japonicus
CTTTACACTAATCAATTGCATAATATTAATTTCACAGCAAGAAAATCTAAAAATAATCTCAATAAGTGTTACTCATCCCATAAAGCAACAATGCAAAGTATAAGTATAATCTTGCTGTTTCATTTCCCAATACTTTTCCTGTGGACCACATTTTCCATTTTTTATGGTAGTCTGCTCTTTATAGTCTTCAAATGAAGGACAGTATATGGGCAAATGGCCAAACAATGAGAGCCTTTCATCCACTGTGAGCCTTTCCCTTACATACCAAAAGAAAGTAAAAAATCACATATAAAAGTAATGCACTGAAGTTAAAACCATTACATATTTGAAATAAAAAAAAATACTAAATGAAAAATATTGTCCTATAAAGATCACAAAATGTAGAGCAGCAAAAAAAATAATCAAAAAAACAACTGGAGTATATAACTTGTCTTGACATTTGTATCTGACGTAATATCTGCCTGACAGAGCCATGCCCCACCAGACGTAAGATATATTCATACTTGAAAAGGTTTTGATGCAATTAACTAACTTTGGCTGTGCAGCTCACAGGATCCACAAAAAATAGAAACTATGTAAACATACACGGTTATATTCATTATATCTTTAATACACTCTTTCTTGGTATGATGATACATTATCCTGTGGGCGAGGTTGAAGCATTGGTCTATTGGAGGCACCTGGCCGTCTGGCTGGAGCCAAATACTCAAACATACTCTGTAGAGAAAGAAAAAGAAATTGTGTATTATATAAATGTTGATTAGTTCTGTCATAAGGAAAGCAATAGTATCTCGAAACTGTGCTTATACTCTTCATAATCACATTTTCTTAACTAGCATATCAGCAAAAAAACTTTCTATTCATAAGAAAATCATTACAATGACCAAAGCACAGATCACAAAGAAACCTTACCTGTGTGTGTTGTGACAACATCTTGGACAAGTCACAGGGCATGGGATCAGTCCAGAAGAAATCATGGTCTAGTGCTGTTGAGGAATCTATTCTTTTGGCTGGGTCTAGTGTTAAAAGTTTGTCTAACAAATCCAGTGCCTGTAAAAAGTTTTGAAAATTACTTTCTGTTACTGTAAGATGGCAGTTTTCTTAACATCAGTGAACAAGTGTATACAACTAAGTTTTAATACATTAGAACATCTTTCTTTACATTATACATACACAAAGCATCCTATGTTAAATAATCAATCTCACTGATTATACATGATCTGTGATAGGAGGTGTGATTCTGAGATAACTATGTTGCAAAGTGGAGAATGCACCCACTGATACTACGGCTCAGATTTTGGCAGAAGTCAAACACATTCCTACATTCTAATTAGTGAGCATAAAAGAGCCTATCAAGAGAGGAAAATGCTAAGGAGAAGCCTTAATTTGAAATGTAATTCCAGAATAGTATTAGCAATAAAAGAAGGACTTCTTTGCATGTAAAATCAATGGGAAAAGAAATTCACCAATAACATCACAAAGGAATGATTCTTGGTTTCTCGTGAAGAAAATAACACCTACAAAATACAAGCTAGAGTAACATATAGGAAAGGGATGCATTAATTTCAGACACCTGCCAAAATAAAACATTGTCATACCATATTATCACGAAGATATTGTTTAAGCCTCTCACAAACCCGTCGCTGTTGGCCTTTTGCTAATTCCATCTTATTGAACAGTTCAAGATTTTCTACAGATGGCCAAACCTCGGGTGTTATGGAACCACATAATTTTGTTATCAGAGTCAACTGGTGTTGTTCTGTGCTACCCTGAAAACCAAAACAAAGAATCATTACAAAACTTTCTCATGTAGGTTATCACTGATATATCAATCAACAAGACTGCACAAGAAAAGGAAAAAAAAGGATAAGAAAAGAGTGTACAGCTGTTTCATATTCACCTGTAATATTGGAGTGCGTGTCCACATTTCTGCCATGATGCACCCTGCTCCCCACATGTCTACAGGAGGACCATAGTTCCTTTCCCCTAATAAGAGCTCTGGTGGACGATACCAGAGTGTGACGACACGGTTTGTATATCTGAGAGAGAGAGGTACATTATTGATGTCATACTTTCAACAGATTAACATGACAGAATGAATTTCTAGAGTAGTTATAAAAATACTATGAAACAAATATCTTGAGGTAACTCTTGACATACAAAAATAGAAATACTTTTGCTGAATCTAAGAATTAATTTGGACAATGCACAATTGATCTACTTCTATCAATTTTACCACACCTAGACATCCTTTTTTATAATTCAAAAAACTGAAAGTGCATTACATATACTACTCCTATGCATACTACTACTAACAGTATCACTACTAATATTGGTATGAGTAGTAGTTTCTTAGCTACTGAACACGTTCCTAAAAATTCAATATGGATACACACCACACCACTCCAAAACGACACAACTCAAAACCTAACACAAGCACCAAAGGTTTTAACTTAAGTATCAACAAAGTTTCTGAGCAAAAAAATATTTATATATATTT
>NW_028234410.1:32673713-32678713 GCF_977035675.1 Penaeus japonicus
TGTATGCACACATATACAGGCATGTGCACATCCATACATACAGGTACATGGGCATACAAATATACACACACACACATAAAAAAAATATATATATAATGCAGGCACACACATCACACAACCATAAAAAAGCTGACCAAAATATCCTGTTTGGTTCTATTAATGTGTAATGCAGAGCTTGTGAAATTTCTTTGATATATTAAATAAATAATAAAATGAATGGCTAATCACAACCAAGATTCTAAGCAGGCCAACAACCTTAACAGGCTGAAAAACTTGCTGATAAAGGTGATGGACAGAGTCAAAATGTACTTCTCATTCATTTGCCCGAAATTATTCTCTGGTATCATATGATAACCCATGAAGACCTATTATGTGATTAGGCCTATTTGACATAATCATGCATGACCAATCCAAAATTGGCAGGCTTTTTTTCCTTCATCTTATGGCAGGATGTGCTGTCCTCATGTCATCCTTCAGTAACGGGTTAACTCTTTCTTTTTTTTAATCTTTCTTGAATCTTTTGATTCAAACTTATAAGATTCCTCTCTAAACTGGCTCCAAAGAACCTCGCCCTCTTCCTCTAATTTTTTTTAAACATCCATAAAACAAATTTCTTTCAAAAATTCAAGCATATGTCATGCAATATCAGCCAATGCTGAATCCGACTTAATAGCAACTTCAGTCAGTTACCTACTTTGGCTTCATCAAGGGTCCCCATATTTTTCCAGAGTTAAAATAGATGGGCACACTTTATTGGCAATTTCTTCTAACACCTATTTATTAGATTAAGGTAATTTGTTAATGTGAATTATTGAATAATACCAGAGAATATGTTAGTGAAACATAAAATTGACAATGACCATCACCAGCTAGGAATAGCTCTTTTTTTTTCATAATTTTTTTTTCATAATCTTATTGTTTCATATCTAATAATTTTTCATCTGATCTATACCAACTATAACTAAATTTTCTTCATTTCATTCTTTCACTAACATACAATAGCTGCTGAAAAAACAAAAGCAAATCTGGAGAGAATCACATATTCCTAGAACCAAACATATATCCTGAACATTGGGAATGCAAAAGTAAGTGTGTGTGCGTGTGTGTGTGTGCATGTGTGTATGTGTCTGTGTCTGTGTCTGAGTCTGTGTGTTTGTGTATGTGTATGTGTGTGTGTTTGTGTGTATGTGTGTGTTTGTGTGTGTTTGTGTGTGTGTGTGTGTGTGTGTGTGTGTGTGTGTGTGTGTGTGTGTGTGTGTGTGTGTGTGTGTGTGTGTGTGTGTGTGTGTGTGTGTGTGTGTGTGTGTGTGTGTGTGTGTGTGTGTGTGTGTGTGTGTGTGTGTGTGTGTGTGTGTGTGTGTGTGTGTGTGTGTGTGTGTGTAAATGTATATGTATACGTGTATGTGTATGTATACGTGTATGTGTATGTGTATATAAATGTGTATGTGTATGTGTATATAAATGTGTATATATATGTGTATATATACGTGTATATATATGTATATATATATGTGTATATATATGTGTATATATATGCGTATGTATATGTGTATGTATGTGTACTTATATATGTACCTATATGTGTAAGTATATATGTATGCATATATGTATATATGCATGTACATATGTATGTATATATGCATGTATATATGTATATATGTATGTATGTATGTATGTATGTATGTATGTATGTATGTATGTATGTATGTATGTATGTATGTATGTATGTATGTATGTATGTAAGGATAAGGATAAGCCAGATTTGCGGAGCAGATGCTACGCCGGGCTTGTATGCACTGAGGCGAGCCCGCCTGTGTCAGCGTGTGCTGACTCGTGAGAGAATGTGCCAACGAGTGTTGACTCGATCTGAGCTTGGTCCTTACCCAACGCAGTGCCCAGCTACGTCAGTAACCGCCAGGTGACAGTGGAAGCTCATGAGCTTGGACGAGGCTCGATCTGCCGACCACGTGAAGTCGACACGCTACCGCTGAGCTAACCAGACGGCTGTATGTATGTATGTATGTATGTATGTATGTATGTGTATGTGTATGTGTATGTGTATGTATGTATGTATGTATGTATGTATGATGTATGTGTATGTGTATGTAATAAGTATATATATATATGTGTATCTGTATGTGATATATGTGAATTAATTATATGAATATCTATATGTATAATATATATGTGTATACATAAACATAAACATGTATATATTATATGTATTATATATATATATATATATATATATATATATATAATATATATATATATATATATATATATATATATATATATATATATATATATACATATTTACATGTATAAATATATGTATGTATGTCAACGTATATCTGTAACTGTATGTATAAATCTGTATGTATGTATATATGTATGTATATATTACATATATATGTATATGTATGTATATATATGTATTATGTATATTATATATATATATATATATTTATATATATATATATATATTATATATATATTATGTATATATATATGTATATATATATATGTATATAATATGAATATAATATATATATATATATATATATATATATATGTATGTATATATATATGTATATATATATATATATATATATATATATATATGTATATATATATATATATATATATATATATATATATATATATATATATATATATATATATATATATGTATATATAAGTAATATATATATATATATATATATATATAGTATAATGTATAAGTATATATATATATATATATATATATATATATATATATATATATATATAAGTGTATATAAGTATATATGTATGTATATATATGTATATATATGTATATATACGTATAAATATGTATATTATGTACATATATATGTATATATATGTATATTACATATATACATATATATATAAATATATATATAAATATATATTTACATAAATATAGACATTCATGTATATACATATATGTGGAGCATCAACAGAAGGAAATCATGATTCACATCAGGGAGACAAAGGAAATGCACTGTTCACAACTAGAACATCATCAGTGACCTTACCTTCTTTATTTCACCTCGGTTAAATGTGACGGTGACATTTGACAACAAGCCAGCTAGATCATGTTCACAAAACTCAAACACCAAGAAGAATGTCGAGAGACTTGACATGTGTGGTGTCGCTGAAAAGGTAAAACACTCGGGTAGATGGAATAGACACACTACCGCCGGGTATGAAGTCTTACCTTCTTGATCTCCCCCATGTTAAATTTGACGTTCACATTTGACAACAATCCCGCTAGATCATGTTCACAAAACTCAAACACCAAGAAGAATGTGGAGAGACTTGACATGTGTGGTGTAGCTGAAAGGTAAAACACTTGGTATAGGCAATGGAGAGACCTAAATAAAGCCAACAGGGAAGAAAACAGTAAAAAAAACTCAGATTTCTCAACTCCCATTTTAATATCATCTGATCTATGATAATACTTAAGTAGCACTAAATACTCAATACAAACAGTAAAATCCGCTTGAATATTTTGTGTGACATGTTATCCAACCTTTGATCTGCCACAAACATCCCAACAATATACATAAAAAAAATGATAGTGAAGAAACTGGTCAAATATATTATTTTTAAGTAGTCAGTATGACTTCATTAACCCTTGTTGTGAAATGATTTCAAAAAGCTTTTGAATACTATTTCGAACTCAGTAATTATCTGTAATATTTCAGGATCTGTACAGAAATCCATTTATGATATCAAATGAGAGTTGCAGAATCACTGATTAATTTTTGTTTTCTAAAACCTGTGGTATTATTTAGATTTGCAATATTTAAATTCATTCTCCTCTACTTTTCTGATTAAAATAAAAACCTTCAGTTTCTATCAATTTTCATCACCACATAATAGTCTAATCCACTGGACTATAAGTTAAGTATTTCTTTAGTTTCTTAGGAGGAAATGATTCATTTATATCAGCGTATGAAGTTCACCCAAATTTCTCCTCAATTTCTATCAATGTCACACTCAAATCTTTATAATATTCAATAACCTACAAAGGACTAATGAGGATGTGCTTCAACTTCCATTTGAAACTCAGATCTTAAAGTTACCTAACATATTTATCTAACTTGGGAAAAAGGGTGAGAGTCATTGAGCAAAGGACTCATTGTGTGCGTGGATATCATCTCCTCCTTACGATATGATTTATGTTGTAAAATAAGATGACAGAATCATTATCATACTTGAAATTTTGGCTAATGAGTCTTTTCCTAATTATCATATTATTCAGAGAATAATATCCTGAGGAACACGTATCTGTCTCCACTGCTATGTGCTTAACTTCTAGATTTTATTAACAATATCAAAAAAACTGCTAAATATGACATGATCAAAGGTTCCTCTTTTTTTATGAATTTTCATCTCTCCTTTGATAGGTATGACCTTAAAAAATCTTTAGTAATTTGTCTCTCCTAATTATATAATATTTTCTCGACTTGAATAAAAGTAAACTAAATATTACCTGCATTTCCCCTAAAATACAAAAGCCATGTTTCTTGAAATACCTTACACCTAGACTTGCATCACTATCATTTATCAAACAAAAGGTAAAGCACACTATACCTTAAAATTTTGCATCCGTTTCAAAGCTGCAGAGAATATAGCACAATACACATGTAATATACTTACGTTTAGCTGGCTTTTGAAGACCAGGAGGAGGTGGACCTGGTGGAAATAAAGTAATAACAAAGAAATAAGTCTCCATATAAAAAAGAAACCACCACAGTGTTTTCAATTCATGTTCCTACAAATTGCTTTGTTAGTAATTTGGTTTATATTACCATAAAAAAGAATAAGCCAATTCGATTGAGCAAATTAAGCATTAGCTTTTAAAACAATGTCATCCAGCATTTGGGATGACCATGGAAGTTGCTCTCCAATCTGATCATCACTACATAATCATGGAGTTGTATGACTGATAGTAAAAGTTAGCCTAA